>NC_089839.1:248145900-248465900 GCF_035609145.1 Eleutherodactylus coqui | reverse complement strand
GTACAGTGTTTCCATATATTTGTCCACCCCTGTATATATCAGTCATACTGCATAAGTATTAAAGTCATCTATGTAATATACCTGCATGTGCATATATATATCAAAACATTATAGCTAACAAAAAGTAGATAAAGTAATAATAAAGAATTGTATACATTTAGGGGGTATTAAGTGCACATCTCATATTTGGCATTCACATTAGTTGTTCTATCAATTTAAAACACTTTTTTGCTGATCAGTGTGAAAAAAATTACTGCAGACTTTTTTGGATTTGCGCTAATATATAAATGTGGTCCTTAAATAAAATAACAGGTGACGTCTTTCTCTTGGACTCCACTAGGGGGCACTAAAGCATATATATTTTCTGTCTGCTATTCACTGGATAGGTGCTGAATTCACAAGATCTGCAAACAAAATGTATGCAAATTTGATAATGAACTAGATTTTGAAGCACGCTTACTAAAAACTGAAATGTCTAAAAAAATGTTGCCAAATGTAAACAATAAACGTTAAATGGCTAAAAAGTGCACAAAATTAAGCCACAGACAAACGCTGATAGAAGTACCATGGGTCATAGACCGCTGCACACGGCCGGGTTGGATCCTGCTGCGAAAATACATTCTTTGACCTTACACTCACCTGTCCGGCGTCTTCTCTCTCTGCACTTGCGCAGTGCCGGCGCGTCAACGGTGACGTTTCTGTGCAGGCCTCTGGAGGCTCGCACAGAAATAGGACATGCCGCGATTTGTTTACAGCGCAAGTTTCCACGCGGTCAAATCACGTCTGTCTGCATAGGACTGCATTATCTACTGCAGTCCTATGGCAGCGGGCACGGACGGAAATTCTGCAGGAAATCCCATCACGGAATTTCCGCCTGCGTGCAGGAGGCCTTACTGGTATTTTTAAATGTTTCGTAGGGTACTGGTTATAGATGAGCGAGTATACTCGCTAAAGGCAATTACTCGAGCGAGCATTGCCTTTAGCGAGTATCTCCCCCGCTCGAGACTACAGGTTCGGGTGCCGGCGGCAGGCAGGGAGCTGCGGGGGAGAGCGGGGCGGAACGGAGGGGAGATCTCTCTCTCCCTCTCTCCCCCCCGCTCCCTTCTGCTGACAGCCGCTACTCACCGCTCCCCCGCGCCGTCACCCGAACCTGCAGTCTCGAGCGGGGGAGATACTCGCTAAAGGCAATGCTCGCTCGAGCAATTGCCTTTAGCGAGTATACTCGCTCATCTCTAGTACTGGTGTATCTTGACGCCACTAGAAGAATGGGTGGAGTCAAGCTACACGCTCACAAACAACGCCCACAACGTGATTGGCTGGTCAGGAGAATGGATCGGCACTATGTGGCCACCCGGCTCCTGTCACTGCTGCCATCTCTGCTGTGAGTATATCCCAGCGGCAACTTCCCTGTATCTGGACCCCGCAGCTTTCATTGATGCCAGTTCCTGATGTGCCTCTTCCTGGCTGCAGTCTCCCAGCTCTTGTTGCTGTGAGTATCCCCGATGGTAGCGTCCCTGCGTCGTGACCACGCACCTTAAATTCATGCCGCACCTGCTGTGCCTCTCCCCTGCGGCAGTGTCACAGCTCTGCAACCCTGCAGCTGTGTTTGCTGGTGGCCATGCTTTGGCTCACCCCAATGCCAGTCTCCAAGCTTTGCCAGTGACAGCGAGGGAGGTAGCAGTGCGGTAGCCGGTAGCGCTGTGACAGCGCCACAGACTGTGCTCACTGTGATCATTGGACGAGCAGAGCACTTCCACAATGGAGGAGCGGAGTGTCAGCACAGCTGTGCGCCGCGGGGTGGTGCGTCGATTCAGAGGAGGAGCGCCGCACATCACTGCAGGTAGCCTTCTCAGTCAGCCGCTGTCTGCGCTTCTGCTGGTGGCCCTGAGTGCTGTATCTTGACAGCCAATCATAACCTAGGGGCGTGACAGGGCCGTTCACTCCTGGCGACAGCTTTCATGCCTCTAGCTTCCGGTGGTGTCAAGATACACCAGTACCGTTTCGTAGGATGCCATATTTGTCATAAATCAGTTTGTAACATGTACAATGTGTTAGATTTGCCCCGACCAGCTGTGCTAAGAGTGACAACAGCTCAGGCTTTACCTTGTAGACCATATAAACTCAGACTGGCACCATCCAGCCCTGAAGCACATGGCATCAAAAATTGCCTACACTATAATCTTTTGCATCACTACAAGTTCTGAACCTTCTGGTGAAGTGAGATCAGCACAAGAGTGGCATGAAATGGGTTTCTAGCTGCAACAAGCGTAATATTACTAAACACCGGCTGCAGTAATGTATCCGTCACTAGGCTCTGGCCTAGCGGGAATGTGTTAGCCCGAGTAATGCATCCCCTTTTATTATCTGACCGTCTTGTGGACGAATCTGGGAACGCATCGTATCTTCTCTGAAATTAGGTTGAGTGGGAATAATGGCATGGGGCTAGTTCAATGCCCCTCTTGCCAGTGAATTGCACGACATGTTAGAAAATTGTATACTTCCACCTTTGTTGCCAGAGTTTAGGGAAGGCTGCATAACTGTTCAGCTCTGCAGAAACTGAGGTCCGTAAAGATAAGGTGGGTTTGGTGTGGAGCAACTTGAATAGCCTACATAGACTTCAACCCCGTCAAACACCTTTAGGATGAGTTGGAAATGTTACAGGTCACGTACTAAAATGGGGATCTTGAGGCTGCAATCTGTCTGCCACAGCCTAAACAGGGGTGCAGAACCTGATGGAATCTTGGTATTCACATTTAACCCCTGCAAGGAGGTACGGACTTCTGTGAAATCTGCAGGTTGTGATCGGTGTCTGTAATGCGGAAGATACGTGGCATGGTTAGAAACGTCGCCGAGGTTCATGACAAGGAGAGGAGACTGGGTGTGCCAAGCCAATGGGCAATATGTGAGCGGGGTCAGGACAGAGCCAGGAGTCAAACTATAAGTATGGTGAGGCCAGGATAAGCAGTGATACAACATAGGCAGGAGCGGTGTACCGTGATCACCATGCAGTGAATGTGAGGTGCAGAATATTTTGTATGCCCCTCATAAATGTTGTGGGTCAGGAAGTGTATCGTTTCTCCTTAAAGCTAGTTCCACGCGCGCGATTGGGATTTTGCCGTGAGAAAATCTCTGCAAAATCGCGTCTTTGTTTTTGCAATTTTTTAGCACCACTGATACTTTTTTTTAGAATAATCTCGCATCGCTGCCGCCTGCGATAAAATTGTGCGTTTTTTTTCGCAAAAGTCAATAGATCTTACTAATGTTAAAATAGCATCGCAATGCAAGTTTGGAGGCTCCATAGGGAAGCATGGGAGATAAAAAAATTGTACATTGCAGAACGATGGAGCGTGCCGGGATTTTTTGTTCTCGCAACATCACGGTAAAAAGTGCGTTTTTCCGCGATCGCCAGTGGGGATTTTTCTGTTTATCGAAATTCCCACGGTGTTAAACCACAGGTGTATCCCGCACAATCCGTGGGCATGAGCCCTGAGGAGAAAGGATGCCCTACCCGGCACACGTCATAGGCCTCTCACTACTGCACACCGATGAAGGGCAAACCGCCGAAAGAGCTGTCTGTGTGTGGATTCTGGCTTGGTTTTCAATTCCCATTCAGTGTTATAAGACTCGTATAGTTTAACAATGGCTTGCAGGAATGCTGTCTTCCAATAGGTGGCGCCGCAGGCGTATTGTTCCATCTTGATAAATTTTGTGCTTGCAAGACAAACATCTAAATTGAAAACGGTTGACCATGAGGAGAACATGCAAAAAAATTGGGTAGCCACTTTGTACAAGGGCGGGGTCCCATTATAATGTAATAGCAATGTACGCGCGCATAGTACGTGGTGAGTGGAGGCAATGAAAGTACATGGATTTTCATTGATCCATTCACATTTGCATATTTACACGGCATATAATACGCGCATAAAAAAAAAAGAACGCAGCATGTTCTATTTTACCGTGTATTACGCGCAGTAGAGCCCTATTCTTCTCTGTGGGCACCTAATAAACACTGCCGCCTTACTAGGTCACCCCCTCCCTTTGACACCAGATACAGGTCATTAAACCTGAAAGACAAACTGACCACTATGAGCGTCAGTCCTGCCGGGGGGCCCACAGAATGGCACTGCCAGCACATAATACATATATACTGCTATCTCGGTGTTCACTAGTACAAGAGGCTTCCACCCCATAGGGGTTTTTATCTAAAGCTAGGGATGTATGCCTAAAAACGTTATTTGCCCTTTTGTTTTGTTTTAGAGTAACAGGGCCTCATGTCCACGTGGAAATTATATTTAGCAAATCCGCACGAGAAAAAAAACGCAAATCCACATCCCATAGGAAAGCATTTGCCATCCGCAGTCATTTAAATAGCCACGGATGGTATTTTAAGTGATTTGCGGATTTTACGCGCATAAAAAAACGCGACATGCTCCATTTTAGTGCGGATCACACGTGCAGGAGCTCATATCTCAATTGATCTCCCGCATGAAAAATAAAAGACTATTACAGTGCATCCGCAGCCCAAATCCGCGTTACAAATCCGCAGCGGATCTGATTTTCCCCGTAGACATGAGGCCTAGGAGTGAAAAAAAATTTTTTGCTGTGCATGTGCCGATCGGCGCTTCTGCAGGCATCCGCAGACCAGGAAATAGAAGACCCGGACAGGTAATGCAGTGGCCATGGGCAGGGTCGGATTCCGCTGCAGGCTCCCGTATGCAGAATCTGATCCACCCATGGACATTGGGCTTTAGTATTTTTAAGACAAGGACTGAGTTCTCACAAAAATAATTTTCTGTTGGGTACAAAAAAGAGGGGTGGTCTGCTGACAATTACAAAAATACTTTTATTTCCTGACCTCTAAAATAGATTTTGCTAAAACCTGTAAGAATAGTGACCAGTCTGTAGCACCAGCGCCGCATCGTAATGTTCTATCTGGGGAGAAAGTTGCCATTTGGAAATTTAGTACAAGGAAGACAAAACTACCAACACAGATGTGAAGGAGCCTCGTGTAACGTTATGGTGACATACTTACATACAAGCAAAAACCCAATCAGAAACATATTTATTTATCACAGCACAGTGAATAAAACTAGTGGTTTAATATAGGCAGGGTTTTAAAGGGAACCTGTCAGCGGGTTCATACTACCCGAACCGCAGGCCGCATGAACCCCGGCCAGGCATGACCAGCGCCCTCGTGTTTGGAAGGGCTCACAACAGCGTAATTTTACTGTGTAATACGCAGTGAATGGAGTCAATGAATAAATAACGCAGCATGTTCTATTTTGCCACGTTTTTAACTTAAAAGCTCTTCTCCTGAGGCAAACTTCAAAGTGTGTTTATTCTGGATAACCTACATGGGGCGCTGTGCGCATTATTTGCGCACCATGAACCCGGTGACAGGTTCCCTTTAAAGCCACAATACAATCCAGTATAGGGAAGCTAATAATAACCCCTCTGTATAGTTTTTCTTCAGCTTCAAGACTCATAAAGATAGCATGTCATTTTTACTGCACTATGAATATCATCAAATCAACCCCCCTCCCCAAAAAATTGTGCAATTTTATTTTTTTTTTTTTTACACTTCTCCCCACTTAGAAATTTTTAAAAGTTTCCCAGCACATTCTACGGCGTGTTCTATGGTACTGTTGGAAAATACAACTCATCTTGAAAAAAACAAGCCCCCATGTGGCTGTGTGAGCTGAAAAATAAAAGGGCTATGAGCTTTTAAAGTGGGGAGGAAAAAAAATAAGAAAATGAAAAAAGGGCTACAGCGGGAGGGGTTAATAGCTGTAGTGAGGTAGCGGGGTGCGGAGGTAGCGGGGTGCGGAGGTAGCATGTGCATCTTTGCAAACTAAATAGAGAGAAATGGGTAGCGGCCCCCCGTTACACGGGAGGAGTGGTCACTTCATTAGTTCCAGCAGTCAGCAAGTGTATATATGTTACCATGTACTGGTAATAATAGCTGTATACCTTGTTCTATAAGGGTTTCTACCGGTGCCGCTGGGGACAATATACATTCACTACTGACTATAAAGCATATACAAGTGATACAATTATTGCTTGTTCAGACGTCGTAGGTCTTATCGGGGGGCGACTTCTGCTGTCCGCAACTATGTAGCAGGAAAACACAGAGCGACAGGGCGATGACATAAATGCTCCAAGCCACAACGACTTCTACCTCGTTACCTGTGGAGGAAAAGGAAACCATCAGCTTTCACTCTGTAACTCCTTTATCTCAGTCAGGAGGCAGAACTACAAAATACAAGGTTCATAGAAAAGCCCCCATTTCTGCAGGTCGGACAGCGGATTTCACTCTCTGGCACTTTCTGGGTGGATGTTTCCCTGAATGTGGTAAATGGGGCTGTGATGACCGAATGGAGTTTCCTGTGGATTTTGATAGGAAATTCCAGCATGAAGTTGACAAGAGATCTGCTGATTGTGAACATGTACTAATAAAGGGGCTTCCCACCAGCCCTCCACTTTAGGATATGGTCACCGGTCCGAGATGTTTATTTACGTAAGCTCATGTTTATTGTACTTGTTTGTTATTATTACATATTACTGTATCCGTGGCCTGTCCACAGTGTTAATTGTGGACAGGCCACTGGTTGGACGGTTTCCATTGACTTCAGTGGAAGCCATCCATGCGAGACCCGCACAAAAATAAAGCATGCTGTGTCTCTTCCTCCGCTCGCGGAAACCGCAGTTGGTTTCAGCAAATGTGCATGAAAAAGCATTTTCCCATAGCAATCTGTGGGCGGAATTAGCTGTGGATCCGCGGTGCGGACGCGCTGGCATGGATTACGCAGCAAAAATCTGCCCGTGTGCAAGCAGCCTGAAATAGGCCGGGCTCACACGACCGTATGGTAATACAATGCGTAAACATCACAGCGTTTTAGCAGCGCACGGAACTGCGTACTGTCGCGTTTTACTCGCGTATGCCTGTGCATGCCTCCTAGCAGATACACAATGTAATAGCGCATACACTGCGTTTTGAACGCTCCCATGCATTTCTTACACCCGTAATATGCGAATAAATAGAACATTCTGCGTTCTTTTTTACGTACATAAAATACGCAGTGCGAGTTGAACAATAAAAATCAATGTACTTTATTTGACGCCATTTACCGCTTATTATACTAGCGTAATATGTAATGCTAATACGTTTGTGTGAGCCCGGCCTTATATAGTGCCAACATATACTGTTGGCACTATATACCCTGTTTCCCTGAAAAGAAGACCTAGCATGATTTTCCAGAGTTTTTGAGGATGCAAAATGATTTTTCAGGCTTTTTGAGGATGCTTGAAATATAAGCCCTGCTAACAGTTAATTAAAAAAGTCAATTTAAATAGTGTACAGGCAGCTATACATGTAAAAAAAAGTTAAACCTTTTTGAACAAAAATTAATATAAGACACTGTCTTATTTTCGGGGAAACACCGTGAATAGAAGCCATTGATTGCAATGTGTTCGGTCACATGTTCAGTTTTTAGAGTCCGCATTTCAGTTGCGCAAGACAAAAACGCAGCATGTCGTATTGCGCATGAAAATAGCACATATTGAGCTAAACGTAATTGCTCATTGAATTCAGTAGGACGGCGCGCTCGTGTTTTTCTTTTTTTTTTGCATACAGAAATACGCTGGGCAAAAAATACACTAAACGCACACAAACGCAATGCCGTCACGCAAAGGCACGTAAATACACCTGTGTGAAGCCCACCTAAGGTGTGCATTTTTATGTGTTTTGTCAGAACACTCTGAAAATACCAGATTTTGTGTCTACGTGGCTTTGTTCTTCTTGTGTCAT
The DNA here is from genome assembly GCF_035609145.1 of Eleutherodactylus coqui. NCBI lineage: Eukaryota > Metazoa > Chordata > Amphibia > Anura > Eleutherodactylidae > Eleutherodactylus > Eleutherodactylus coqui. Next base: position 248,458,093 of record NC_089839.1, on the reverse strand, counting down.
TTTGTGGTGGAGATCGCTCTCTAAAGGTTTAAATAGACTATTTGTTTTTGTGGGTTTTTGCGCAAGAGAAACTCGCGCCCGCAAATCATGATGAAGTGTAGCCATTGATTTCAATGGGTTTATTCTCCCACATGTGTTTCCTGCGCACAAAAAAGAGATAGGACCTGCCCTATATTTCACCTTGTATTCCAAAGGCTGCCATAGAAGTCTATGGCAGGTTTATAAAATCAAGGTGAAGGGTGTGATAACGCTTGTTCATGCGCAAATACACTCCGTTGTGGCGAGCGTATTTGTGCTTACATGAGGCTGCATTCAGATGACCGTATATCGGCCGGGTATTCACGCCGGCCGTATATTGCGTCTCTCTCAGCAGGGGGAGGAGGCTGGAAGAGCCGGAAGCAGTGCGCTGAGCTCCCGCCCCCTCTCTGCCTCCTCTCCGCCCCCTCTCTCTGCCTCCTCTCCGCCCCCTCTCTGCCTCCTCTCCGCCCCCTCTCTGCCTCCTCTCCGCCCCCTCTCTGCCTCCTCTCCGCCCCCTCTCTGCCTCCTCTCCGCCCCCTCTCTGCCTCCTCTCCACCCCTCTGCACTATTTTCAATAAGGAGAGGCGGGACGGGGGCGGAGCTAATTCCCAGAACTTTGCCCCCCCATCCCCCCTCTCATTGCAAATAGTGCAGAGGGGCGGAGAGGAGGCGGGAGTTCAGAGCACTGCTCCCGACTCTTCCAGGCTCCTCCCCCTGCAGAAAGAGACGCCGGATATCGGCTGGGCATGAAAACCCAGCCGATATACGTTCGTCTGAACGCAGCCTTAGTCTGTGGAAGCCCTAAAACATGGTATCATACAAGTCCTCACCTTTCCGTTGCTGACCCACATGCAGATGTATGGTACAACACCTGTAGGTATCCGTGAGGCTTGGTGGAGACCGTAGGACCCAGCAGCGGTACTGCCCCGCATCCTCTGCTCTGATCCCGGCCACGGTCAGACTGGCTGCGTGGCTCTGGAGCCGGGGGTCGTACATTGCTGGATAGGCTGCACTTTGATTGTTAGAGGTCTCACTTTTGCTCTGCTTATGCCCCACAATGTCCTCGGCTGCCTCTGTTGCCTTCGTCCAAATCACTGTGACATTATTAGTAGACTCTCCGTCCGAGAAGTGACAAGACAGGACGACCGTCTCCCCTGCGTTGGCCGTAGCTTGCTGCTTGGATGAGCAGATTGGGACATCTGGGTGTAAAAACAGAGGGTGTACCATCAGCTGAAGGCTAAGGAGGGCATGCGGTGTCTGCAGATCACTGTGCGGCCCCCCTGAGTGCCCAGATCAGGTTGGTTAATACAAAGATACTTTCACTTACCTCCTGATCCTGCAGCAAAGTACCCCATAAGGCAGACGTATAAGCCGAAGCGGACCCCCATCATGCAGACGTTATCTGAGCGTCGGTGTCATGCACTGCTAGCTCTTGCAAGTTCTGGTTACAAGTCATCTACGCAGATTGAAAGGAAACTGCCTTCATTTTCACTTTCATTATTCTGGTCATGTTTGTGTTATTGAGAGACAACCACCGCCATGTGATTAAACCACACAAAGAAGTCAAACCAAAGGGTAGCTGTGCCCGTCTTACCAACCCGGGCTGCTGCAATTGATTTCCGCTCGTGTGCAGGAAGAAGCGCTTTTCTATAGTATGTTACGAACGGTATTTGCTGCAGATTCGCGCTGCGGACGCCGACCAGGGATTCTGCAATGCACATACATTCATGTGCAGCTGGCCTAGGGCCTATTGGGCTGGATAACAACTGTTCCCCAGGGGCCACAAGCAGTGGAGCCCTGCCATGCGGAGCGGGTGCTCAGTTGTCGGATGACAGCCTGGCACCTGCTCTAACATCGGGGATCGTGGAAACCTCTGATCCCTGGTGTTTAACTCTTTGACAAAAAAAAATGTTAGAGGTCTTTGAGTGCAGCAATTAAAAAGTACCTTTTTTGTTGTTTGTTTTAGGGCTTATTTACAGGAGCGTATATCGGTCAGGTTTTCACACCCGGCCGATATACGCTCCTATCTAAGCAGTTCTCTCCCCCTCACCGACTCTCTGCCTCTCTCCTCCAGTCCGGCGTTTGCGATGGGAGGAGGCGGGGGCGGAGCTAAGCTTCGCTCTGTCCCACCCACTCCCATTGCTGGCTATAGACAAGGAGAGGGGGCAGGAGCTTAGCTCCGCCCCTGTCCCGCCCACTCCCATTGCAAACCGCTCGGAGGGGAGGAGAGAGGCAGAGAGTCGGTGAACGGGAGGTAAGGGGGGAACTGCTTAGATGGGAGCGTATATTGGTCGGGCGTCAAAACCTGACCGATATACGCTCGTGTTAATAAGCCCTTAAAGTGTGAAAAAGTTGCAAAAAAAAAAAACTATAATTTTGGTATTGACATAATCGTACTGGCCTGCAGAATTACTTTAACCTATCATTTACACTGCATGGTGAACGCTGTTAAAAATAAAAAATATGCCAGAATTTCAGATTTTGTTAATTTTACCTCTAGAAAAACATGGAATAAAAAGAAATCAAAATGTTATATGTTCCCAAAAATTGGATAAATGAAGACTACAGCTGAAAAAAAAGCCCTTAGGCCACTCTTACACATGGCCCCAGTAAAGCACTCCCCTTTGCCATACCTCTATAGTCATTTCATGCTTAATCATCTGTAGTGCATATATACTGCTCTTAGCCAGCATGCACATACAGTAGAATAATAGGCGATGGACAAAAATATGGAAACGCCATACAAAATGCATGGGATTTTAATCATTAGCACTGAGCTGCCCTTTCGACCGCTGTTGGGCTGAGAGCTTTCTCACCGAATTTGTGTTTACTTCACCTCTTGCCCTGCTCTGGGTGGTTTTGGGAGCCAGCTGGTAACGGCAGCTGAGTGTCTCAAACCGCTGGTCAACCGAACCTTGTTGCTCAGGCAGATGTTTACTCCTGCCCAGCAACATCTGTGTCATATTACCTCCACTTATTATCGGTCTCTACATGTCTTACTGAAATATGATGTAGAATCCCACGTAACTTAAGGCATACATTTTGTACAGTGTTTCCATATTTTTGTCCACCCCCTGTATATGATATCAATCATACTGTATAAGTATTAAAGTCATCTATGTAATATACCTGCATGTGCATATGTATATCAAAACATTATAGCTAACAAAAAGTAGATAAAGTAATAATAATAAAGAATTGTATACATTTTAGGGGGTATTAAGTGCACATCTCATATTTGGCATTCATATTAGTTGTTCTATAAATTTGGAACACTTTTTTGCTGATCAGTGTGAAAAAAAACTACTGCAGACTTTTTTGGATTTGCGCTAATATATAAATGTGGTCCTTAAATAAAATAACAGGTGACCTCTTTCTCTTGGACTCCACTAGAGGGCACTAGAGCATATATATTTTCTGTCTGCTATTCACTGGATAGGTGCTGAATTCACAAGATCTGCAAACAAAATGTATGCAAATTTGATAATGAACTAGATTTTGAAGCACGCTTACTAAAAACTGAAATGTCTGAAAAAATGTTGCCAAATGTAAACAATAAACGTTAAATGGCTAAAAAGTGCACAAACAAACGCTGGTAGAAGTACCATGGGTCATGGGCCGCTGCACACGGCCGGGTTGGATTCTGCTGCGAAAATACATTCTTTGACCTTACACTCACCTGTCCGGCGTCTTCTCTCTCTGCACTGGGATGTGCCGGCTGGCGCCCACCTGGCACATGCGCAGTGCCGGCGCGTCAATGGTGACGTTTCTGTGCAGGCCTCTGGAGGCTCGCACAGAAATAGGACATGCTGCGATTTGTTTACAGCGCAAGTTTCCACGCGGTCAAATCACGGCTGTCTGCATAGGACTGCATTATCTACTGCAATCCTATGGCCCGGTCGGACATTCTGCAGGAAATCCCATCACGGAATTTCCGCCTGCGTGCAGGAGGCCTTACTTGGTATTTTTAAATGTTTCGTAGGGTACTGGTTATAGATGAGCGAGTATATTCGCTAAAGGCAATTGTTCGAGCGAGCATTGCCTTTAGCGAGTATCTCCCCCGCTCGAGACTGTAGGTTCAGGTGCCGGCGGCAGGCAGGGAGCTGCGGGGGAGATTGGGGCGGAACGGGGAGATCTCTCTCTCCCTCTCCCCCCCCCCCCCCCCCCCCCCCGCTCCCTTCTGCTGACAGCCGCTACTCACCGCTCCCCCGCGCCGGCACCCGAACCTGCAGTCTCGAGCGGGGGAGATACTCGCTAAAGGCAATGCTCGCTTGAGCAATTGCCTTTAGCGAGTATACTCACTCATCTCTAGTACTGGTATATCTTGACGCCACTAGAAGAATGGGTGGGGTCAAGCTACACGCTCACAAACAACGCCCACAACGTGATTGGCTGGTCAGGAGAATGGGTCGGCAGTATGTGGCCACCCGGCTCCTGTCACTGCTGCCATCTCTGCTGTGAGTATATCCCAGCGGCAACTTCCCTGTATCTGGACCCCGCAGCTTTCATTGATGCCAGGTCCTGATGTACCTCTCCCTGGCTGCAGACTCCCAGCTCTTGTTGCTGTGAGTATCCCCGATGGTAGCGTCCCTGCGTCGTGACCACGCACCTTAAATTCATGCCGCACCAGCTGTGCCTCTCCCCTGCGGCAGTGTCCCAGCTCTGCAACCCTGCAGCTGTGTTTGCTGGTGGCCATGCTTTGGCTCACCCCACTGCCAGTCTCCCAGCTTTGCCAGTGACAGCGAGGGAGGTAGCAGTGCGGCAGCCGGTAGCGCTGTGACAGCACCACAGACTGTGCTCACTGTGATCATCGGACAAGCAGAGCACTTCCACAATGGAGAAGCGGAGTGTCAGCACAGCTGTGCGCCGCAGGGTGGTGCGTCCATTCAGAGGAGGAGCGCCGCACATAACTGCAGGTGGCCTTCTCAGTCAGCCGCTGTCTGCGCTTCTGCTGGTGGCCCTGAGTGCTGTATCTTGACAGCCAATCATAACCTAGGGGCGTGACAGGGCCGTTCACTCCTGGTGACAGCTTTCATGCCCCTAGCTTCCGGTGGTGTCAAGATACACCAGTACCGTTTCATAGGATGCAATATTTGTCATAAATCAGTTTGTAACATGTACAATGTGTTAGATTTGCCCCGACCAGCTGTGCTAAGAGGGACAACAGCTCAGCCGTCTCCTTGTAGACCATATAAACTCAGACTGGCACCATCCAGCCCTGAAGCACATGGCATCAAAAATTGCCTGCACTATAATCTTTTGCATCACTACAAGTTCTGAACCTTCTGGTGAAGTGAGATCAGCACAAGAGTGGCATGAAATGGGTTTCTAGCTGCAACAAGCGTAATATTACTAAACACCGGCTGCAGTAATGTATCCGTCACTAGGCTCTGGCCTAGCGGGAATGTCTTGTGGACAAATCTGGGAACACATCGTATCTACTCTGAAATTAGGTTGAGTGGGAATAATGGCATGGGGCTAGTTCAATGCCCCTCTTGCCAGTGAATTGCACGACATGTTAGAAAATTGTATACTTCCACCTTTTTGCAAAAGTTTAGAGAAAGCTGCATAACTGTTCAGCTCTGCAGAAACTGAGGTCCGTAAAGATAAGGTGGGATTGGTGTGGAGCAACTTGAATAGCCTACATAGACTTCAACCCCGCCAAACACCTTTAGGATGAGTTGGAAATGTTACAGGTCACGTACCAAAATGGGGATCTTGAGGCCGCAATCTGTCTGGCACAGCCTAAACAGGGGTGCAGAACCTGAGGGAATCTTGGTATTCACATTTAACCCCTGCAAGGAGGTATGGACTTCTGTGAAATCTGCAGGTTGTGATCGGTGTCTGTAATGCGGAAGATACGTGGCATGGTTAGAAACGTAGCCGAGGTTCATGACAAGGAGGGGAGACTGGGTGTGCCAAGCCAATGGGCAATATGTGAGCGGGGTCAGGACAGAGCCAGGAGTCAAACTATAAGTATGGTGCGACCAGGATAAGCAGTGATACAACATAGGCAGGAGCGGTGTACCGTGATCACCATGCAATGAATGTGAGATGCAGAACATTTTGTATGCCCCTCATACATTTTGTGGGTCAGGAAGTGTATCGTTTCTCCTTAACCCCTTGAGTGGCACGCCCGGAAATTTTCCGGGACAAGCTCCACTGCTCATAGCAACATAGCCCGGAAGATTTCCAGGCTATGTATCACTATGGGAGCTGCAGAGCACAATGCCACAAGCTGTGACAGTGTGCTCTGCCTGCACAGACCCACAGAGAACAAAGCAAGGGCTTTGAAAAACCAGCAGAAGATATTGCCGACATGTCGGCAACCTCCTGCTTTGTTTACAGGTTGCCATAGAGACCATCGGCTTGTCAGAAGCAAGCCGCTGGTCTGTGTGGCAGGGAGAGCTGGTTGTTAGCTGTCAGAGGACAGCTAGTAGGTACCAGCTCTTACAGCAGAGATCAGAGAAAACCTCCGATCTCTGCTGTGTTAACCCTTTACATGCTGCAGTCTATGTGACTGCAGCATGTAAAGGGCTGTCACTGCAGCATGTAAAGGGCTGTCACCATCGGACCCCTGGAATGTGATCAGGGGTCCTGATGGGTCCCTGTGGAAGTCCCCTAAAGGGACAAAAAAAATAAAAAAAATTTTAAAAATTAAAAAAAAAAAAGTAAAAAAATTTAAAAAAATAAAAAAAACACTTGTCTCCCTTTACTTTGTAAAAAATCAAAAATACAATCACACATGTGGTATCCATGCGTCGTAATGACCCAGAGAAGGAAGTTAATACATTATTTAACCCCTTAATGACATGGCCCCTTTTTTCTTTTTTCCCCATTTCTTTTTTTCCTCCCCCCTGTTTAAAAAATCACCACTTGTCCCGCAAAAAACAAGCACTTATATGGCCATGTCAATGGAAAAATGAAAAAGTTATGGCTCTTGAGACGCAACTGCAAAACTAGTTGAAATTCAATGATTAGACCATTTTAAAAAACCTGCCCTGGTGGGCACGACAGGGTGGTAGGAAACCTGCCACTCAAGGGGTTAAAGCTAGTTCCACGCACGCGATTGGGATTTTGCTGTGAGAAAATCGCGTCTTTGTTTTTACAATTTTTGAGCGCCACTGATGCTTTTTTTTAGAATAATCTCGCATCGCATCGCTGCCGCCTGCGATAAAATTGTGCGGTTTTTCTCGCAAAAGTCAATAGATCTTTCTAATATTAAAATAGCATCGCAACGCAAGTTTGGAGGCTCCATAGGGAAACATGGGAGATAACAAAAAATGGTACATTGCAGAACGATGGAGCATGCCGTGATTTTTTTGTTCTCGCAACATCACGGTAAAAAGCGCGTTTTTCCGCAATCGCCAATGGGGACTTTTTTGTTTATCCCCAAGAAATTTCCGCAGTGTAAAACCGCAGGTGTATCCCGCTCAATCCGTGGGCATGAACCCTGAGGAGAAAGGATGCCCTACCCGGCACACGTCATAGGCCTCTCACTACTGCACACCGATGAAGGGCAAACCGCCGAAAGAGCTGTCTGTGTGTGGATTCTGGCTTGGTCTTCAATTCCCATTCAGTGTTATAAGACTTGTATAGTTTGACAATGGCTTGCAGGAATGCTGTCTTCCAATAGGTGGCGCCGCAGGCGTATTGTTCCATCTTGATAAATTTTGTGCTTGCAAGACAAACATCTAAATTGAAAAAGGTTGACCAGGAGGAGAACATGCAAAAACATTGGGTAGCTACTTTGTACAAGGACGGGGTCCCATTATAATTTAATAGCAATGTACGCGCGCATAGTACGCGGTGAGTGGAGGCAATGAAAGTACATGGATTTTCATTGATCCATTCACATTTGCATATTTACACGGCATATAATAGGCGCATAAAAAAAAAAGAACGCAGCATGTTCTATTTTACCGTGTCTTACGTGCAGTAGAGCCCTATTCTTCTCTGGGGGCACCTAATAAACACTGCCGCCTTACTAGGTCACCCCTCCTTTTGGCTGTGAAGGCCTGGCTGGCACCAGATACAGGTCATTAAACCTGAAAGACAAACTGACCACTATGAGCGTCCGTCCTGCCGGGGGGCCCACAGAATGGCACTGCCAGCACATAATACATATATACTGCTATCTCGGTGTTCACTAGTACAAGAGGCTTCTACCCCATAGGGGTTTTTTTTAATCTAAAGCTAGGAATGCATGCCTAAAAAAGTTATTTGCCCTTTTGTTTTGTTTTAGAGTAACAGGGCCTCATGTCCACGGGGAAATTATATTTAGCAAATCCGCACGTGAAAAAAAACGCAAATCCGCATCCCATAGGAAAGCATTTGCCATCTGTGGCTATTTAAGTAGCCACGGATGGTATTTTAAGTGATTTGCGGATTTCACGCGCATAAAAAAAACGCGACCTGCTCCATTTTAGTGCGGATCACACGTGCAGGAGCTCATATCTCAATTGATCTCCCGCATGAAAAAAAAGACAATTATATAGTGCATCTGCAGCAGAAATCCGTGCAGGCCTGATTTTTTTCCCATGATTATGAGGCCTAAGGCCCAATGTCCACGTGTGGATTCGATTCATAAGAACCACGCGTCTTACTGCCCATAGGGATGCATTAGCATCCGTAGGGCAGCTATAAGCATGCGGATGAGATTTCTTCCCGTCGTGCAGGTCACACGCATGGGAAGAAATCGCAACATGCTCCATTTTCCTGCAGATGTGCCGCACGGACTGCCCCCGTAGCTTCCATTGAAGCCAGTGGAAGCCGTCTGTATCCGCGGCACAGCCGCAGCTGTTTTTGTGTTGTGCCGCGGATATGCAGGAGAGCAGGAGATTTTTTTTAAAGAATGGTGTGCACGGCGCATGTGGACGGCACACTCCCGGCATGCCGAGCACATCAGTCGGCCAAAAGAAAAAAGATCCAGCCTGCACAGAGGAGAGCCCCGCAGCCTCAGGGGAGGTAAGAAAATGTATTTTCCCTCTCCACGTCCGCGGGAACGCACAGATGTCACTGCGGGATTCCGTGCTTGCAAGTGGACATGATGCCTTAGATCTGGCACATAGTAAAACCATAAACAGGATTAACCCTTTCCAATCAAATTAGTTTTCCTAGGAGGCTTACTCTTTTTCGGCCGTTATACAATGGCGCTATATGCTGGCTAAAGTCAGTACTGCATGAGGTGACACGTTGGATAGGCTCCGACAGCAGAGAGACTGGCAATATATAGTAAGAGAACCCCGACGGACGTCTTCCAACATCGGAGCTGTGAAGCCTTAAATCATAATGTCTTAAGACATTAGACAGTGGATTGGAAAGGGTTAATCCCCTAGTGAAGTATGTTGTACTCGGTTGCTTTTCGTGCCCTAGCACATATGTGAGCCTCAACACATTCTTTTTTAAACTGTGAACATAGCCTAATAGGGTTCCAGGGGCGGACAAACCTGTGCATCCAGTTTAGCTACACGGGCCTGGCTCGGAGAGGGTCTGCGCTGATGGGTCCAACACGGCAGCTGGGTCCAACACGGCAGCTGGGTCCAACACGGCAGCTGGTTCCAACACGGCAGCTGGGTCCAACATGGCAGCTGGGTCCAACACGGCAGCTGGGTCCAACACGGCAGCTGGGTCCAACATGGCAGCTGGGTCCAACACGGCAGCTGGGTCCAACACGGCAGCTGGGTCCAACACGGCAGCTGGGTCCAACATGGCAGCTGGGTCCAACATGGCAGCTGGGTCCAACATGGCAGCTGGTTCCTCCTGAGTTTACTTTTTTTAAATTTTGTGTGAGAAGGAAATTGTTCAAGTAATAAATCCCCCCCTTTTGCTCTCCCTGCTTCTGCAGACTATTTCTAGGTGGCGCGATCACATGACTACCTGATGTGATCTCTGTGGCTAATCCCTGACCTCAACAATGCTGAGACTGGGGATTGGGCACAATAACCATGGGTACTTGTCTTGTAATCTCACTACCCAGAAGTCAGAGGGGAACTGGAGCAGCACTGCAATGGCAGGGGGAGCGAAGAGTTGCATATAGGCTTTTTAATATTTTACCGTGCATTAGGGGGCATTGCTACTGATTGGGGATATAAGGATTGTCATGACTGAGTGGGGGCAGTATAAAAGAAGACATTACTACTGAGTGGGAACACACTTACTGTGTGGGTGGCACTAAAAATGGCACTTTCTGTGTGGGACCTACAGGAGGAACGAAAAGGAGGATCTATCACTATGGGGTCCCTTCAAGTGGTATTAATACTATTTTGGGCACTATAGGTGGAGAGATCATATAGAGGTGTGAAAAATGAAAGCAAGTTTCTGGAAAATTAAAGAGCCAAAGATCTCTATATGTCAGATTCTGCAGAGACAAGTTATGACTGGGAGAAGTCATCACAGATATCTGGGCAGGATGGAGGAAAAAAAAAGAGGAAGTGAATAACTCCAGTTAGAGAGGGCATCACCTGTGATCACTGGACTTAACTGTACAGTAATCACTTATACAGTCTCCTATGTAGAGTTGGTTACCTACTGATATATGGTCACTGTATGGGGGGTAATAACTTCCGTAGCAGCATGGTGGTATAATGTGGTCATAGTCTCGGGTTGTTACTTGGCCTTCATATAGTGTTATTGGTAATATTGATCTTTTAGTGGTCTTTATTCAGTAACAGTGTGGTGATATTATTCTGTCACTATGTTGTAGTAATATGTGTTCACGGATGGGCGGTATTATTTGGGCTTTAGGCCGGCTTCACACGGCCGTGACGGGCTCCGCTGCGGAATTCCGCGGCGGAGCCCTTCACGGCGCCCCCCAGAGACCCGAATACTTACCTCCGGATCCGGAGTCCCACGTCCCGCATGACGTTTCGGCTCGCATGCGCAATAGAGTGCTTGACGCGCCGCAGCGTCATGTGACGTGCTGGCCGCGTCATATGACACGCCCACAGCGTCACATGACACGCCAGCCGCGTCAAGGCGGAGAGGCTGTTTCACGCTATCTTCCGCTGTGCTACAGCGGAAGATAGCGTGAACGGACGGCTTCCATTGACAGCCGTCTGCGCATACAACCGCGGCAAATAGAGAATGCCGCGGGTGAGTCTGGGTGATTTTACGGTGCGGAATTCCAAAATAGCTGCGGGCAACGCAGCGGATTTCCGCCGCGTATTATGCGGCAGAAATCCGTCCGTGGGAGGGAGCCCTTATATAGTGTTATTATGTATATTGTGTGAGCAGTCTGTCCTACTACTCCTGTTCCTGTAAGGGTATACCTAACAGTTTTTCTAAGCACAACTTAGCAGGAAAGGGTATCCTTACCTGAACTTTTACATAGGACTGGTAAATGCTCACGTTCAAAATTTTGCTATGGAGCTTAGCTTTCTTTAAGTGGCATGTCTGCATATGGGGCACAAAATATATAATATAAGATTTACAGTTATCGCTAAATCGTTTTTTCGGGGGGGGGGGGGGGGCAAGCATGTGTGCAATACCTTTTGTAATGCTACATTACACTGTGCCGGCGGCTTTGTGGTGACAGATAGGTTCCCTTTAAAGGAAATGTTCAATATGATCACTTCCCTGTTCACTGTCGGGTGAGGGGGGGGGGGGGGGGGGAGCTGTAAACTACTCAAGGGGCTGCCACAAGCTGTTAAATTTGACTCCAAGGTTAAATGTCAACCAAGTGTGCAACTATCTATAACTTTAGTAATTGTACACTATTATTTTATCACTATTAATGACTGGCTCATTTTACATCGTTGGCTCAGTTGAAAAAGAGAATATCCAATTTAAAAACTATCAGAGGCAAAGAGTCAATATGTTTGACTCACTGTTTGGTACTGTGCCTAATGGGTGTGTATGGTTGGCATTACTGTTGGCATTAGTTATATCGTCTACACTTCATAAGAGGCTTTCTGAGATTTCCCATTGTGCACATTTAGTGAAAAGAGCTATAATGATTTATTCCTCGGGGACCGAGCATATCGCCAGAGCAAATCTAGGAAATATCTGCTGCGGTCACCAATTAAAGAAGCTGGAGAAAGTTAGAAAAAGGATCTTCGTTTCTCAAGAAACAGAAGCAGAAATTTCAAACACAGTCAACGATTCACTCACGCACAGATGGACAGGTTCTCATTAGTAGTTAGACTAGTAATTATTAGGACATTATAGAAGCAGTGTTTCTGGTGGCACATCACACTCACAGCAGCTTGATCACCACAAAAGACAAACACAGCTTGGCTCCTCCCACAACAGGGAAATCACCACAGGTCCTTCAGCCCATCGGATCTCTGTAGTGGTGGTAGGTCAATGTGTTCTGTAAGGACTGCTGAGTTGTGTAGGAAATTATAGTACCAGTGTTTCTGGTGGCGCAATGTGCCACAGCCCAAGTTTGAAAATGTAAGAAAAAAAATCTCTGGCATGAGCGGATGCAGTAAAAATCCATCTTGGCTGCTGCGGATGGCACTCTGTACATCGGGAAGATACAGGCAGGCTTCGGACACCTCTGCGCTCACTAGTGGGACGTGTATAGTTGTTTGGACTTGGACAAGTTTGCAACTGACAGAACTTGGACCTGTTAAAGTCAATGTAGACCCCTGTCAATGGGCGGGGAGCAGGGGAGAGAGCTGACAGTTCTGTGTTGAGCTCATCTGACAGATAGTCTCACTGCGGAGAATCGCGGCAAATCGCATCATGCTGCGATTTGAGTCCTGCGAGCTGAGAAACGCTATGATTTTCCACTCATGGACCGGAGGCCGCGCTTTCAATTGCAATGCTATGGAAAGCGTGCACTGCGTTACTCACGGCTGGATTATGGCCGCAGGGAACGCAATGCACGATCGTCCATGGCCCGTAGTCATTCCAATGTGCAGCTTTTTTTATGTAAAAAAAAAAATTGTAGCTGCCCGTCGATGCTTGCTGCATCTTCTTTGACACTGTTGATGAGCAGTCAACAAGCTGCAGCAGCACCCTTCTTTCTTGTGATGTGTGTTCTGTGTATAGAATGGCTGGATGCGATGAGTGTTGCCTGTGAGTATATACCATATACTGTGAAGGCACTGGGAGGTGTTCCCTGTATGTGTCCTGTGAGTACAAGCACTGGGGGTATATACCGTATACCGTGAAGGCAGTGGGAGGTGTTCCCTGTATGTGTCCTGTGAGTACAAGCACTGGGGGTATATAGCGTATACTGTGAAGGCAGTGGGAGATGTTCCCTGTATGTGTCCTGTGAGTACAAGCACTGGGAGTATATACCGTATACTCTGAAGGCACTGGGAGTTGTTTTCTGTATGCATCCTGTGAGTACAAGCACTGGGGGTATATACCGTATACTGTGAAGGCACTGGGAGGTGTTCCCTGTATGTGTCCTGTGATTACAAGCACTGGGGGTATATACCGTTTACCGTGAAGGCACTGGGAGGTGTTCCCTATATCAATCCTGTGAGTACAAGCACTGGGGGTATATACTATATGCTGTGAAGTCACTAGGAGGTGTTCCCTGTATGTGTCCTGTGAGTACAAGCACTGGGGGTATATACCGTATACCGTGAAGGCAGTGGGAGGTGTTCCCTGTATGTGTCCTGTGAGTACAAGCACTGGGGGTATATACCGTATACTGTGAAGGCACTGGGAGGTGTTCCCTGTATGTATCCTGTGAGTACAAGCACTGGGGGTATATAGCGTATACTGTGAAGGCAGTGGGAGATGTTCCCTGTATGTGTCCTGTGAGTACAAGCACTGGGGGTATATACCATATACTCTGAAGGCACTGGGAGTTGTTTTCTGTATGCATCCTGTGAGTACAAGCACTGAGGGTATATACCGTATACTGTGAAGGCACTGGGAGGTGTTCCCTGTATGTGTCCTGTGATTACAAGCACTGGGGGTATATACTGTTTACCGTGAAGGCACTGGGAGGTGTTCCCTATATCAGTCCTGTGAGTACAAGCACTGGGGGTATATACCGTATACCGTGAAGGCACTGGGAGGTGTTCCCTGTATGTGTCCTGTGAGTACAAGCACTGGGGGTATATAGCGTATACTGTGAAGGCACTGGGAGGTGTTCCCTGTATGTGTCCTGTGAGTACAAGCACTGGGGGTATATACTGTATACCGTGAAGGCACTGGGAGGTGTTCCCTGTATGCATCCTGTGAGTACAAGCACTGGGGGTATATACCGTATACTGTGAAGGCACTGGGAGGTGTTCCCTGCATGTGTCCTGTGAGTACAAGCACTGAGGGTATATACCATATACTCTGAAGGCACTGGGAGTTGTTTTCTGTATGCATCCTGTGAGTACAAGCACTGAGGGTATATACCGTATACTGTGAAGGCACTGGGAGGTGTTCCCTGTATGTGTCCTGTGATTACAAGCACTGGGGGTATATACCGTTTACCGTGAAGGCACTGGGAGGTGTTCCCTATATCAGTCCTGTGAGTACAAGCACTGGGGGTATATACCGTATACCGTGAAGGCACTGGGAGGTGTTCCCTGTATGTGTCCTGTGAGTACAAGCACTGGGGGTATATAGCGTATACTGTATACTGTGAAGGCACTGGGAGGTGTTCCCTGTATGTGTCCTGTGAGTACAAGCACTGGGGGTATATAGCGTATACTGTGAAGGCACTGGGAGGTGTTCCCTGTATGTGTCCTGTGAGTACAAGCACTGGGGGTATATACCGTATACTGTGAAGGCACTGGGAGGTGTTCCCTGTATGTGTCCTGTGAGTACAAGCACTGGGGGTATATAGCGTATACTGTGAAGGCACTGGGAGGTGTTCCCTGTATGTGTCCTGTGAGTACAAGCACTGGGGGTATATACTGTATACTGTGAAGGCAGTGGGAGGTGTTCCCTGTATGCATCCTGTGAGTACAAGCACTGGGGGTATATACTGTATACTGTGAAGGCACTGGGAGGTGTTCCCTGTATGTGTCCTGTGAGTACAAGCACTGGGGGTATATAGCGTATACTGTGAAGGCACTGGGAGGTGTTCCCTGTATGTGTCCTGTGAGTACAAGCAATGGGGGTATATACCGTATACTGTGAAGGCACTGTGAGATGTTCCCTGTATGTGTCCTGTGAGTACAAGCACTGGGGGTATATACCGTATACTGTGAAGGCACTGGGAGGTGTTCCCTGTATGTCGTCTCCTACCAGAGAGGAGGGAGGACCCTGGATGAGGAGGAGGAGGGCTGACATGTGTGAGGACATTGGGAGGTCCCTGCTCTTTGCACCGTCCTGTCACTCTCTGCACGTCCTGGGTTCTGTCTGATCTTCAGGGACATTTGGAGGGTCTTTGTAGGGGGAGTACGTGAGGAGGAGGTGAGATGCATATATATTTAGATTGTCTGCGGGATAACAAGGATTGCTTACATGCCAACATGGTGTCTATTTCTGGGGTCACACTGTCATGGTCCACACGGATCCCAGCCCATAGTCCTAGTCCTGCAGGCACGGCCTGACCCTCTTTCTCATTGCTTAGCTTTGACAGGTTGGAGTGATGTAAGCCTGCAGTCTCGTTTTCTGGATCATGTTATTTCCATTTTTCCCTAGTTTTACTATTGTTTATTTGTTTTGCAGGAGCCCCTTGTACTTCTATGTGACATCTGCCGGTCATCTGACAAGGAAACCAGAGCCAGGAAGCCACAATGCAGTCCACTAGGCAAGTCCGGGTTCTGCTGCTCAATGACATGGAGAACTTGGAGAAAAGACTCTTCAGGCTTGAACAAGGTAATACACCGCACTACCCTGCATGGGGCATTGTATAGACTTCACTAAAGCGGAGGAACGTGAGGACATCATTAGGATTTTCTTTTCGATGTTTTGTTTCTAATGGACATTGTAGATGTCTACGACTCATGTTATTTTGAGGGGGTTTCCAAGTAATTGTTACATTGTAGGCAGTGGGGGATTCATTTTATATTAAAAAAAAACTAACTAGAACCAGTACTTGCTCATCTCTTGGATGCCGCGGTGCTGCCCCACCTCGCACTCTGGTCTTCTATTTACTTTGACTGCAGCGGTCATGTGGGTTGTTTATCCACGTAACCACTGCAGCCAATAGAAGGGCTGACAGTGACGTCATCAGCGATGTCCTGTAAACCCGCTGGGGGCTTCTATATTAGCCTACATGACCGGTTTATGGAATGTCACCAGGCCAGAAGATAACAACTTCTCAGCAGCACAGACCTTGTAAACTCAAATGAGTGAGCCACTTCATGCCGAGCCCCGGGTCCTATGAGCCAATAGTCCCAAATCAATCCAAATTGTAGAGAGAAGGGTGGCAGTCAGTAGGTGCAAGATTCTAATCCAACATCTTTATTCTTCTGCCACAAACAGAATGCACAACGTTTCGACCCAGTAAGGGTCTTTGTCAAGCTGGGTAGAAACGTTGTGCATTCTGTTTGTGGCAGCTGAATAAAGATGTTGGATTAGAAACTTGCACCTACTGACTGCCGCCCTTCTCTCTACACCAGGCCTGAAGATGGCAGGTGCCGTAGGCAGCTTTGGCGCCACGGTGAGTATATTTTATATAGTTTTGGATGGGGGCCCATAAAAAGTTTGTCGGAAAACCCCTTGAACATTTATGCAGAATTATAGGAGGTTACAGATAGTCCCCGACTTGCGAACATTCGACTTGCGAATTTCGCTAGATACGAACTATCTGTTTTGCACAGTATGATGTCATGCTATGGCATTACATCATGCTGTGCAGGGACCGGAGAGGCTTCTATCAAGCCTGATAGAAGCCTGTCCGGTCACATCGCGGTTGCTGGGCAGCCGGGGCCTTCTGAAAGGCCCCAGGGCTGTCTATGCAGAGCACCTAGCATGCCGTGCGCTTGATAGGCACTCTGCATAGGCAGCCCTGGGGCCTTTCAGGAGGTCCCCGGCTGCCTAGCAACCACACAGCGTCCCGCGATCTCATCGTGGGACGCTGTACGGGCCCCCTGAACGTTGGGTGCAGGCTGTTCTTACAGCGGGCACCCGGCGGCAGCAGTCCCGATGAGCCGCGCCGCTCGTCAGAACTGTTAACACTTTAAATACCGCTGTCAGAGCGGTATTTAAAGTGTTAACAGTTCCGACAAACGGCGCGGCTCATCGGGACTGCTGCCGCCGGGTGCCCGCTGTAAGAACAGCCGGCACCCGACGTTGTATGGAGCGGGATCCACCCGCGATCCCGCTCCATACTACTACTTGTTCGACTTGCGAACAAAACGGACTTGCGAACGGGCTCCCGGAACGGAACCTGTTCGCAAGTCGGGGAGTAACTGTATTGCTGAAGTAGCAATTCCCTAATGTTAGATTAGCTCACCCCACCAGGTATAATACTCAGGGAGGCAGAGATTTGTAAATGTCTCATAGTTGGCTTACAAATCCGACTGCGGAGCTGGGATCGGTCAATGAACTCTAGACCATTCTGCTGACAGATGGCAGTGCATTAGTAGAAAATGTGAATCTTCCCCCCAGCCCTGTGTGTTATCAGAAAGTATCTGCCACTACTATGAGAACGGTATTTGGAGATTGCATTGTAAAGGGATTCTATCACCGCGTTCATGATGTTTGATCCGTAGCTGAGCTGCACCGACCTCTCCCAGGTCACAGCATGCCGATTGACAGATTTTTCCCTATGCACAAAAGGGAAGAGAGTCAGTCTGCACGATGTGGGCAGGGAGAAGCCAGCACAGCCCTCAGTCAAGGCCGGCTGCACATGAACAGGTCGGATTCCGCATGCTGGAGCTCAACCGGCTCTGACCCTGGCCGGCAACCCTGTGTACCTTCTCTTTCTGTATTGCCGATGACCGCGGACGCTCGCCTTTGGTCATGCGCAATACAGATTTTTTAAAATTAAATATTTGTTTTTCCCGCACAGGTACTAGGCGATGAATCGGGTACCCGCAGCCTATCCGCAATGTCAGTTGTGGATGGACTGCAGGTTGGACGGCTTCCATTGACTTCAATAGAAGCCATCTGTGCAGATTCCGCACAAAAATAGAACATGCTGCGATTTTTAAATCCGTTCAGGGAAATTGCAATCGCTATCGGCTCATCTGAGTGGACATGCGAATGTACTATTTTTTTCAATAGGTACGGAATACTGCATATCGTCTGTGCGGGTTCTGCTATTGAAATCTGGTCGTGTGAAGCCGGCCTAAAATGTTAGTTGCACAGTGCTGATGTGATAAAACCCTGCTGCTGTTACATCACTTACAATGTTGCCAAAGCCAAAACCGCGGATAGTTGTTCCTTTGTAGTTGCAGAACGTTTAGGAGCAAGTATGAAACAAAGTTTCACACTCCAGCCTTTGACATAAAGTCCAGGTTTACAATGACAAGCGTATTTGCTGCATGCGGCCAATCCCCATGCACTACCTCGGCGTGTATGCGGGCGTAATACGCACCAAGATAGTGCATGCTGCACTTTTTTTTAACACAAGTAATGCATGCAAAAAACCGCTGGTGTGAGCGGCCCTATAGAAATCAATAGGTTATTGGCATCGCCTGTGGGAAAATGACACACGTGACCTGCAGTGACAATACGCCTGTGTGAGGGCGGCCAAACGATCTAATATGAGAAAACACGTGCTACTTGCTCTGTCTATCTCATACTGCTACATTTACTTCTTATGGTAGACTTAGGATAAAGGTGAGGGCTATTTACATGGAACGATTATCCTGCAAAATTCGTTCAAGCGAACGAAAATGCGCGATATTCGTTATGTCTAAATGTAAAACCATCTTTTACTATCCGTTTACTTTTCGTTTGTTGCCTTCTTTCAACCAGCATAACAATCATGGCTGGTTCGCTCGCTGCGTCCAAACGCTCAGCGTCTCACATAGAACGTGAAGCGCGGAGCGAGAAGTCAGTGATACTCAGCAGTGATCTGCTGTCTAAACGTTCTGCACGAGCGCCAGCTAGCGGTGACGTCACCCGCTCGTGCAGTCATTTAGTGTCCCATGTAAATGGGGCATAAGGCAATATGGATAATGGTATAACACAAGGATATTACTCTGATCCCAGCCCCCACCTGCTGCCATTGTTTCTCTTATCCCACCCTGTCTTTGCTGGCTCCTTACATTTACTGACATGCTAATTGTTTCTAATCCATGAGGGTCAGATCTTAAAGGTTTATGTTAATTAATGTTTACCATGTACATACAAATCAGGAACAGCTGGCCTCAGGCATGAGATGTTAGAGGGAATGTGTCATCAAAAAACGACCTATTTATATAAATCACATTTTGAAATAATTTTTGGTGATGTTTTTAGTTTTTTTTTGTTTTTCTTTACTTTTGGTCGCAATCTATTTTTTTTTTTAATTCTAAAATTCTGCATTTCTCACACTGACCACAGAGCCTACTACTGTCACTACCTGATCTGTTTTGAAACAAGCGTTTTATCACGTCTATTTTGCCGTGATAAGACGCCGGACAAAAATCTCGACCACCTGATGCATCGGATTCCAATTAGAGATGAGCAAGCGTACTCACTAAGGCAAACTACTCGAGTGAGTAGTGCCTTATGCGAGTACCTGCCCACTCGTCTCAAAAGATTCGGGGGCCGGCGGGAGTGAGCGGTCAGTTGCGGGAGTGGTCAGGGGAGAGCGGGGGGGTGGGAGAGTGAGAGAGAGATCTCCCCACCCCCCGCCGGCACTGGAATCTTTTGAGACGAGCGGGCAGGTACTCACATAAGGCACTACTTGCTCGAGTAGTTTGCCTTAGCGAGTACGCTCGCTCATCTCTAATCCCAATACATTTGTTCAGATAGCCGATTTTCCGTGCGTAAAATCGGCCCTCTGGAAAAGATTGCGCATTTCAGCCGGCCGCTTTTACACGACGGTGGAAAGGATAGGACTTGTCCTATCTTTTGCAGGAATACGCTGGCTGTTTCAAGTAGATTCCTATGGAAGCCTATGACAGCCATCAAAAAAGGGAAGGGGGTGGGAGTTTAGCAGTGGCTCGCCTTGCTAAAGTCCCTCCCCTTTACCTTGCCAGCAGCTCCCATAGCCTTCTATGGGAGCTTCTATTGCCGCTATCAGTTGGCTAGAGGAGGGGAAGAGACCATAGCTCTGTTAAGGTCTTTCCCCCCAGACCACGGAATTCTGGGCTGCAGGGTATATACTCTGCAGTCAAGCCACATGACTGGGCCAGAAAACAGGAGATTTAGCCGCGACTTGGTCACGTCTTTCTCCCGTCCAATGCCTGTGTGAGAACTCTTTGCTCTCACTAAAGTCACATGTAGGATTACACTGAGAGGTGACGCCTATATGCAGATAACACAGGATCCACCACTCACTACAGGTATAAGCTGTAACTATCTACTCCCCTCCCTGCAGAATATCCTCCTCACAGGTCACATGTCTAGAACAGTCTCCCATACAAGTCAATGGGTCTTCTCCTGTCCATTGTGTGACTGGGCCCATAAAGCTGTCATAAAGCATATCTTCTAGATGCTGTTAAATTGCTCAGGAAAGATGGCCGCCCTGGTGGTGACAGGCAGACTGCGCGGCAAGATAGGCAGATTTTGCTGTGGATTTTCCGGTTTTGCAGCAACAACGATCTGCTATGTGTAACCTGGCCTGCGGCTCTCCCGCTGCACCTCCTATTCCTGCCCACCTTTCCCATCTCCAGTTTGGAAGGTCCCACTTCAGTTCTGGCTCCTAGTTGCAGACAGGCTGTAGGATAATGACATGTCCTCTTTACCAGTAAGCTGACATTTTCCTTAGAGGAAGTAACATTTGTCTTACAACATCCATATATGAAGTAAAGCATTTCTTGTGTTGCCATTATATATCTGCCTGAGTATAAAACACTGTCTGTATATGTCATTCATTGAAGGGTCTTTTGCTGCTATAATAATGCACACTAAGTCAAATGTGCAAACTTATTTTAAGGCTGGGTTCACACAGGGCGGATTCCCGTCAGAAATCTCGCGGTTTGGCCGCAGCAAAAACCGCGAGATTACGGCGGGAGAACCGCTGCGGTTTAAGCCGCGGCGGCTTTGAAGCAGCCCGGCCGCTTGCTTTTCCGTTGCGGACGGCGCTCCCATAAAGGAGAGCGCGGCTGCGACGAAAATAAACAACAAAAGAAAAGTAAATAGACATGCTGCATCCTCTGAAACCGCGGCTGCGGCGGTCGCCGCAGCCGCGGTTTCAGCCGGATTTCCCGCAGCGGATTGGCCGTCCCGTGTGGACGAGGTTTCTGAGAAATCTCATCCACATGGCTGGCTAAGCACGAGATTAGCGGCCGCAGGCGGATTTGCCGCGGCCAAATTCTGCGCGGCAAATCCGCCCTGTGTGAACCCAGCCTAATGGGGAGAGAGAAATAAGCCACTTCCAAAATCCTACAAGGCACAGACTTTTATTTTTTACTATCGGAGTACAAGGGTGAACCCTTTTCAGTTGATTTAACCAATTTTTATCTATTGTGTATGGCCAGATTAGGCAGTATTTCAGCACTAAATTACTATTCACCTTTCCTCAAGATAGGTTGTCAATAGTTGATCATCGGTCAACTGATTAAAGTGACAGTGGCACTCTGGCGAATGCTGCTGTCATTTCATTCTCTACCAGACACAGTGCCGTACATTGTATAGTGTCTGTGCCTGGTATTGCAGCTCAGTCCCATTCAAATGGACTGAGCTGCTCTCATGCCATGTGACTGATGAACGTGTCATCACAGGCCTGAGAAGAGGTTGCAGCGTTCACCTGAGAGACACCGCCTCTTCAAACAGCTGATTGGTGGGGCCCTGAGTAGCGGACCACTGACGATCAATTATTGATGACCTATCCAAAAGAAGGGTCATCAATAGTTTATTTTGGCAAAACCCCTTTAACCCTTTCCAATCCAATTTGTATCCTGGTTTTCCTAGGGGGCTTACTCTTTTTCTGCTGTTATAAAATGGAGCTATATGCTGGCTAAAGCCAGTACTGCATGAGGTGACATGTTGGCTAGGCTCCAACAGCAGAGAGGCTGGCAATATGCAGTAAGAGAACCCCGATAGACGTCTTCCGACATCGGAGATGTACACCTTTAAATCAGAATGTCTTTAGACGTCAGACAGTGGATTGGAAAGGGTTAAGTTGCATTAGGTGTGCATATTTGTAGTGCCAAAGTAAAGCTACATTGTATGATTAAATAGCACATTCGTGAAACAACATCATTAAAGGGAACCTAATCGTTACATGTAAATGTGGGCATCAGGCACTTTTCGTTTGAACGATGATTTTAAGGTTAACTTAAAATCCATCCTTCAGCCACTGAGAGATAAAGCAAACACATTTATCTCTCAATAGACTGCATGCTGTTCTCCACAGCATGTTTACACTTGCTGGGATGAGAACAATGCAATCTGCAAGCAGCTGCAAGGAGAACAATTTAGACACACCCTGGGCTCTGCAAACAGCTCCTGGAGGCCTTTTTACATGCAAATGAAGATGATAAAGTGTTATTGTCCATTAATATTTTATGCAAATAGATTGCTAAATTTTCCAGTCATTTGAAAGATTACCTTCGTAATCTTCGTGTATAAGGGCCTTTAGTGATATATTTGCATAAAGTCTTAATGGCTATTAACACTTTATCATGTTCAGTTGCATGTAAAATGACCTCCAGGAGCTGTTTGCAGAGCCCAGCGTGTATCTCAACACAGCCCCAGCTGTGTAAAAAGCTGCCAAAGCATTCCATTGTTCTCCTTGCGGCTAGGATAAATATGCCACGAGGAGAACATCCTGCAGTCTAGCGAATTACGTTCCGAACAATGGATTTTAATGCAGAAAACTGAACGCAGTATCATTCCGTGTAAATAGGAGTTTTCTTACTGTGAGTGGAGGCGAGCGGCCAATCCTCATTCATTCAGTCAGCAATGCTTGTTCCTATGTAAAAGCACAGGAATGCTTATCCCTGGGACGAGCTGTCGGGCATCTGCACCCAACAGATTGTCCTGTGTAATAGCACCCTATGACATATAGTGGTATGCAGGCCTTGCCTATCTACTGATGGAAAGTCTAATATCAGTTTTGTGAATGATCTACTTGACTGCTTCTACTCCCTCAGGATATGTCCTATGCTAATATGCCCAAACCTGCAGGCAATTAGCCAATTTGGACTCCAGGTATAAGGCTGGTTTCATATCTATCTCGATACCTGCGACCGGATATTCCGTCACAGATGCAGCTGAAAATTCAATTTTTCTTCTGTTTCTAAAACGTGGCAGCTGGGTAGAAAGTGGGCGGACCCCAATTTTGGGTATTATGTGATACCTTGTCCACACACCAGGGATTAAGGGATTGTTTACTAATATACATCATGCAGAAATTACAAAGACACCTTCTAAAGTGTTCAGAAATGACACAAAACAAATACAACAAACTGATGCACAAGATTACTAAATATCATAACGGTTAATTATCTCTATACAAAAGTACATTAAAGAGGCCCGAATGCTTCTTTTCTAAGGAGTCTTAATGATTTTCTACGAAAGAGTGCAGTTTATCTATTGTTACCATAAAGATGCTCAAACACATGAGATTAAAGTTGGCTGAAATGGCTGATTTTGATCATTTTGGGCATTGCAAAGCCACCAAAGTCATCACGTTTAGGAATAAATGACCTGTCAGCCTTCTCCAGCAGGAAGCCTGTGGCTGAGTGATCTTTGCGATCGCTGAGCTGCAGATCATGGTCGATGGTATCAGTGTCCTTTGGATATATAGATTCTGTGTATTTTATTTCCTGCCAGATTCATCATCAGATGCCGACTATTTGGATGGATTGACAACTCAATTTGTTATATTTGAATTTTGCTTTTGGCAAGTTGCTGAAAATAATAGATTGAGGCCTCATGTCTACGGGCAGATCGGATTCCCAATGCGGATTTCCTGCGGAAACCATTTGTGGGAGATTGCGGATGTAATTCTTTTTCCACGCGGATGTACACGGCTGCACTGCGGATCACCTTCCAGCCTTTTCCCCACCCCCCTAATTGATTGTAATTTTCAAATCCACAGTGCATCCGCAATTGAATTGCGGATGCACTGCGAATTGTCCGCACGGGAACCGCAGTGAAATGGAGCATCCTGCAGGTTTTTTTCTGCAACGGGAGGTGCGCAAATCAAATTTGCATGCTTAAATTCAGTTACGGATGCCAATGTTTGCCTATGGGCACTTTGACTTGTGGATCTCCCGTGTGGGTGACCCGTGCAGATTCCCCAATTCAAATCCGCCCGTGGACATGAGCCCCTACAGTTCCTCTTGTAGTTTATGGTCTATAGAATCAGCAAACATTCACCTATGGATGGATAGACAGACAGAAGAAATATTGTCTGTGTCATGAATCGCTGAGGCACGTTATGCATGGAGTCCTGCATGGAGGACTGTAACAGTACATGCCTAACCTTATCCCAAGATTTAAGACTGCCAGCATCTCTTTGTTGGTATAAGGCCAAGTTAATTTAAGACAAATATTCCCCTGGTGTCTTTGCCCTTAGAAACCGGACACCGATGACTTATAATCTTGCAGGGCAGGCTAATATTAGCGGTCATTGCATTAACCAGACTGGAATAGGGCCTGGAGGTGACCTTTTAGTATCCTATCCTTATTTCATAATAACCTGGTGGAAGTGAATGTCACCCCAAGCTGAGATATTGCAGATATAGAGTATATGAAATGGATGCACATATTCCTTTGAAACACATAAATAATTTTCCTTAGCTGTTGATAAAATTATACCAGATCTTGGCCGGCCAAACCCCATGAGGCAGGTAGCCAATACGCCTACAAAATATTTCTGGTTCCTATCTGTCATATACTAGACTACATCGCCCATGCTCAACTTGCTGTCTTCTTTCAGGGTTTGAGCTTCAATTCCGGTTGGGACCTACTCTACAAGGGAGAGATGTCACCGTGTACACCAACTATCCACCACCTGGCGGTACCTTTAATCGTGAGACCTTCCATCCTCTACAATGGCACAACCCAACTGGCCGCGAGGAAGATTCCGACAAATTCTGTAAAATAGATTTGCAGATTGCTGGATCTTTTCAGTATCGATTTTCCCTTTCGTAAGTAAAAAAAAAACCCCATGCCTGATTTGTAAGCCATCGTTTGTGACAGTGATATTACTTGGCTTTGATTGATTTTCTTTAAAATGTGCCATTTCTTTTGCGAAACTGATGCCAAGAATGCGGAACTTAAGGACAGCAAAATTTTTCTGATGAAGGTCCTGTTGGTCTTCAGTTTAGAGAAGGAAACTGTTGTACATACCCCTTCCATAGCTTAGCTGGGGCACACACTGTCATGCAGGATGTTGGCTGAATGCACAGTGTGTCACCATTTCTCCGAACATGGACTCATCCAGCCAACCATTATTGTGTGTGTATATATGTATATATATTATAGTGATCCCTCGCTATATCGCGGTTCAATGATTGTGGCTTCAGTGCATTGCGGATTTTAGTTTAGTTTAGTTTTTCGCTATATCATGGAATTTTGCGGTAATACAGGAAATACAGTACGCCACTAGCGCTTGCCAACGCAAAATTGTACACGGCACACTATTGGCTGATGGAATGTGTTCTGTATCCTGGGCGCCGATTGGCTCACTAATCGTAGCATCCGTCTGTTTGTTCTCCTGCACGGTGCCCGTACATGCCCATAAGAGAAAAGTTTGTGCAAGTCTGCATTTATAGTACATCTTGTATTTCAAGCCCTGCGATGCCACCCAAACATTCTGCGCCTTCTAAGGCTTCTGGCAGTCGGGCTACTGCTGTTCGTTGCGGGTAAACTGCCATCATTAAAAAGCGCGTGATTCGTTCACTTTTGCGATTGTTTGGCAGTTTACCCGTAGATTGATTTGTGTAAATATAACGCCACTACTTCACGGATTTTCACGTATCGCGGGCGTCTCTGGAAGGTAATTTTATTATTAGAATCAATTTGCTATACAATCTTGGTTTATTGATCAGCATGCTTTTGGTAGTTTGTGGTGATAAATGCTACATTTGTAGTATTTACTTTGTTTATTTCCTTTCTTGATGTTCTGATAAGGAAAAATCTAAGGGCCCATTTAGACATACCGAATATCGCTCAAAAGACATCTTTTGAGCGATCATCGTTGTGTGCCTTTACATGGCAAGATGATCGCTCAAAATTCGCTCAAATGGCAGTCTGAGGGACAGTTTTGAGCGTTCACTTTGCATAAGTGTGTAAATGAAGGCCCACGCTGTATGCAGAAGACAAGCGGGACCGCTCTCTTCTGCATACAGCTGTTCTCTTTTTGAAGCGCTCAGCTGGTATACAGCTGAGAGCTCCAAGTAGGGTATGCAGAAGACAAGCAGGGCTGCTTGTCTTCTGCATACTCCTGCTCTGTTCACGGAGCGCTCAGCTGGTACACAGCTGAGCGCTGCGAGCGGGGTATGCAGAACACAGCTGGATCGCTGTCTTCTGGATAGTCCTGCTGTGTTCATGGAGCACTCAGCTGGTATACAGCTGAGCGCTCCAAGCGGGGTATGCAGAACACAGCTGGAGCACTGTCTTCTGCATACTTCTGCTGTGTTCTCCAAGCGGGATACCAGCTGAAACAATAGTATCAGCGATATCCCACTGAGATCTCAGCATGCCGTCCTGATAAGACTCAATGTTCTCTTTCAGCTTGCTAAAAGACAACAACGAGCAAATCGTTAACGAAAACTGCACAATGTCCGCGCGTTTGACCGAACGATTCTCACTCAAAAGACGGCTTTGAGCAAATTTTGAGCGAGAATCGTTGGGTTTAAATGGCCCTTTAGTAAGATCTATACCTATAGCCAGCTTTGCTATTGTGAATATGGACCATACTGTCACATTAATGAGCATCAGTCTTGAAGTGCACTGTTTCCATATGGAGTGACTACAAGCCACTGGAGTTTGTAAAGTAGCCATTTAGATGTGCTGGATGCAAATCAATGCCCATTGTTTAATATTCTGAGGATGTGTTTTAAGGGCAATGAAATGAGGAAAGACTGGTTGAGTAGAGCCGACTGTTCTGCTGTCCTTTGTTTCACACTTGGTGTGACAGATTGGGGGCAGCTTGGAGGAGGGGAGTCAGCCAGCAGTATACAGTGTAAAGGCCTGGATATATATTGTTATAATCTGAACAGTTTAAAGGCTATGGACACACATGGGGCCCATTTATTCACATAAATGCATGTATTTTGGACTGACAATCATTTTTGCAATTTAATTAAGAGATTTAGCCCTATCCATATCCCTGTATGTAGTAAACTGCAGACTGAGTCTCTATAAGAGATCTGCCAGTGAAACTGGACAAACGGCCTTGTTTTCAGCCTTTATATCTCTTCTGCTGAATCTTCTTCTCAGCTGATTTATGACACAACAGAGGTGAACTGGTCATAAGTCAGCCGATAGGACTGTCAGATGCTGCTCTCACATTAATGAGCAGTACACCGCGTTCATACGGAGAGACTGCAAGCTAAATGTGCGACTGGGTATGGCCGTAACACTACAGAGACAAGGGCCACCATATGAAGAGAACAGGAAATATATATATATAAAGCACAGCAGTACTTTTCACCATAAACAGGGGCTCTGGCCTCGTATAAAATGTAGATGTTTGAAGAGACACGGATTCCAATGATGTCATTATTATCTTTGAACATACTTTCACTCCCCTGCAATTAGCCAACAAACAGCCCATGCTCTATATGCTAATAAGGCATCTTGTAGTCTTCTGCACTGCTTGTCAGAAGGCCATTTCTCATTGTGCCAGATTACCCTTAATATCCTCTATTTTAATTTAATTCTGTATCATATATGCAATAAAAACTGTGAGATATAAATTAAAGAGTTCTGTGTGTCCCAAAGATCAGCCACTTCCACCACAACTTTCTAAAAAAAAACCTCACACCAGAACGATCTTTGGCTGTTACATAATTGGGTAAAGCCGGAGACCTCCCCCACTCCTCCAGATGTAAATGAAGACTGCCTTAAGGTCCATTTACATTCAAAAATAATCTTTCAAACGATTGAAAGATTGAAATTTTTAGCGATCTTTTTGCATAAAGTGTTAATGGACACTAATTACCAATAACACTTTATCATCTTCATTTGCATGAACAGCAGGAGCTGTTTGCAGAGCCCAATGTGTGATTAATAACACACCCAGCTATGCACACAGCTGCATTGTTCTGTTGGGGCTGCTGGCAGAATACAATGTAATCTCACGACTCCTGTGGAGAACACAGCTTACAGTCTTCACCTTAAAATCATCGTTCAGGCGAAAAGAGCATGATGCCCGCATTTACATGTAATGATTATTGTTAGTTTTCGGTCATTTGAATAATTTTGAGCAATAATCGTTGCGTGTAAATGAGCCTTTAAAGGAGATCTCAGACCCCTGTCAAATGAAAAAGTGAGAGATAATTGGGAATTAAGACTTGCGTTGTCTGCAAGATTTCTGCTAGGTGTTTGTTTCAGGAGCATGCGGAAAGTTCTATAGATTAGGGTCGTATTCACATGGCTATATGCAAGTTACATGTAAGAAACTAAAACACAACTGACATCATATAGCACTAGTAATTACTAGTAACTTATGTGCTGTGTTCTCCTTACTAGTTACAGCCAGCCATACACTTATAATAGATGTTGGCTTGATGCTCGTTCAGCCAACATCTATTTTTCCCCGACTCCATGGTGGACATGCCCAGTCAGGTTATACATGAATCAGCCTGTGTTTGAAATTACCAATAAACACTAGAGAAGAGTGAGGCTTACAGAATAACTTATTACCGAGCGTTGTATACACATTGATGTCCCATTTCATAAATGGCAAATACAGCTTTGTACCAGTACATTTTACTCTAGTAGAACATTCTTGCAGATCTCGCTTCTCCTAAAGGCTGATCACTTGCAGAAAGTAGAGGTTTTAATCCACTTGGTATACAGAGAGCAGTTCTGGGATACAATGCAGCCCATTCATGAGTGCAGGAATAGCATTGTGTGAAGAGCTGTTTTTGTCACCATGATTCATTTGGAACTGTTTAGAACCGGATCTGTCATGGCTCCACTAAGAACCGGAAGCCATGATGCAAGTGTAAACAGAGACTTAAAGGGGTTGTCCCGCGAAAGCAAGTGGGGTTATACACTTCTGTATGGCCATATTAATGCACTTTGTAATGTACATCGTGCATTAATTATGAGCCATACAGAAGTTATTCACTTACCTGTTCCGTTGCTAGCGTCCTGGTCTCCATGGTGCCGTCTAATTTCAGCGTCTAATCGCCCGATTAGACGCGCTTGCGCAGTCCGGTCTTCTCCCTGGTGAATGGGGCCGCTCGTGCCGGAGAGCTGGTCCTCGTAGCTCCGCCCCGTCACGTGTGCCGATTCCAGCCAATCAGGAGGCTGGAATCGGCAATGGACCGCACAGAGCCCACGGTGCACCATGGGAGAAGACCCGTGGTGCATCGTGGGTGAGGATCCCGGCGGCCATCTTGCTAAGGTAAGGAAGTAGTCGCCGCAGCACGGGGATTCGGGTAAGTACTAAACGGTTTGTTATTTTTAACACATGCATTGGGTTTGTCTCCCGCCGAATAAAAAAAAAAAACGTTTCGGCGCAGGACAACCCCTTTAAGAGCCATTTACAAAAAGGTGCTTTTACACGCAGCAATTATCACTCAAAATTTGTTCAAACAGCCGAAGGTGAGCGATAATTGTTACATGTACACGCGGGCAGTCGTGCACTATTCATTGTATTGTTGTTTAGAGCTGGTTTTTAGCCTGTATAAAAACCATCCCTTGGCTGTTCCTAACATTGTACTTATTGTGTTTGCTTTGAATGCATAATGAGTACACAGTTTAGGCTGGGTTCACACAGGGCGGATTTGTTGCGATTTTGCTGCGTTTTTTCCGTTGCGGTTTTGCCGCAGAAGAACTGCTTCTGCGGCAAAACCGCTTCAAAGGTTATTTTTGTCTTGCAGATTTTCTTGCGGAAAAATCCGCAAGCGTTTTTTTTTCCGCAGTGCTTTTTTACTTTTGCAGCGGATTTTGCTGCGTCCATAGAGATCTATGGACAAAAAAGCACTGCGGAAAAGACAAAAGAAAATTCTGCGTCTTGAAAAACCGTGCCACAGTTGCATTTCCGCACTGCGGCTGTGTGGAAAAAATCCGTTCTGTGAGAACAGCTTTTTGCCCAAACACATTTGTACTGCATTGCGGTTTTGCAGCAGTGCAGATATGCAACGGCAAAGCCACAGCAAATCTGCCCTGTGTGAACCCAGCCTTACTCTGCTGGGAAGAGACAACGGAATATGCTGGTCAGATAACCATCGCATAAACACACGCCCAGCTGAGCAAACAACTCGTGGAAAAAAATGTAGATGATTAAAGCCATTAACTGCAAGTGTAATATCGGCAGTACATTCAATCGTGCGGTTGTTTAAGCGATAATCGTAACGTGTAAAAGGGCCTATAAGTTGAGAATTAGCCTGCTGTAACAAGTACCAATTGACAAACCATGAGATCAGCGCTTGTTAATTGCAATTCACACGTGACAAATGATCGGTTTTCTGGAATTTGGAGGAATAGAGATATTGCATCTTGTCAACAAAGAATTCCGCCATCATATACCAGCTTTAATATCTCTGTGGTATGCAATATATTATATACAATAGATTATAATGTATACAATAAATTATACCATCTCCCGATGTTCTCACATTTTTGTTCTTTTTCTGCTATAGCAAAAAGAAGAGTGGTGAAGGCTACATTGTGGTGGACCCGGTGCTGAGAGTTGGAGCCGATAACCATATTCTTCCCTTGGATTGCATCACTATTCAGACGTTCCTCTCCAAATGCTTGGGGCCATTTGATGAGTGGGAGGACAGGCTGAGAGTAGCCAAGGAGTCAGGTAACATCAGTGGCTAGCATTGTCTTTTTCTGATTTCAGCTAAGACCAGATTTGTTCTTATGACCTGGATTAAATCTGACATGTGTTTTACCAGAGGATCAGCGGCAGAAATTTAAAGTTAACACTTCTGGTTAGGGTAGAAAAGTGTCAAATGAGGTTTAACACTGATAAATATAAGGTTCTGCACATGTGTAGAGGAAATACATGTCACCATTACACACTAAATGGGAAACCACTGGGGAACACTGACATTGAAAAGGACTTGGGTACTTTAATTAACTGTCAGCTTAACTGGAGCAACCAGTGTCAGGCAGCTGCTGCCAAGGCAAATAGGAGCATGGGGTGCATCAAAAGAGGTCATGGGCACATGACGAAAACATTATAATTTCTTTTAACACATCACTGGTCAGACCACACATGGAATATTGTGTACGGTTTCGGGCATCGGTACGCAAGGAGGGCATTCAGAGGGTACAGAGGCGGGCAACTAAAGTAAGAAATGGAATGGGTGGACTACAATGCCCAGAGAGGTTGTCAAAATTGTTATTCACTTTAGAAAAATGATGGCTGAAGGGCAACCGACTAACTACGTATATATAAATCTATCAGGGGGTAATACAGATATCTCTCCCACCATCAAACGACTAACGACCACTTATCCGTCTGTGCGTGAGTGAGTCAGTTACATGCTCCTCCTCTGATCACATGACAGTGACGTCATCAACGGTCCTTCGTTCTGAGTCAGTGAGTTGCATGTTCCCTCCTAATTATATGACGGTGACTCAATCACAGGTCGTATTCCATAGCAGCTAAGCCCACGGGGGTTTGTAAGGGATGCATAACTCACTCACTTGGAATGACCTCTGGATGAAGGACCTGTGATGACGTCACCATCAAGTGATTAGGGCCAGAGCATGTAACTCACTCACTCTATATGATCATGAGCGGAGCAAGAGTGAGTGAGTTACATGCCCTGCCCCTAATCACATGACTGTGACATCAGCAAAGGCCCCTCATCCCAAGTGAGTGAGTTACATGAACTAGATGGACATGTGGTGTCTTTCTTTTTGGCCTAACCTATTGTTACTATGTATGTTGTTACTATGGCTTTTCTATAGGGTATACTGCATATTTTACTCCGTTTTTTTTCTTCTTCCTCTGAGTGGAATATAAAACTCCCATTAAGGTGCATTGGATGTACAATGTCTGCAGATTTGATGAGAGTTTATGCAGGGAATCCACACCTAAACCCTCATCAAATCGGAAACATATGAACATGACCCAATGCAGTTGCTCTTACAGCACTTAAGTAGGTAATATTCTCATTATTCAATTTTTAATGCCATTTCTGTAATTATTTTGTAGGCT
Organism: Eleutherodactylus coqui; assembly: GCF_035609145.1. Lineage (NCBI taxonomy): Eukaryota > Metazoa > Chordata > Amphibia > Anura > Eleutherodactylidae > Eleutherodactylus > Eleutherodactylus coqui. The sequence goes on along the minus strand of NC_089839.1, from coordinate 248,425,812 downwards.
ACAATATGGTGCACTTTACACCCCTTCAGACCCTGGGTACTTCTCGATCTTGTTATTCATTGGCTGACCAGTTACAACTAAATCCAGACTTCTCCCGATCAGGGAAGACCTATAATTGGAGTGATGTTGGGAAGCTAGTGGAGAAAATGAAGAAAGAGTGGAACATGCTGTGCATCACTGATGTTGTGTACAACCACACCGGTAAGGATAGAAGTCATGTCAGAAAAAGCAAGATAGTGTGAGTACTCCTTATACTAAAGATAAGAAGTAGTGGGGTGCTACTTGTATGTCTGAACAGTAAGGCCGCGCTCACACATCCGTTTTTTACCGTGATTAGTGCGGTGTTTGATTTCAATGGAGCCTCCCAGACTTGCGCTCGCACGTTGAAATTTTTGAGCGCTGTCCGCTCTATTGTACCGCGATTAACGCACCTCATCGCCCATCAGAATTATGGGGTGCGTCAAACTTGCTGTCGGAGGCAGGAACCTGTGCCCAAAAATGGCGGTAAAATCGCAGCATATGGCCGACAGCATGTGTGAGAGTGGCCTAAGGGTGGCTTTACAGGGAACGACTATCAGCTGAAGAATCACTCAAATGAGCGAACCCAAACAATGGTGAGTCATTGTCAACACGGCCACCGACAGGGAGACGAGCAGTAAGTCATTGATTTAAAGGTCATCTGCTGTAAAGTCACAGTCTTCATATTTGAACGACTTGCAAACAAATTTGCATGTAGATCCCATTTATGAGCGACATCCCAGCAAACAACTAATGAACAATCATCGCTGTGTGTAAAAACATGAACGATTGTTGTTCATACGCTTCAATGACTTTTCTGTGTAAAGGCACCTTAATTCCATGACTCTACATCCTGGAGCTCCAGGGTCCGTGAGTAGGTGGATCGGTTCCGCTCCATACAATGCGGGTGCTGGCTATTTCTTACAGCTGACATCCGCCCGCAACAGCTCCAATCAGCAGCGCCGCTGGTCGCAGCTGTTAACCCTTTACATGCTGCCGTTCATTCTGCAGCGTGGCTTCATAGATTGCCTGTCAGATCGCAGTATGATGTACTGCTATGGTAGTACCTCATACTGCAGGAGCGATCACATATCACAAGTTTACATTAGGTGACAGAACCTCCAAAGGATGTGAAGCTGGCCTAATACACAGTGCCCTCGGTGTTAAATACTGTACAAACGAGCACTTGCCTAATTGTTTTCATTTCAACCATCTTGCTCCATCTCTGCATTGGAGAGGAAGCTCTGGCAGCGTGTATCAATACGTTTGTTGCTAATTAGTGACACATTGCTGTCTCCACAAGGACACGCGTCTTGCGCTTGCCACAGCTTGTGTTGCTAAAATCGAATATAATTAAGCTACTGCAGTGACCGCTGATTACATTGGCCTCAGGATACAATATTTTCAGCATACAATGGTCTTTCTGCAATTTGGAACCAGATCCAACATGCATACAATATTAATGTCAGTCCGGATCGGCAGCACACGTCATTTTCTGGATAATCCAGCCAATCGGCGTGGGCATTTCACTGGTAAAGCCCCTGTATTACTGAAGTGCATGCGCTGATTGGCTGTCTAGCAGCACGTCGCTATTATACAGCGTGGCACTACATGTACTTCACCTCTACCAGGATGAGCGGCTCTCTCGGACAGCAGATGAGGGCGGCTCCTTATACGCAGTAGTGGACCCTGAAGAAGCTCCTGCCCTCTATAAAGAAAGAGATTTACAGCTTCTAGTTGCACTTTCTGACTATTACATGTGAGGACGTACCTTACCTGTATTAGCTATCTGCTTCATTTCCTTTAATCATCATTCTGTATCACTTTTGAGTGACATTTTGGGATTTGGGAACCAGGTACCAGTTTTCCTTATAGCTATGGCTTTAATGTACAATATTTTCAACATACAATGGCCGTCCCGGAACTAGTTAATTTTGTATGTCGAGGATCTGCTGAACTTGGCAAACACTGGGTAAGAAAATTTTTACCGTATATACTCGAGTATAAGACGATGATTTTTTTTTTTTTTTCTCAGCACATTTTTTATGCTGAAAAAGCCCTCCTTGGCTTATACTTGAGTGCAGGTCCGTGCACCTTTTCTTTCAATGGGGCCAACACTGCTGCCGGCGGCCACACTGAAAGGAATGGGCTGCATGCTGTGATTTTCGGAGAAGGGCTTTAAATATAAGAAAATCATCCCTAACGTGTAAAAAATAAATACTCACCTCTCCGCCGCTGTTGGGGCTCAGGCATATCCAGCCGTTTGGTCTTCCGGCAGTGCAGTGAAGTTCTTTCAGCAGATGGGGATATAAAATCCCCGCCTGCTGAAAGGGCTGTAACTGATTGGCTGAGCGCTCAGCCGATCACAGGCAGCTCTCATCCATTCATTGAAAGACAGCCGGGCTCTGCCTGTCATTGGTCAAAGTGCTCAGCCAATCACAGGCAGCGCTGGGGCATTCATTGAATTCACTGAAAGCAATGGTGCATGGACCTCACTTGAGTATAAACCCGCCCTAGGTTTATACTCGAGTCAATAAGTTTTTCCAGTTTTTTGGGGTAAAACTTGGTGCCTCAGCTTATACTCGAGTATATACGGTAATAAGGGGATCTGAAATGAATAATTCTAGGAGAAATTTCTCTTTTATTTGGTCGTGCATTTTTTTTTTCATGGCACGCCTTAACATTGTGGATGTACCATGTACTGTGGCTAAAGTCCTATTGTATATCTGAGAAACCTATATGAGGACCGCTGGGATATAGACAACGGATGTGTGCAGCCCTTCATTTTAGGGCATGTCTTGTATGTTGCAGTAAAACACCTGAGATAATCTAGTGCTTCTCAGATAGCATGGAGCCCAGGTGATCACTAGGAGGGAGGTGATTTATATACAAGCAGCAGTTCATGGACTATATATATATATATATATATATATATATATATATATATATATATATATATGGTACAGTTATAGACGTCCCTATCTTCATCCCAGCTATGAGCAATCTGCAGAATGGATGAGCGTCTTTGGAGCACATATAAATATGTCCGTGAGATCTTGTCATATTGTGGATGCTGTGAACGAGGATCTTGTTTATCTCAACTCTTTTTTTCTTTTTTCTTCAACAGCTTCTAACAGCGAATGGATCCAAAAGCACCCGGAGTGCGGCTACAACCTGGTGAACTCACCGCACCTCAAGCCGGCGTGGCTCCTGGACAGAGCTCTATGGCACCTAACCTGCAGTGTGGCGGATGGGCAGTACGCGTCCCGGGGACTGCCAGCAGTACTTCAGAATGACCAGCAGCTAAATGTAAGTCACAGGTTATGAAGTTGTAGGCACTGGGAGTGGAGGTAGGTGCAGGAACCCGATGCTATGTCTGTTGGGGATCAGACCAAAGGACTTAGAAAAACAGGAAAAGAAGCTGTGGACAATATGCACATTCTAGGGATGGGACCGAGTATTCAGCATCACACTAGTGTGGACAAGAGAGAAGCATTTTCTTTCTTGCTAACCTGTAAGAGCTCCTCACACAAGAGTATGAACAAAAACGCCCACGTAAGTGAAGCACACTTACACTGTGAACAACGCACTTTTGCACATACTACTGTACTTTTTGCTTTTGCAGGGCCATTTCACATGGAATGCAGGACACACCCGCGCTGTTAAATTAAAGGCTATTTAGCCTAATGACTTCCTAATGTGTTCTTTTTTCCATGGATTTGCGCAGGTATTGAGTGCACATTTGCGCACGTCCCATAGAGAGGGGTGAGAATGAACACACTGAAATGAATGGGTCCTGTTCTCTGTGCGTTGCGCGTGCATACACTGTGAAGCCGCCCTAACAGTGGCGGGGAATATAAGTAAAAGCACATAAAACCTCCATCAGGGCAAAATTGCAGTGTTCTTCTGGGTTCTGCCTAATGGGCAGCTGTCTCAATGAATACCCATATGTTCACTGGGTTAAGGGGTGTGTTATTTAGAGAGAAATGGGGAGCACTCAGGTTAGTGAATACGTGAAAGTAATATAGTAGCATAGTATGTAAGGCCGAAAAAAGACACATATTCCTCCAGTTCCGCCTATTACCTCAATGTTGAGCCAAAGGAAGGCAAAAAAAACTCAATGAGATAGAAACCAATTTTCCCCATTTAAGGGAAATAATTCCTTCCTGACTCCAATCTGGCGATCGGAATAATCCCCGGATCACCGACCCTTCTGAAATTATTATTAATAATTCTAACTAGAAATGAGCAAGCACGCTCAGTTAAGGCAGTTAGTCGAGCGAGCATCGCTCTTCTCAAGTAACTGCATACTCGTCCGAGCAGATGTGGGGGGGCGGCGGGAGGGAGCGGGGGGAAGAGAGAGAGAGATCTCTCTCACTCTCCACCCTGCTCCCCGCCACCACCCCCCGCATCTGCTCGGATGAGTATCCAGTTACTTGAGAAGAGCGATGCTCGCTCGAGTAACTGCCTAAACTTCAATTTGGGGGATGGGAGCACACCCAGGTCCATGACTTGGCATGCATGTAGACTAATCTCCAGGACTCACGGTTCCAAATTCCAGCAACAACCGGCACAGGCTCTGTGCATAATGTCCCACATATATGACTGTTCACAGTGATGCAATAACCAGGATACAGGCTTACAGGCAAAATAACGAAGCATCAAGAAACTATGGGTTAAAATAGTCCAATGCTCACTGTGATTGGCCATAGAACAGGTGATGTCATTAAAGAGGTATTCTGGGCTTTTGCCAACTGATGACCCATCCAGCTGATCGTCCTGCCTGCTGTCCAGTGCAGCGAGCTGGACATAGTCAGCAGCGGACAGGGGAGGAAGTGGTTGCGCATACTTCAGTCCCATTGAAATGATTGGGAGTGCTGTGCTTCTATTTCAGTTCCTGCTCCTTATTATGGACAGCAGAAAGTGTAATAGCAGTGCGGCGCTTCCACTGATTTCAATGGGAGTGAAGCCAGCGCTCCGACCTCTTTCCCTGTCCACTGATGATGATGACCGTTCCGCTGCACTAGACAGCAGGATGGATAATCAGCTGATAGATGGGGATTGCGAGCGGTGGACCCCCATCCCTCAACTGCTGATGACCTGTCCTCTGGGGAAAAAAAGCTCAAAATACCCCTTTTACATAATCTCTGTATGCAGGGAGCACATAGCTGAATAAGGCTAGGAAAAACAAGAGTGCTGATGGCATGGTGGTGAAGGCTGCAAAACATATCTGAGTAGTCCAGGGTGCAAATCCCAACAATCTACAAAAAGATCACATACTGTATAGGCGACCACCCCGTGATGCCTCTGTATATAATGAGTTATCTCTTTATGTACAGTATTTTAATGGCAGACCTTACTACTTTAAGCATGCCATAGTTTTCTCTAGAGTTTCACGTTTGGACATTTTTACTGATGGCTGAACTGATGGGATCGGGTGATGAACCGCTGAAGTCACAAATGTAAGGATACCTATGTGGTTATTCTGGGTTCTGCCAGATGACAAGTCCTTGGATTAAAAGCTATCAGCATGACAAAAATCAAAGACTCAAACCGGCTGTGAAATAAAAGATGAGAACAGAGAACAGTACAGCAGTTCATTTAGTCCAGTCTGCAGGGAACAAAACATTTCAGGTTTTTGGTAGCTGAAAGACCCCGTTTAGTCCTTCTTGGTATTGCCTAATTTTCTGGGTGACCTAATATTGCTGACATGCCTTGCTGAGTAAATAGACTTTTACGCTTGGCCACAATGCATTGGTTTGTCCTAACATGAATATTGGTATATTAGGTGTGGCTCCTGAAATAAAAGTGAGATAAGGAAATTGAATGTAAAAGCTGCTGTAAGAATGATTATGCATATTATTTAACCCTTTCCAATCCACTGTCTGACCCCTGAAAACATTATGATTTAAGGCTGTACAGCTCCGATCTTAGAAGATGTCCATCGGGGTTCTCTTACTGTATATTGCCAGCCTCTCTGCTGTCAGAGCCTATCCAATGTGTCACCTCATGCAGTGCTGGCTTTAGCCAGCAGATAGCGCCGTTGTATAATGGCAGAAAAAGAGTAAGCTCCCTAGGAAATCCAGGATACAAATTGGATTGGAAAGGGTTAAATGGGTTTTCCAGGGAGAATAGTACTAGTAATAGTTGATTGGCTGGAGTCCGTTGCTCAGGAACTCGACAGATCAGCTGAGCGGGCAAATGCTGTCAGCGCCGCAAATACAGAGGTTGGAGCGGAAGCAGCAGAAGTTTCTGCGCTGACCTCTTAATAGTGGCCGGCGCTTGTAACTGCAGGCACAACTTGCAATTATTTCCTAAAACCATACCTGTAGTTACAAGCGCCGGCCACTATAAAGAGGTCGGTTCGGAGACTTTCACTGCTTTCGCTCCAACCTCTGCGTATTAGCCCCGCTGACAGCATGCTTCCGCTCAGCTGGTCAGAGCCCAGCCAATCAACTATTGATGACCTATCCCGAGGATAGGTCATCAGTACTATTCTCCCTGGAAAACCCCTTTAAGCAACAGGAAAAAAAATGTTTATTGCTGTTGTATTTTCTGCAGAATATCCGCAGTGTAATATGGGAGGACATATACCCCAAAATCAAACTCTGGGAGTTTTACCAGGTCAATGTGGCTAAAGCCGTGGAACAATTCAGAGCCCTGCTGACATCTGGTAATATGGCACACATTACTCTATGTGAACCTATTCTGCACTCACTCCAGAACAATGACTTATCTATTGTATTGTAGGTGCTCAGAAGCAAGGAGCAAAATCTGATAAGAAGCAGCTAGTGATCATCCAGGACCCCCAATATAGACGCTTTGGAAGCACCGTGGATATGAACACGGCTCTCGGCACTTTCATACCAAACAGGTAGTTTCCGTTATATATATTTTATCTGCATTTCTTATTAGTTTGCCACTTTATTGTCCTCTACATCTTGGCATTATCAGATGTGTGTATTCAGACTGTGAGTCCCAATGGGAACATCGAGTGGTATATAGCGCTGCGGAATACATATGCGATATATAAATCTCTCAAATAGATGTTTGTAGACTGATGTGTACCTTACCTTTTATTGCAGTAATGGGCCAGCCGCTATAGAAGAATGCTGCAACTGGTTCCGCAAGAGGCTGGAAGAACTGAATGCTGAGAAGCACAGGCAGATGAACTTCCACCACGAACAGGTCTCTTTGGATATAACACTGTGCAGCATTGAGTTGCTTGGTATACACAGCATAGAAGCGCTCTTCAGGGCTCTCTACTGGGTGACAGACTATCTGTACAGTATGAAGGCATTACTGTCCATCTGCACAACCTGCTGGTCTCATGGCCTGTTCACATCACCTTTGATACTTTTGTTTAGGTGTTTGTGAGGAAGGCTCCCGAAATACACATGAAACATGTTCAGAGGGCTCCATTAGGCTTTATTCACACCGGGCAGATTTGCAGCAGATTTTCTGTTCAGACTCTCCACACTGAATTTTCGCGGCATTTAGGCTGCCTGCACACGGGCGGGTCGGACCCTGCATGCGGGATTCCCGCAGTGAAGTTCGACCCGATGCCCGGCCGGTGACTCCAGCTTACTGTTCCGTCAGTCGTCTCCTCTGCAGTTAATGTGCCTGTTGGAGTGCCAGCTGGCACATGCGCAGTGCAGAAGACGCCGTCGCTATGGCGATGACGCAGCCTCCTCTACTGTGAATGTGCCAGCCAGAGCACCGGCCGGCACATGCGCAGTTTACAGGGCGCCATGGCATTGCTATGGCAATGGCGCGGCTCCAGTGGCCATTCTGCAATGATGATTGGCCGCGGGACGAATGGCTTCCATTGACTTTAATGTAAGCTGGCCATGTGTAGCCCACACAAGATTGTAGCATGCTGTGATTTCTCTACCGCGAGCGGAAAATCGCAATCGATTTCTGCTTGTGGGCAGGAAATCGTGTTTTCTCATAGCATGCTATAAGCTAGATTTGCTGCGGAATCCCACTCCAGATTTTGCAATGCAGGAGGCCTTACAGTAATAGCAAAGTGAATAAGAAATGAGAAAAAAAGTATCTCCTGCGCTCAGGGTGACGCGTGAAATGCCAACCGTGACTACCTATAAAGGTGGGCGTGTAGGTGTATGGACTGAAAGGTCCATAAAGCAAAAGGGAAACAATAGGAGCTCTCTTTGGTAGATAGAAAGATGTTTATTTAGACCGAGCTTTAGACGTAAAATATAGTGCAACGCGTTTCGGAGCTGACAGGCTCCTTTCTGAAGCACAAAAAGTCTGTGTCACACCACAAGTCTCCTCCACAGTGCCACCTATTGGAAGGCAAAGCCAAAGTTAGACTCTTTATACAAGCCTTGTAACAATGATTGGGAATTAAAAGCAAAGCCAGACTCCATGCACAGACAGTAGGTGGCACTGTGGAGGTATTATTCCATCTTACTTATTTGCATATTACCAAAACAGTCCAAGTCGGGGAAGTCCATTGAGGTAGCTTGTGGAGCACCAACGTAATTAATTCTAAGGATACTGATCCATTGACTGATGCCAGGTACACCACATGACATAAATAGATGATGCAACTGAAATCCAGGGTGATATATCAGGATCTTGTCGAAATGCAGAATGAACAGTGTGATGGCTGACTTCCAGGAGCAATGTATATCACAATATAATAACCAATGCAACCAGCAGGGGAGAGAATATGGTGCAGTGTAACAATCTATACAAATGCTTATTGCATCTCGGCCAGACACAACACCTTTCCATATTCCCTATTGGACCATATGGACATTATATGGGGGGCTGTGCAGGAACCCCAGAGTAACATTCTGCTAATTTATTCTTTTATTTAGGCTGTGAATTGCATTTTGGGAACCGTGACATACGAACGTTTGGCAAATCAGGGTCCAAAGCTTGGAGCCATAACAAGGAAAGATCCCATGGTCACCAGGTAAGAGGGATTAAACATCAGTGAAGCTGATCACAGACATAGACATTCTCCCCAGATACTATGGACATTTGATACCTTTCTTTACTCTCTGTATGGTAACATTCCATTGAGCTCAACTTTATTGTGTTTATTATTACATTTTTTGTGTTTTGCCAATGTATTTCATATTAAATATTTTAGTAAGAATATTGATTCCATCAAAGGGGTTTTCCAGTGAAATACTATTGATGACATATCACCAGTATAGATCATCAAATGTTGATCGGCCCAGGTCCACTGCTTGGGATCTCGATCAATCAGCTGAGCGGGTGCCCCGCTGTCAGCGCTGCAATAACAGAGGTTGAAGCAGAAGCCTCAGCACCGACCTCTGTGTAGTGGCCGGCTCTTGTAACTGCAGGCACAGCTCTCATTGAAATCAATGGTAGCTGTACCTGCAGTTACATGCATTGGCCACTATAAGAAGGTCGGCGTGGAGGCTTTCGCTCAGACCTCTGTGTTATTGCAGCACTCACAGCATGAACCCCAGCCGATTAACTATTAATGATCTGTCCTGATGATAGGTCATCAATAGTATTTCTCCTGGGAAATCCCTTTTAATAGTTTGTTTCAGATCCAAGCCTGCGCTGCCGTCACTCACAGTACTGCGGTCTTACTGCCAGTCATTACTAGCTGTTAAATGGAACTCAGAGTCTTCTTTGTTTTTTGAGTTGTTTGAAGATGAAAATAATTCAATGTAAACTGATGGCAAAACAAGTTAGAATCATGTTTGCCATACATCATGAATTATCCTGACAGAATGGGGCTGCTGTGCTTGTTCTCTTCCTCCACCCTGGTGTATACTCTTAAGAATATGTTCTTATGCTTGTCCATGAGCATATAATGGAGATCACTTTACAGAGCATGTAGGGTCTTACATCCCAGTAACCACTTTACCCTAAAACCCCCAGGCTTATTTGCAGTCATTTCACTCTCTGGAACTGCGTTTTTTTGGGGTGGGAGTACAACTTGTTGCTTTCAGAATGCTACTTCTGCATTCATGTTCCACATGCTTTTGCATACAAGATGCTACCATTAAAGGGGTTGTCCCGCGAAACAAAGTTGGGGTATACACTTCTGTATGGCCATATTAATGCACTTTGTAATGTACATTGTGCATTAATTATGAGCCATACAGAAGTTATTCACTTACCTGTTCCGTTGCTAGCGTCCCCGTCTCCATGGTGCCGTCTAATTTTCAGCGTCTAATCACCCAATTAGACGCGCTTGCGCAGTCCGGTCTTCTTTCTTCTGAATGGGGCCGCTCGTGCCGGAGAGCGGCTCCTCGTAGCTCCGCCCCGTCACGTGTGCCGATTCCAGCCAATCAGGAGGCTGGAATCGGCAATGGACCGCACAGAAGACCTGCAGTCCACCGAGGGTGAAGATCCCGGCGGCCATCTTCGCAAGGTAAGTAAGAAGTCACTGGAGCGCGGGGATTCGGGTAAGTACTATCCGTTTTTTTTTTTTAAACACATGTATTGGGTTTGTCTCGCGCCGAACGGGGGGGCTATTGAAAAAAAAAAAAACCCGTTTCGGCGCGGGACAACCCCTTTAACCCAATTATCTGCTCTTATATTAGAGCTGTGATTATGTATTTATTGGACTATTGCTAGGCCATTTGTTATTGCTTTGCATACTGTATACATGTAAATCAGCACGTCTCATATTATAGTCAGGGGACTCTCTTATTTTGTGGTGTGTACAGAGGAACGTAATCGGTGCTTTTGTCAGTCAGTCTACTGAAGCCATAGCCTAGGCTGAACTTTATTTTGAAACTTTCTTTTTCTCAGATATTTCACTTTCCCGTTTGGAAAAATGTCCCTAGAAGAGGAGGAGCCACTTATGCACCAGGCAGATAAAGGGTGCTACTTCTTGGCACACAACGGCTGGGTCATGGGAGATGATCCTCTGCGGAATTTTGCTGGACCAGGTATAGTATACCATATTGGACTATACAGCCATACAGTATAGCTAGTAGAGTATGCCGTTAGTTGTAGTATTGCAATAGCTGGAGAGCCACAAGTTGTAGACTTCTGGTATTGGATGTCTGCAGTTTGCCTATTAACATGCACATTTAAAGGGCTTAGCCTACCAATAACATTTGTCATGATTACTGGAGGTCAGACCATGGAACCCTCTCTAATCATGAGAATGGGGGCTCTAAGACCCCTGCATGGATGGAGCAGTGGTTATGTTTGCACACTACTGCTAAATTCACTGGCTATGGGCCCGATTTGAGATTGCAGAATGTTCTTCCATAGACAGTGAATGGAGTGGGAGTGCACATAGGAGACCACAACTTATGGGGATTCTGGCCCCCCATTCTCATGAACAGTGTGGGGGGTTCCAGATAGATAGATTGATCAATCCCAGGTAGATATACACATATAAACAGATACTTGTCTTAAAAAAGCTTTGTATTGAAAGACATGGATATTGTGTTCATTTGCACACAGACTATCTGTAGGCTGGCCAGTTTCTTAATGAGCATTACACATGGTTGCCTTTTTCTGACCCAGTCAATGATTCCTTTCTTTTCAGATTCCAATGTGTATGTCCGTAGAGAGCTGATTTGCTGGGGGGACAGTGTGAAGCTGCGTTATGGTGACAAGCCATCAGACTGCCCATATCTGTGGGATCATATGAGGAAATACACAGAAATCACTGCCACACACTGTCATGGAGTCCGGCTTGACAATTGCCATTCTACTCCTATTCACGTTGCTGAGGTAGGCATATAGTGAAAATTCATGCACTATCGTATTTAGTCCATCCATGTGTGTATATGGTCTGTGAGTGTCATGTGTGATGTGTGTATATGGTCTGTGAGTGTCATGTGTGATGTGTGTATATGGTCTGTGAGTGTCATGTGTGAGGTGTGTATATGGTATGTGAGTGTCGTGTGAGGTGTGTATATGGTATGTGAGTGTCGTGTGAGGTGTGTATATGGTATGTGAGTGTCGTGTGAGGTGTGTATATGGTCTGTGAGTGTCATGTGTGAGGTGTGTATATGGTCTGTGAGTGTCATGTGTGAGGTGTGTATATGGTCTGTGAGTGTCATGTGTGAGGTGTGTATATAGTCTGTGAGTGTCATGTGTGAGGTGTGTATATGGTCTGTGAGTGTCATGTGTGAGGTGTGTATATGGTCTGTGAGTGTCATGTGTGATGTGTGTATATGGTCTGTGAGTGTCATGTGTGATGTGTGTATATGGTCTGTGAGTGTCATGTGTGAGGTGTGTATATGGTCTGTGAGTGTCATGTGTGATGTGTGTATATAGTCTGTGAGTGTCATGTGTGAGGTGTGTATATGGTCTGTGAGTGTCATGTGTGAGGTGTGTATATGGTCTGTGAGTGTCATGTGTGATGTGTGTGTATATAGACTGTGAGTGTCATGTGAGACGTGTGATGTGTGTATATGGTCTGTGAGTGTCATGTGTGAGGTGTGTATATGGTCTGTGAGTGTCATGTGTGATGTGTGTATATGGTCTGTGAGTGTCATGTGTGATGTGTGTATATAGTCTGTGAGTGTCATGTGTGAGGTGTGTATATGGTCTGTGAGTGTCATGTGTGAGGTGTGTATATGGTCTGTGAGTGTCATGTGTGATGTGTGTATATGGTCTGTGAGTGTCATGTGTGTATATGGTCTGTGAGTGTCATGTGTGATGTGTGTGTATATAGACGGTGAGTGTCATGTGAGACGTGTGATGTGTGTATATGGTCTGTGAGTGTCATGTGTGACGTGTCATGTGTGTATATGGTCTGTGAGTGTCGTGTGATGTGTCATGTGTGTATATGGTCTGTGAGTGTCATGTGTGATGTGTGTGTATATAGACTGTGAGTGTCATGTGAGACGTGTGATGTGTGTATATGGTCTGTGAGTGTCAGTAGCGATTCCAAGTCTATAAGGAAGAAAGGTTTTAACATTAGTGAATTAAAATCCCCTCTGGTTTCCAACTCGGTATGTCAGCAGAAGAGTCCTTTTTTCGGCCGATGGGTCTGCAGAATGACAATGGAGAATGCCGCAGCTGAAGCGCTTATCCGAGTGTTGTTACTACTCACTAGCTAAAGACTATCTTATAGACCTTCTATTGGGCCGGTGTCCAACTAGTGAGCTGTGACCATGCTCAGATGAGCACTCCGGCTGCCGCATTCTAATGTTCGTGCGGTTACAAAACCCAGACCACCAGCAATCTCAACTTTTGACATATCCCTATGACCTGTCAAAAGTTTTTTGAAAGCACAGTTACGCTGCTTATAAAAAAAAAAAAAGCAAACCCTTAAATCGCACATCGCCCCTCCATGAACTAGAGATTCAAGTTGAAAATCTTTGCTGATATAAAATGTGTAATTTGTTAAGAACAAAATAATAATTATTGATGGTCAGTGGAAACGAAAATCATAAATGAATTAACGTCTGGATTCCAAATCACCTAGAAAATCAATTTCTCTAGCAAAGGCAAATCGAGCTACACAATGCTGTGTGAGCACAGGTACAACTACAGATTATCGGGCCGTCATGGAGTCCGTTTCTGACATTTTGGTGAGAAACATGCAGACCAGTAGCCCATTGGAGGTAATTTTGTAGCGCTCTAGCAGTGCTCCTCCTGTTCCTCCTCACACAAGGGAGCAGATATGGTCCTGATGCTGGGTTGATGCCCTTCTATAGCCCTTTCCAGCCCTCCTCAAGTAATGACCCGTGTCCAGATATCTGCTCCATGCTCTTAAGACTGTGCTGTGAGACACGGCAAACCTTCTTGCAGCGAAATGTATGGTTATACCATCCTGGAGGAGCAGGACTACCTGTGCCACCTGATTGGGCTACAAGTGCCACCTTGTGCTACCAGTAGTGGCAAGGACACTAGCAAAGGGCAAAACTAAAGAAGAATCAGGAAGCATAAGGCAACTGTTTGTGACCACCACCTTCAAAACCAGTCCCTTCCTGGGGGTTATCTTGCCCTTGCCCCTCCAATGCACCTGTTAGCACTCAAGCCGGCAAAATTGATTCACAATCACTTCTACTTCCTAACTAGGCAGATTGATATCCCTGAAGTTTAAATAATGGGGGTTATACTGTGATGCTTAAGTGTTCCCTTAACTTTTTTGAGCAGAGTATTATAAAGTCTATGCAAGTCCACTGTGGATTATTCTACATGTGAGCTGTAATTACCAGGGAAAGATCAACCTGGCCATTCATTTTCCCTGCAGTAGATGCAAATAAATGGCTGTCCATGTTACACATGTAATGGAGCAAGAACTATTTGCAACCACTTTCTGGTGTGGGAAGAACTCTTTAAAGATGGCCATACACCTTTAATAGCTGTTGGCCAGGGCTCATCTAACTGACAACCATTTCACCCATGGTTTTTTAACAGGAAGAGGGAGATAAGCTGCTGCTATGCAGTTGGGATAGCAGCTTTTCTCTAGGTGAAATAAAAAAATAGGCATTAAAATTCAAAGTTCCCAATCCTTTTCCCCAGCCATCCAAATATGCCACTGCACCAGACTTTAGACAAAAGTTTTCAATACATCATCTGTCAGGAAAGAGTCAGGAGGCCGCCATATATATGGAATAGATGTCCAATCCTGCCAAAATCAGCGGGTACGGACTACTTTTCCCTAATTTGTATGAGAACCGTAAGAAGGCAGTGCTAGCTTAAGGTAACACAGGTCAGAACGTTTCTATGGCTGCCTGTTTACCAAACATTCAAACCATGTAAAAGGACCAACAATTGCGCAAGTGCTCATTCATTGGCTGATCATATCATGTAGGGGAGCATCTGTCAATGTAATCGGGGAGATGTGCAGTCGATGAATGACAGCTGTACATGGATGAACATTTGTGTTAGCAACCAGTCATCCCCAAGAAGCGGATAATCTGCCCATGTACATGGAGGATGTGAGCACCGGCCAACACACTTATTGTCAGTCAATGGTCGTTTGCACAGGCGGATTATCTGCCCAACTTCAGCACAGACATCATTGTGAAAACTGTAGACCCAGCACACATTCATTCACTCAGGCTGCTAATAATACGAATGCTGAAAGTGCTTATTTTATGTCATTGTTTCCAGAATACCTAGAGTTACATTTAAGATGTTTGTAGCGATCCCCCCACCCACCACCACCCCTCCCGATTGTATGAATGACTGTATAGAAGTAAATTTAGTAAAAACTATATCTCTTGTGTATTTTCTCTGTGATTTGCATGGAACCATATCATACATAGCACTTTGTGTCTGTAGGAAATGCTGGCCGCAGCCCGGTCAGTCAGACCCAATCTTTATGTGATTGCTGAGCTCTTCACAGGCAGTGAATATATCGACAATGTGTTTGTCAACCGCCTGGGGATAACCAGCCTCATTCGAGGTATCGGCTCTGTGAATCGGCTGCTGCTCTAAAGACTATTAGCTGTCAAATACTAAATGCTGCCATGTTTTTCTTTGTCTCCCCCATCTCTCTGTCCCTTTAATATTTTATCACTTTTCTCATGTCTCTCACCCTGCTGACTGTGCATGATCACCGGCCTCCATGCCTCCCCCAAACACATCTGTGCCTAGTATTCCGCTCCCTCTAATTCCTTTTCTTCCCATCACTTCTTGTCTGCACAAACACATATTTCCTCCTTGTCTTTTATGTTAATTCTTCTTTTCCATCCTTATCTTCTTATCTTTCCGCTACTTGTCCTTTCTCCTTGTTTCTTTTTGCATTTGATACTTTTTTGTCGCTCTTCGCCCTCTCCTTATTGCACTGCTTTCTGTTCTCTGCCTTGCACGCCTCGTCTTCCTTCCCTTCCTCTTCTTCCTCCTGCATTTCCCTGCTATCTGTAGTACATGCTGGATGCTGCTAGGAAGCTGCGCCCGGACTTGTATGTAGTGGCTGAGCTCTTCACTGGGAGTGAGGAACTGGACAATGTGTTTGTGACCAGGTTGGGCATTAGCTCCCTCATACGAGGTAGGCTGCTTGGTTTTTGCATGCATTAACTTTGCTAAGACTTCTGCTTTTCTAACGTGTAACGTGTAAATTCATACCTGTAAATCTGCTATACATCACAAATCGTCTTATATGATAAAGATTCAAGAGTTTTTGTAGAAGTTATACTTATAGAATACAATATTTGAAAGGACATCTAATACAGTACAGACTCATAGAGTACATAACAATCTGAGCATGGTGACACTGTGCCTATGGCTCTGTAGTATAAACATGCCATGTGGTACCTCCATATAGCACCATATTACAGAGAAATTGTCACCTACAGACAATGGCACATATGATGTTGAATGCATATAAAGGTACAGTGTGACCCCCCATAGACAGCTATTAGTCCAGTATTACAGATCCAACTAACTTGGAGGGCTTACAGAGCCATCATACAGTCATGTCCATGAGACCTTAAAGCTTATTTTGTTATTGGCATCAGTCATTGCAGTTTCTTCCATACAATTCCGCCATTTAAAGAATGCGGGTTTGGGAATATTTTAAGAGAAAATATAAGATAAATATGCAATTAGCAATTTCTTAATATATCATTAGTTGTAAATGAAATCCGCTCCACAGAAAAAGCATTTCAGCATCTGGAATGTGACATTTCCTTAACTATGTCACTAAAAAGGAAAACATAACTTTTATTACACTGAATATAAAGCAATACAATATATGATTCCTGTATTTGAGTAGACCTTTGATATTATACTCTACGAGGCCACTCTCACACATGCACTTTTTACCGTGACTAATCACGGTATACCACTCCCATTGCTTTCAATGGGGCCTCGCAGACATGCACTCGATCACGGCGTTTTAGAATGGAAGCCTCAATACTCCGAAAAATCCGTCATTACTTACTCTAGTTGGTGTTTATTATATATCATTACAACAATAGCGTAGACATGATTTCTTCAATATAAGGCCACCTGCACGCGGGCGGATTTGCATTGCAGAATCCGGAGCGTGCGTCCGCCTTTGGATTTCGCAGCAAATACCGTCCATAGCATGCAATTGAAAAGTGATTCTTTCAGCACACGAGCAGAAACAAATTGCGGTTTCTGCTTGCAGAGGAAAAATCACAACATGCTCTATTTTTGGCGTGGCTTCCACACGGATTGCTTAGAAGCCCGCCGATCAGTGGTCCTTCCGCAATTCAAATTGCGAAAAGGTCGCTGATTTCGCGCCATCGCTACGTGATGATGCCAGAAAGCAAGAGTTAGAAAAAAAAAGCTGTACTGCGCATGTTTGACAGCAAGATGAAGAAAGAGAAAAGCAGTACGCGCAGACGCCACTAATGCCTGGGCCGAATTCCGTGTGCAGAATCTGACCCATGTACAGGCGACCTAATACACAGCTACATTCAGTCAGCCAGTAGTGTGTGCAATGAATCAGAAAGTGAAGCTAGTCCATTTTTGACAGTCTCAGTCACATTCGTGTCTAATGTTTGTCTTACGTGTTTCGGAAGGGATAAATAACCAGACTCTTTTCCGCCAGAGGCCATGAGTGCGTACAACAGCCACGAGGAAGGCCGGCTTGTATATCGCTACGGTGGTGAGCCGGTGGGGTCCTTTGTGCAGCCTTCCCTTAGACCACTGGTTCCTGGAATCGCCCATGCTCTGTTTATGGATGTTACACATGACAACGAGAGTCCCATCACAGTAAGATTTGAACTTATCACATTGAGACTTAAGGTGGAAAACCTCTGAGAAACTACTTATTGTATTGAAGTTATAATTAGAGATCAGCGAGCATACTCGCTAAGGGCAATTACTTAAGCGAGTATTGCCCTTAGCGAGTACCTGCCCGCTCGGAAGAAAAGGTTTGGCTGTCGACGTGGGTGAGCGGTGAGTTGTGGGAGTGAGCAGGGGGGAGCACCTCGCCAACACCCGAATCTTTTCTTCCGAGCGGGCAAGTACTTGCTAAGGGCAGTACTCGCTCGAGTAATTGCCCTTAGCGAGTATGCTCGCTCATCTCTAGTTATAATAGTTGTACGAAGGATCTGCTTTGTTTGGGGGGGAAATCGGAAACCACGTCAGAAAATCTTATTTCCTTTTCTTTTTCTGTTTGTAACTTTAAGAAAATGAGCTAAAATACAGGGTTGTTACAAATGATCTTTCCACTTAGAAACCCTCATAACTGAACTTTAATGACACTCGGATACATAAATTTGATATAAATGCAAACAAAAACTCAAAAAGTTTCATTTAGCAAAACTGTCTTAACAGTAGGATGTCTTTGCTGACCACAGCAACCAATCGCAGCAAAGCTTTTTATTTCTCAAGCTGCTGAGGTAAAATGAAAGCTGTGCTGTGATTGGTCGCTATGGTCAACAAGAACATCTTTTTGTTAGACAGTTTTGCTAAATGTGGCCCAAAAAGTTTAATTCTGCCATAGTCGTCACTGAGAGGGATATGAGACAAAATGACTGCCGACGAAGACAGGAGAGCGTTTTGTGTTCTTGATTTTTACGTCTACTAGTCTGTTATTAGTGCAACATCATTTTCGAACAAAGTTTGCTAAAGGCGAAAATCATCCAGCCATCCACCAGTAAGCGTGGAAAATGAAGTGTGTCCGTGGAAGTTTCACACAAAGTCCTCAGAAATCCAGCATCAGAGCAAGCAGAGAATTGGACAGCCGACTGTGCGGAAGATTCTGCGCAAACACTTGCAATGTTATCCCTACTGATTGCAATAGTTACCGGCCTTGAATCAAGATGACAAAGCGAGGCGACGTTCTTTCTACAAGAGTATGCAAACTCGAATGGAAAGTGATGGTTTCATGGAATATTTAGTGTTTAGTGATGAAGCCGCCTTCCACCTTACAGGCCCAGTTACCAAATGTAATGTCAGAATCCGGGGGAGGGAAAACCCACCGGTCTACGTGGAGCGTGTGTGCCACTCCCCCAAGGTGAACCTGTTTTGCTCTATAACCTGCAGGAAAGCGTACGACCCCTTATTTGTCCATGCGGAAACAATCCCAGGGATTCCGTACCTGGACACGCTAGAAATATGGCTTCTGTTGCAGTTTGAACAGGAAATTCCAGGTTTCGTCTTCCAACAGGACGGGGCACCCCCCCATCTTTACAATGAAGTCAGAAGTGATCTCAATAGGCGACTACCAAACAGTTGGATGAGCCGTACAGGTGGTGATGATAATGAACGTCTTCCTTGGCCTCCACATTCGTTGGACTTACAGGGGTTGTCTCGCGCCGAAACGTTTTTTTTTTTTTTTGCATAGGCCCCCCGTTCGGCGCAGGACAAACCCAAGGGATGTGTTAGAAAAAATATATATATATTATTACCCGAATCCCCGCTCTGCGACTTCTTTCTTCTTCCTACTTCTTCCTTCTCCAAGATGGCCGCCGGGATCTTCACCCACGATGCACCGCGGGTCTTCTCCCATGGTGCACCGTGGGCTCTGTGCGGTCCATTGCCGATTCCAGCCTCCAGATTGGCTGGAATCGGCACACGTGACGGGGCGGAGCTATGCGATGACACGTAGAAGGGGTGGAGCCAGAACGCTGCTCGTGTCCGGACCGAGCAGAAGGGGAGAAGACCCTTCTGCGCAAGCGCGTCTAAAAAGGCAAGAAGACAGCGAAATTAGACGGAGCCATGGAGACGGGGACGCCAGCAACGGAGCAGGTAGGTGAATAACTTCTGTATGGCTCATATTTAATGCACGATGTACATTACAAAGTGCATTAATCTGGCCATACAGAAGTGCTTAACCCCACTTGCTGCCGTGAGACAACTCCTTTAAATCTTGTGATTTTTTTTTTTTCTCTAGGGGAGTGTTAGAGTCTACATGCCCCCTTACCACCCCCCATGTATGATCTGCGAGGACATATCACAGAAGCCATTACATCAGTCAGTCGTGATACTCTACAACGTGTACGACAGGAACTTAAAGGGGTTGTCCCGCGGCAGCAAGTGGGTCTATACACTTCTGTATGGCCATATTAATGCACTTTGTAATGTACATTGTGCATTAATTATGAGCCATACAGAAGTTATCAAAAGTTTTATACTTACCTGCTCCGTTGCTGGCGTCCTCGTCTCCATGGTGCCGACTAATTTTCGGCCTCCAATGGCCAAATTAGCCGCGCTTGCGCAGTCCGGGTCTTCTGCTTTCTTCTATGGAGCCTCTAGTGCAGGATGCCGGCTCCGTGTAGCTCCGCCCCGTCACGTGCCGATTCCAGCCAATCAGGAGGCTGGAATCGGCAATGGACCGCACAGAAGAGCTGCGGTCCACGGAGGAAGAGGATCCCGGCGGCCATCTTCACCGGTAAGTATAGAAGTCACCGGAGCGCGGGGATTAAGGTAAGCGCTCCGGTAAGCTTTCTTTAGGTCCCTGCATCGGGGTTGTCTCGCGCCGAACGGGGGGGGGGTTGAAAAAAAAAAAAACCCGTTTCGGCGCGGGACAACCCCTTTAACTATAGGCTCCAACATGGCAAACAGGGCTCCCATTGAACACTTCTGATGTGGAAACCATTTTTGATGTTGTGCAACAAAAGTTTTCGAGTTTCTGTTTCCATTAATATCAGATTTATGCATCTGAGTGTCTTTAAACGTGAGTTATGAGGGTTTCAAATTTAGAAGATCATTGTACAAATAAATAAGAAATTAGTGCCTCTAAAATGTCTTTTGACAACTATGTAGCAAAACTCTAACCTCTTCCTGATGTAATTGTTTCCAGCATCGATCTGCTTATGATTCGCTGCCTAGTTCAGCCATTGTGTCCATGGCATGCTGCGCTACTGGAAGTACAAGAGGATATGATGAGCTGGTGCCGCATCAGGTTAGTTATTACATTTCCAAGATTCGTAGCTTTATGAAACAGCAAACACCTACATTAAATGGGCTCCATGATAAAACAGTTCATGGCCGCTCTAACTTTATAGTTTTCTGTCACATATTCATTTTATCTGTCTAACTTTCTTTTGAGAAATTGAACCAATGCATGCTGTTCCTAAATATCAAGTTGGATGCCAGCTGCTTGGTCCCCATCAAATTAGTTGAGATTGTCATAAATGTCTATTGTTGCAACAAACCTCTTCATCAGACACTTATTTGTGGCAAACACCTTGATGGTTACAAATGAGAAGAGCGATATTTATATGGATTCTTATAGCTTTATACTTTGCCTTCCTTTTGGTTCCATACCTGGCCTTGCCAATCCTTGAAGGATTACATATATGGTTGCAGCCTAAATGCCTTTTTCAGGATATAATTGACCCAAAATATAAAAAACTTTTCAATATACTTACCATTGAATTCCACTCTTAACAATCCGCCACAGCTCTCTACCAGGTAGCCTCACCTTTTGTTTTGAAACCTACGTAATGACATGACCTCCATAGCAAGGTCCCATCATATAGACACGGCATGTATATGCATTGGACCTTGCGGTCACAAGATGTGATTGTTATGAACAGTCACCTCCATGCAGTGCAGCATCCTTTCTGTTACTTACCAGGCACCATTTTGATGCTGAGAAGTGTCCCTGGTTTATTTTCTTCTATGTTGTACCAGCAATCCCACAATGCATAGCATCACATAACCAGCTAGAGACAGAACCGTGTCTGCCTGCTGAGATGACAGTGTAGTTGTTATTACATTCTATATTAACCTAAAGACTAGAAGTATACAGGCGGGTGGGCTGAAATATCATCGTATTCCTCATAACTATGTATAACTATATGAGGGAACAATACAGAGATCTCTCCCATCATCTATTTATGCCCAGGACTGTGACAAGGGGCATTCTCTACGTCTAAAGGAAAAAAGCTTTCTACACCAACATAGAAGGGGGTTCTTTACTGTAAGAGCAGTGAGACTGTGGAACTTTCTGCCTAAAGATGTGGTAGTGGTGAACTCGCTAAAAGAGTTCAAGAGGGGCCTTGACGTCTTTCTTGAGTATAATAGCATTACATGTTGTATGGGCCACGTACACGGGACGATTATCGCTCAAAATTTGTTCAAACGACTGAATTTGAGTGATAGTCGTGCTGTGTAAATGCAAAAAAAAAAATCGCTCACTAGTTCCTACTGCTGACTTTGAGGCAGCATAAAAACCATCGCTGGATCTTGGGCTCCTCGTTTAGTGGAAATGCTCCCCACTCAGTGCTTCACCTAGAAGGTGAAGCTGAGCGAGAGAGAAGCCCACGATCCAGTGGTGAAGTCTGTCAGTGTAAACGGTCTGGACGAGCGCTAATGACCTTAGCGGTGACATCAACACTCAGTCGTTTACCTAGCCTTCGTCTTGTGTAAAAGGAACAATAGTCACTGATTACTTCAGAAGGGTTGTTGGTCCAAGGATTTATTCTGATTGCCAGACTACAGCCAGGAAGGAATTTTTTCCCCTAAAATGAGTAAAATTGACTTTTACCTCATTGGGTTTTTTGCCTTCGTTCTGGATCAACATTGGGAGTAATAGGCTGAACTAGATGGACAAATGTCGTCTTTTCAGCCTTACACACGATGTTAAGTTACTATGTAACTATGTGACAGGAGCTGTATCGTCATCAGCAATAACTGTGTAGAAGTTTCCTCTCCCCCTTCCCTGTGAAGAGCCTTCATGGTACAGTCCATGCCGTTTAATCAAACAAAGTTCTGGTGACTGAAATAGTGACTTCTTAAGAGATCACAATGCCAATTAATTCCCAGGTGGTCATAAAGAGATCAATTGACTCACCTGAAGAGACGGAATCCAGGAGGGAAAGGAATAACTAAAGAAGGCAATACTAGTGGATTCATATGTACTGGGGACTAGGTACATAATGAATGAGAAACAAATTCTCTGGAGTGGCCCTTTTAATGAATGTGAGACTTAATTACACAACATTGTAGAGTTCTTTACTAGATTCTACTTACCACTTGCAGATTTCGGTGGTGACTGAGGAGAGGTTTTACACTAAGTGGAACCCTAATGTGGCTGTCCTCAGCGCTGGAGAGGTAAATGCTAGCAGTGGAATAATCGCAGGGAAGAATGCTTTGAATAGACTCCACCAAGAGCTGGCGGCCCGTGGGTTCATTCAGGTAGGCATTCCAGTATGCTGGAACGTTCTGCATCCCTGAACTGTACTGTTGGATCACTATTTCAGTCTTACACTTGTGTAGCCTTGTCTTATACAAATGTTTTTTCTCGGCACCCTACAAGGTTTACGTGGATCAAGTAGACGAGGATATTGTAGCCGTTACCCGTCACTGCCCCCATACACATCAGTCAGTGGTGGCCGTGTCCAGGACAGCTTTTAGAGACCCTAAAACTTCATTCTACAGCAAGGAGGTTCCACAGATGTGCATTCCAGGTACAGTGATATTTGTAGCATACTAGGACACAACTGCGTCTGTCAACCAGTACATTGGATTTAAAGTTAAAAAGCTAAAATAATGCTGATTAACAACATTTCTGTATATCCTGACCAAAAACGGCAACTTTACAAGCATCGTGAAGCAAAAGGGACGGGGAAGGATTACTGAAAATTAACTTTTTATTAGATATGCGTTAAGTATATATATGACTGTATTTACAGCTCATGCTGCCCTAGCCACTACACCTGATTACGCCCGTAGTAAAGGCACATTTAGGGGACCCTCATCAAAGGGAATATCCACAGAGATTTCTAAAATCTGCACATGCAGCTGGAAATTTTCACAACAAATCCGCGCAGTTTTTGAAAATACTGAAGATTTTAAATTCCCAGCAGGTCTTTTTATACAAAATACAAGGGTCAAAATGCACAGCAGATTCGCTACAACAATCGCGGCCAAATCTGCACCTTTTAGGTGTTAGTTTGGCCACTACGGATTTGCGGCTTATTTGCTGTGGGTTTTCCTTTGTGGAAAGCTTGCAGCAAATACGCCCCATGTGAAGGCACCCTTACACTTGCCAACTGTCCTCATGATTTTCTCTGGCCAGTACCCTTTCAGGATGGTGACTTTATTCTTTAATTACCACTTGTTTTGTTCACTTACTGTATAAGCCCCACTGGGCTTATACTCAAGTGAGGTTAAAAAAACCCCAAAAAACTCAATACTCCCCTATCAGCCGACGTCTGCATTCCCGGCGCTATACTCCCCCCCCCCCCCCCCCCCCCCCCCCCCCCGTGGTGCGGCCAGCTGCTGCATTCTTCTCCCTGGCTTGCTTTTAAAATCCCTGCCATCAGTGCTGGGATTGGATCGAGCGCCGGCCAATTACAGAGGGCGCTCGATAAACCAATCACAGCCATTCAGAATGACATCACTGGCTGTGATTGGTTTATCGAGCGCTGGCTGTGATTGGCCGGCGCTCGATCCAATCACAGCGCTGACAGCGGGGATTTTAAAAGCAAGCCAGGGAGACGACAGCGGGGAAAAAATAGCAGCAGCCGGCCGCACCGCCATGGGAAGCATCGTGCTGAGGACACAGGTGCCGGCTGATAGGTGAGTATTGCTTTTTTTTTTACCTACTATATACTCGAGTATAGCTCAGCTTACACTCGAGTCAATAAGTCTTACCAATTTTTTATTGACCGGCTTATACTCGGGTCGGCTAATACTCGAGTATATGCGGTAATTTATGGTGGTTGATTTCTTTTTACATTCCTCCCCATCACAGCACCAGGTTACATCACATTATAATTTATCATCAATGTCATTGTTATTATTCTATATTTTCTATAGAAAACAAAATTAATTATCATATTACTATTTTTTCTGTGTGAAGGAAAAATCGAAGAGGTGATTCTAGAAGCCCGGACGGTGGAACGGAGCGCAGAGCCATACAAACAGGATGAGCGGTTCATTAATGGCCTGCCACAATACACTGTAGAGATCAGGGAACATATTCAGGTAAGGCCAGTCACAATAAATAAGCAAGGCTCTGTCAGATTCCACTATTGACCTGATTGTTAATATATTTTTAACTTGTAGCTCGCAGATAGTAAAATAGTCAGACAAGCTGGAGTGACAACAAAAGGGCCCAATGAATTTGTCCAAGAAATAGACTTTGAGAACCTGACCCCAGGAAGTGTAATCATATTCAGGTATTCATCTACTATTCATTTCTCTCAGTCCGATGGCAGCTGCACATCCCCTATTCTTTCACCCATATTGGATTTAAATTTACATATGGAATGATTTTCTAATTGGTAAAGTCCTATATATATATTTCATGCAGGGTTAGCTTGGATCCCAATGCTCAGAAGTCTGTGGGGATCTTGCGCAGTCATTTGATCCAGTTCAGGCCACATTTCAAGTCAGGCAGTCTGCAGGATGACCAACAGTATCCGATCTTGAAGATTCCATTTGAAACGTGAGTATTGTACAGATCAAGTATAATCCTTGTCTTAACCCTTTCCAATCCACTGTCTGATGTCTTAAGACATTATGATTTAAGGCTGTACAGCTCCGATGTTGGAAGACGTCCATCGGGGTTCTCTTACTGTATATTGCCAGCCCCTCTGCTGTTGGAGCCTATCCAATGTGTCACGTCATGCAGTACTGGCTTTAGCCAGCAGATAGCGCCATTGTATAACGGCAGAAAAAGAGTAAGCTGCCTAGGAAAACCAGGATACAAATTGGATTGGAAAGGGCTAATTTGGACTTGTTTGTTTATAACATATTTACTATCAAAGTCACCTATAAACATCCAATGAAAGACAGTCTGTCCGACTCCAGGGCAACTTTTTATGTATGGGCATACATGCCAACATCGGACACTCCCAAAAGTATATCGGGATCCAAACGTTCATGTAGTGTCTATAGATGTCTGTGAACCGCAGTATTCTTTCAGAGAGAATTAACCTGTAGGGTAAACTCTATCGTAGAAGGAATGATTCCCTTATAACATTACTATTGGCACTAGCAGCGAGGGTGTTTTTTAATACAGCAGGACAACCATAGTAAATCAAACTTCCCATGAAGACTGTCAGCTGATTGTTATCTTTCTTTGATACATTGTATATATATTTTTTGCAACGTTTCTTGCATGATTCTGACACAGGTAGATCATTGAATTGCATACAGCCTATGCGCTCTGCTTCATCAGTGCCCTAAATACTTCTTTTTACTTGTGTTCTGAGAACCTCCTATGCAAAATGTAACCCCCCGATGAGCAGCGCTTATGCTGTACAATGGGTATAGTCCAGAACACGTCTGAAACAAGCGAGGAACCACTATCGGCTGCTGTAACTATTTCTATTTCTGTTTTTCTTACCCTTTAGCATTGCATCTAAGCTGTCTCTGGCTGACCTGAACCATGTTCTCTATCGCTGTGATGCAGAGGAACAGGAAGATGGGGGTGGTACTTACAACATACCAAACTGGACCCCCTTAAAGTATGCTGGTCTGCAAGGTGTGGTTCTTACACCTTTGTCTGTACATTGGCTACTTTTTAATATTGATGAAACATTGTATGATGATTGCTGATTGAAGATACTGTGGCATTTGGGTGAGCTCAGTGGCCTCTTCTCAGGCCTCTGACGTCTCATTCATTCGTCAGATAGCCTGAGAACAGCTCAGTCCCATCAAAGTGAATGGGACTGAGTTGTAGTACTGGGCACAGCCAGTATACAACATATGGCGCAGTACCTGGTATGGTCCGAAGTGACATCAGGGCTTACTCAAGCACGCCTGTCACTTCAATCAGCTTAGTGGCAGGGATCCTGAGCAGCAGATCCTGAGAATTGGTCATCAATAGTGTAGTCCTAGAAAACCCCTTTAATAAGGATAACCTTTGGATTTAGGCTATGGTCATTTAGATAGCATGATCCTGAGCAAGTATATACTTATTTCTGAAAGTTCCCCAGGATTATAATGTATAAAAAAATGTTGTATTATAGGATACTATAAGAAAAGGACAATCCACAGCTAAATGAATGACATATTTTCTTACTCTGTACTGGCCAAATACTACGTCGTCTATATATCTATTACATTGGAATTCTTAATATAATACTTGTTTATAAGAAGTGTCATATCTAATAAGCATTTCATGGGTCACCAGGTTTATTATCTGTCATGGCTGACATCAGGCCTAACAATGATCTGGGACATCCGTTTTGTGATAATTTGCGATCTGGAGATTGGATGATTGATTACGTCAGTAATCGCCTTATTGTTCGTGGAGGAGCATGTGCAGATGTAAGCAAAAGATAAAGTATATACAGTGGATAATAATGTAGCTTTACAATCTTCTCAGTGAACAGCTGACTCTCCAGAATTACTTCAGACGGATTCAGTCATAACTAAATCACCAAACGTTGTATAAGCTCATACAAAGTACTGTAAACCACATAACTCACAATGAGAATGACTATGGGGGAGGGGTGCAGGGGTGGAATTTATCAAGGTACTTCAGTTTTCTGGCATAAAAAAGTAGCACATTTTGGTGCAATGCCTTTTTTTCTCTAAAATTTGCAACTTTCTTCCATTTTTACTCAGCACTTGCCACTTGAAAAAAAACAAAAAAAAAACGGCAGGGCTTAGCAGAAGAAGGCACAGTCATCCCTTACTCTACAGATTTACTATAAAGGCCCATTTACACACAACGATTATTGCGCAAGATGATCGCTCAAGATGAGTGATCACCTTGTGTTGCGAGGAGAGGATGCAGAAGACAAACAGGGTGTCCCCGCTTGTCTTCTGCATCCAGCTCTTCCCCGCTCCGAGCGCCCAGCTATTATACATTCGAGCACTCGGAGCGGAGGATGCAGAAGACAAACGGGGTTACACACAACGATTATCTCTCAAAAGATGGCTTTTGAGCGAATTTTGAGCGACAATCGTTGCGTGTAAATGGGCCTTAACTCATGTTAGAAGCTAATGTGAATTGTAATACAAATGTATGCCAGCTCATAGCTAATGTACATTTTACTCCTGTGCACTATGCATTAAGGCTAATGAATTTCCCCCTCGCCTATGATTCATGCTAGATTAGCAAAACAAAAACTTCTGTTATCCATCAATATGTATCTCACATTATAAAAAAAAAGAAAATTACATCTATATGTTCCCATTCGTTTAGGATGCCGGAGCAAACTAGACTAGACTAGACGTGCCGAATTTATCACAGTGGCTCATTGTTTTTGATAAATTTGGCTCATCTTTAGACATTTCTGCCTAATCTTTTACCATCTCCTTAGTTGTATCACTTTAGACCAATTTCTTGCATCAAAATTGCCCAATGTGGCCCATTTTAAGCCCTTCTCCTTAGTGTCCCCCTGCCTAGAATGACATAAAGATTCTCATGACATCCCTTGAAAAGACTGAGTATTGAACTGGCTATAATCACTGTAGAATTGGCTTCAAATATTATACATTCTAAGTCTGTTTTAGCATTATATTTAGATACGATCTGCATTGATGTCTTTGTTATTAATGTTGATTTTTTTTCTCAAGGTGGGTAAATGGTTTTCAGCCATGTTCTCTTACTTGAAAACGATTCCACGTTACCTCATCCCCTGTTATTTTGATGCCATATTGGTCGGAGCATACACAACCGTTTTGGAAGCTGCCTGGAAACAGATGTCCAGGTATGAAGCATACAGCTCAATAATCAGTAGCAACTAATCTGTGTGTTTTTATTGTTTTCAAGTAGTCTACATGGAGTTTGGTAATAGGTTGCTTGTTGTGTGAACAAAGGAGACCAATCCCTTCGCATCAGTCTGCATATACTTTAATGAATTTCCGCTCATTATACCACATTAATCCAAAAGCCCAATACGTAATCTACCACCTTAGCTAAAGCTCATCTGCATTTACCCTAGACTTGGTGGTCCTTTAAAACACTGCTCTGCCATCACTAAAGACATCAGCTACATCTTGTAGCTTATCTATCGCAGACCTGTGTGGCACTGGTACATCTGTACCTTCATATTGAATACAGCAATGTGGATTTTTTAACCCCCATTAAGGTATTGACACACTTGTGCAGAATGTATCAGAGGAAGATCCAAAGCAGAGGTAGATAAAAGTATAGAAGCCCTTATTTATTTCCCATCTATATTAAAATTATATTATAGATATTTTACTATCCATATTTTAAAAAAATATCCTGAAATCTTGCAGTTTTCACTCTGATCACTGTGCCTCCTAATAGTCTGAGACTTCCTTTTTTCTAGAAATTACACAGAACATGCCTAGAAAGCTCTCCCATAGATGTAAATGAGTCAGCTCCACTCCACATTTGCTATGGCACTTGTGGCTGCTGTAAAGCCAATCTCCGAAGCTGTTTACAGCAGCTCTGATGGTTACAGCTCACCTCCTCCTCTCTCCTGCACAATGACCTAGATCACTCTTCATTAGAAGTCAATAGGAATCTCCTCCTATGTATTGTATCTATGGCCTATCTGGCTGCTGTAAAGCCATGTGTTAACTGCCGCTCAGGCCAGATGGTTGTCGCTATAGTCATGCCGAGAAAACAGAATTTAAAGAATCTACAATCGGAAAATAAAATGCCCAATCCTTTTAGCAAAGTCCAGCACATTTTACCATAATTGTACGAGTATATACTAAATTCTTAATACTTCATATGGTACTTTGGGTCACATAATCTGAAATGCATCTGACATTTTCCGATTTCCCATCTTTTCTCCTTGAGTAATGCTTATACTTACAAGAGTAAAGTCTTCCAATAAGTATTGTTTGACATTTTTGTGCATTTCTCCCCCATAGCTTTGTACAAAATGGATCTACATTAGTGAAACACTTGGCTCTGGGATCGGTGCAGATGTGTGGAGTTGGAAGATTTCCTGCCCTGCCGGTGCTATCACCTTCTCTGACGGATGTGCCATACCGTACCAACAACATCACACAGGAGAAGGAACAGTGTTGTCCTTCATTAGCGGCTGGTAACTAGACTGGTTCTTCAGAGCTTCTGTCGTAGCGTGTATGGTTCAGGTTTATATACAGAAACCAGCGGGATCTAATGAGTCTTGTACAATACTGACTTGGTGATATTTTTTTTCAGGTCTTCCTCATTTCTCCTCTGGAATATTTCGCTGCTGGGGCAGAGACACTTTTATATCTCTGAGGGGTTTACTGTTGGTTACTGGACGGCATGTCGAGGCCAGGTGGGTCATGAATGTTTGTAACCTAGCCTATTTTTATACAGTAGGCATCACAGCATTGTATTAATCAGCTCTATCATGGTGCTTCCACGTACTTTCCATCGCATTGAAGTTTCCTATATATACTGTTCCAACAGAATGACTATAGGCTCCAACATTCCAAACATATTCACATTAGCAAATCACCCATAGGCCCAAAATATTCATTTGTTGTCTTAAGGTACCTTTACACCCAAACAATTGCTGAAACAGTGAATTTGGGTGATAGTCATCCCATGTACACGCAGCCACTGACAAGGCAATGAGCAACTAATCGCTCACTTGTTGGAGTCATTTGGTTTTTAGCTCACCGGAAAAAAACAAGCAACTATCGGCCCGTGTAAACAGGCAGTACTTCATCTATGAACAACTGCCTGTTTTCAGTGAATGGGGGCAACCATCCAGAAGAGAGTTCTAGCCACTCCACCTCCATTCGCTAAACAACTATTGCTCCTGTGTGAAAGCACAGAAGCGATAGTCCATAGGACAGCTGTAAGGCGCTAATGTACCTGACATCCATCCCGTGTAAAGGGAGCTTTATATCCCATTGCCCTGAAAAAAATGCTGCATAAAAGTTTGAAAAAAACTTTCTGTTGCATATTTATTACATCACTTGTATATCACACAGACCCATCACGGTACATTAATGTTTTGTACTTCATGATCAAGCAGTAATGGATTTGTCTATTTTATCATCATATTGGTAATTGTAACTGTTGTATGTTCAGGAATATTATTCTTGCATTTGCTGGCACCCTGAGACATGGGCTGATCCCCAATCTTCTTGGCCAAGGCACCTACGCTAGATATAACTGCCGAGATGCTGTGTGGTGGTGGCTGCAATGTATACAAGATTACTGCAACATTGTGCCTAATGGCATATCAATACTGAAGTGTCCAGTCTCCAGGATGTATCCCAAAGATGATTCTACTCCTTTGCCCGCAGGACAAGTGGTAATTTTGTTGTTTTTCATATATATTTCACTAATGAACATTTGCAGAGTTGGAGGCACTTGAACAATTAGTTGTAAGAGCTCTTTGCCTATATTTATATACTAGTTTACTCCTGGATTATTACACAGATCACTTTCTATACATCTTTTAAAGTACTGAAATGGTGACATTTCTATACAGTTAAAATTTAGTGATTCAGCTGAATTCCAATCCATATATGTAGCGTTACTTCAGAACACATCCGTACTGCTACTATTCCCAAATCTCGGGGTTTAGAATGACTTCATTTCTTATGGTTCTTCACACATGCTGAATGGCACTAGTATTTTCCCACAAATTGTTACGGTTTTGCAGAACATTTTATGCTCCGTACAGTTACTACAAATGAAACAAAATAAAAGACTGTGAAAGAACCTTAATTATTAGCTATTTATTAAGTATATACATTATATATTAACATTCACAAGGTAAATGATTAGCATTTCCTGGTATATGAAACAACCGATGAGATACAAACATTTCATACACTTCGCTGATAAGCAATTATGCATATAGTTGGAAAATTAAACTCACTCCCTTCACTAAGAAGTTATTTTTTGTTGTTGTGTAAATTCACTTATTTTGGGAGCTTATTGCTGCTTTTCAACAACCAGGGTTTCTTAAGGCCCTTTTACGCACAACAATTATCGCTCAAAATTTGCTCAAAAGCCATCTTTTGAGTGATAATCATTGTGTATAAATGTGTGCCCTTACTGTGCCTTTTTCGTCCATCGCTGACTTCAGATCTGCATGAAATCCTCATCCCTCAAAACGATAAGATAAGACGGACCGCACGCTGTGTTCTCCGGGGTCAGCGCTGATAACATTCTTTAATAGCTGCTGTCCTGCTGGAGAACAATAGCGGTGTATTTAGAGAATAGACCACCTGCTGTTCTCTCAATACATGCAATATGGTACTAAAGGTCTGATTCAGCCCTTTAGTACCTATGCAAAATAATCGCTGAAAACTGTCCGTTTCTGACAAATTGTGAGCGATCATCTGTGTGTGTAAATGCACCTTAAAGGGGTGGTCTCGCGAAACAAAGTGGGGTTATACACTTCCGTATGGCCATATTAATGCACTTTGTAATATACATCGTGCATTAAATATGAGCCATACAGAAGTTATTCCACTTACCTGCTCCGTTGCTAGCGTCCTCGTCTCCATGGTTCCGTCTAAATTCGCCGGCAGCTTGCTTTTTTAGACGCGCTTGCGCAGTCCGGTCTTCTCCATTCAGCACGAGCCGCTTCAGTGTGCTCCCCGCTACAGCTCTTCTGCGCATGCGCAGACGAGCTGTCACTGCTCGGGAGCGCGCTGGAGCGGGCATTCTGTACCTTCCTCTGTTAGAGGAAGGTGCAGAGCTGCCGAGCTGTCCGGAGAAGCCGCCCAGCTGTCCCGGTAAGTGATGGGCCGGGGGGGGGGGGCTGCCGCTGCGCCGGGCTGCCGCTGCGATGGGGGGGCTGCCGCTGCGATGGGGGGGGGGGGCTGTCGCTGCGCCGGGGGAAGTAGCGCTGCGCCGGGGGAACTAGCGCTGGGCCGGGGGGGGGCTGTCGCTGCGCCGGGGGGGCTGCCGCTGTGATGGGGGGGGGGGTGCGCCGGGTACCTGCTGCCTGGCGGTGGGTGACTGGTCGGCGGCTGCGGTGGGTCCGGTCGGCGGCTGCGGGGCGTCTGGTTGCCATGGAGACACAGCTGGCAGCGTCTCGGGAGCGCGCACGTCGGGCTGCAGCGAGCGACGGGAAAAGAGCCGGCGGCCATCTTGGGGAAACTTTTATAAGTTGCTGAAACGCTGGAACGGTAAGTACGAACCAGCTAGAAATGTCATTTACAGGGGGGCTTAGTAATGTGTACTTAATGGGGGGGACTGGGCAAAAAAAAAAATTCACTGCTTCCTCGAGACATCTCCTTTAAGTTTAAGGTCTTTGTTTTGCTTTGGATAAGGACCAGCCCCTGTATGAGGTTATCCAAGAAGCACTGCAGCGCCATGCACAAGGTATGAACTTCAGAGAGAGGAACGCAGGCCCCCAGATTGACAGGAATATGAGAGATGAAGGTGAGTTCTGTGAATGCAGCACTACTTACCTGCCAACTAATACCAACCCCACTTAGCAGAAGTAACTTACTATATACTTCATGTCTGTTTTCCCTTTTTTTTAGGTTTTAACATCAATGTTGGAGTTGATCCAGTGACTGGCTTTGTGTATGGAGGGAACCGACTGAACTGTGGGACATGGATGGACAAAATGGGGGAAAGTGAAAAAGCCCGAAATAAAGGAATCCCAGCCACGCCAAGGTGCTGCTCTGCTCTGTCTTATGTGTATATATTTAGTAATGTCTCTCTTACTAATTGGAGGGTTGCTGCTTACTAACGGGGCTTTTCTCAGGAAACACACCCATGGTGTCCAATTCAACAGGATGGTGAAAGTAATGTACAGTGCCCCTAAACACTAGCATGGGGAAAGGGCTATCTACAGTTACAGTAAAGCATTAAATCAATATTTTTTACAAGTTATTAGTAACTGAACTACGGTACTGTCGTATCTTGTCTCCACCAGAACTATGGGTGGAGACCTGGGATTGTGGGGGTAAAGTTATAGTCAACACCCACATGTGCCGATTGGGTGAAGAAAGCGCCTGACAGCCATTGGGGGACAGGGACTGAGACAGCGGGGGCGGCAAGGTAAATGCGGGACAGGGGGTGAAGAAAGTGGATGACAGCCGCTGCGTGACGGGGACAGAGAGACAGACATGCGGGCCAGCAAGGTAGCAGCGCGGCCGTCTTCAGCAACGGCAGCACACATTAAAGCTGACACAAGAGGAGAGGGGGGCCGGTCAGCGCAGGAGTGCCGTGGGTTAAGGATCATTGCACTCAGCTGTTAGAGTCCAGCTTACAGTCTGGTCCTCGGCACAGCAGCACCTCACATCTCCGCTGGCACATGTCCGCACCAGCCTCCGATCTGTGCTCCTGACTCTGCTGCCAATCTCCTCCCTGCTGGCCCTTCGATGGATGGATGGCAGGCAATTAACAGTGGGGACAGCGGAGCCCAGGAGCCAATCGGCAGTTAGGGACGTGATAGGGGCGTTACCTCTAGCTAAGGCCAGTTCGTCCCCAGCTGCTGGTGAAGAAAAGATACAACAGTACCCTGAGCTACAATGTATTGAATTATCACAATGTGCCAATCATGTTAAAAGTGTTGTACCAGAATTCACTTTTATCACCTCTTCATTGGATAGGCTGTAATATACTGATCAGTGGGGTCTCACTGCTGAGACCCCACCAATCCAAAGAACGGGGTTCCTGGTTTTCCCCCCCTTCTCATTACTGTGGGGTTAGTTTTCCCACTCACAATGACATCAAATAGAATAGAGCAAGGGTCCAGCATGTACAATGGCCACTCCATGCATCTCAGTCGGGCTGACTGAAGTAGCCAAATGATTCAGCTCTGTTGAATGGCACTGCACATGTGACCGCCGCTTCATTCAATGTCCTTCATGCAGGGAGTGTAGTATGCCCGCAGTGAGGAACAGGTGGAAACAGGACATCCATTCTTGGGAATGTTGGGGGTCTCAGTGGTGGCACAACCACCTCAATTTTTTTCTAACAGTTGGCTTGTTCTAAAATAAAAGAGAGGTCTGCTCACTGCTCTTCAGCCCCCTGGGATGCAGCTGAGTGGCTCCCGCGGCCCCAACACCGGCTCTCGGCATGTATGTCCTGTGGACTTCAGGTGATAACTGCAGCCAATCAGAGGCCACAGTGTAGCTGCTCGGTACTCCTGGCATCATGAATCACGGTGCCCAGGATGTAAGTGTTGATGCCAGATGTTCAGACAGTGACGCTGCAGCCTCTGATCAGCCTCATTTAACGCTTATATTTCAAAGGTAGAGTTCAATAGCATAAATGAACAGAATATGGCCGGCTTTAACATCTGCAATACGCAGAGAATAGAACCCGTTGATTTCAATGGGTTCATTCAAATTTCCGTATGTTTCTTGCGCATTTCAGCCTCCCAAAAAAAGAATATATTGTACTTTTCTGCGTATTTGCACAATAAAAATGTCCCCAAAGAAATCGATGAGGGGGTTCACAAATGCGCGCACAATACGTAAGGAGATTCAAGAAACACTGCGTTATTGCATTGGAAAAAAACACATCTGGAACTAACCATTTCTATTGGTACGTTTGTTTGCCGCACGCAAATCAACATGCCTTGCAGGGGCAGAAAAAAAGTACACTAAATACATCGGTGCGTGCATAAAAAAGCATCGTTTATTCTGCAAAAACGCAGCGTTCAGGCGCATGTAATGCGCTGACATCCGTGTGAAGCCCGCCTAAATAGACATACTGTAGATTTAGAATCTGCAGCAATTTTCAAAAGCGTTGTGCATTCATTGCAGAAATCTTCCACACCATGTTTAAAATCCCTTCCACATTGCTTGTACTGTAAATTCTGCAACATTTCCGCTGTGTATGAACACTCCCTTAAAGCCAATGCGGCTATTCAGATGTGCGCTTTTTCTCCATGAATCGATGTCCTATTTTGGTCCGATCTCTCGAATGTCACTCGCTTGTTCAAGTCAATGAGTGCGGGGGAAAATATGAGTGCAAACAGTTGACATCAGTGGGTCCTTCATTATTCATTGATCATTGCTAAGCAATGGTAGAAGAGAAAGTCTGCCTCCTTCCATTTCTTTTGCACACAAGCATATAAGGGATGACACACGGAAGTTAAAAAAAATAGATTAAAATTGATCCATTTTAAAGGGACCAAAATCGGACATGCTGATGTGAATGAACCCTTAGGATGTGCAATTTATATGTTACCACTAGATGGAGATGTCTCACTTGTTCCTTTCTGATTTAGGGAAGGCTCCGCTGTGGAGATTGTCGGCCTCAGTAAGTCAACTGTACGCTGGCTGACTGACTTGAATGAGAAGAAAGTATATCCATACAAAGGAGTCACCGTCAAGAGGGAAGGTGAGAAAAGATATTACAGAATAATACGATCATGTACAAGATTGATTAACTTAAGCCCCCTTTACACGCAAACACAATCGCTCAAACTGCCGAAAGATTGAACGAAATTCAGGCGAGCTGCCGCATTTCTGAATAACAAATTAATTTCTGTAATCGTGTGTTTTCCTCCAGCAGTTATTTGCTCATCTTTGTGTGTCTTTAGGCGATTGTTATTGCATAAACACTTCGCCCAGCTGAGCAAACATCTGGCCTGCACCTGAGTAAATGCTGCATTCATTGAAACACTGAGCGAACTGCATTCACACTGAAAGAATTTCTAGCAAAATGGATTTTATGCCAGCCTAAAAACCTTGGCTAACGATAATTGAATGAATAGTGCACGACTGCCCATGTTTACATGTAACGATTATCATTACAGATGAGCGAGCACACTCAGATAAGGCAGTTACTCGAGCAAGCATCGCTCTTCTCGAGTAACTGCATTCTCATTCGAGCAGGCTCGGGGGGGGGGGGGGGGCGGGGAGGAGAGTGAGAGATCTCTCTCTCCCCCCCACCCCCACCCCCGAGCCTGCTCGGATGAGAATGCAGTTACTCGAGAAGAGCGATGCTTGCTCGAGTAACTGCCTTATCTGAGCGTGCTCACTCATCTCTACTTATCATTCATTATCGTCCATTTGAACAAATTTTGAGCGATTAATCGTTGCGTGTAAAAGGGCCTCTTTCACAACACAATTTTCTAATATTTGTAAGCAATAATGGAAGTGCAAATTTCCATCCTGCATGTGAGAATGTGGATTGCTCCTAAATAAATAAGCTTAAGGGCTAATGCCCACGGACGGATTTCTGTTGCGTTCTATGCAGCATAAATCTGCGGTGTTACCCCAGTGCTATTGGGTTTATTGAACCTCATAACTCAATGTTCATGCTGCGGAATTCCGCAGCGTGAAAGAAAACGCGGCATGCTCTATTTGCCGCGAGAATACGCACAGCTGGCTTCCATTGTAGTCAATAGAAAATGGCCGTCACACTATACTTCCGCTGGAGCATAGTGGAAGTATTGTGTGAATACGTGTCACCGACGGCCCCGTTATCCAGCACTGCCGGCGCGTCATGCGCTGTACTGCACATGCGCCCGGCCCTTCATGAGCGACTCGCACAGCAGAGCTGCAATGATGAGTACGGGGGTTTTGAGGGGCGCCGTGGCGGACTCCGCTGCGATATTCAGCTGGCGGAGTTTGTCACGGCCGTGAGCATGAGGCCTAAAGGGGTATTCAGATTCTTTTTACAGGTATTTATATCTTGGGAATCCAATTTCAATACTTTCTAAATCACATGCATTCACCCATAAGATG
The DNA here is from genome assembly GCF_035609145.1 of Eleutherodactylus coqui. NCBI lineage: Eukaryota > Metazoa > Chordata > Amphibia > Anura > Eleutherodactylidae > Eleutherodactylus > Eleutherodactylus coqui. Next base: position 248,388,420 of record NC_089839.1, on the reverse strand, counting down.
TGTATTTCCAAAATGCTCCGTTCTCCATATATTGACTCCTCTGCTTTCTGGTTGTTTACTGCGCGTTGCCAGGGAAACTGACCACCTCTTCTATGGAAAGAAATAGCAGAGGCAGCAGAGCTTGTGCACTTCATACCACCTTCATGTAAATCTGGTGTCCGGGCTCTCAGGAGCGCATGCGTACTAGCTCCTCTCCATCACTTTCACTGGGCTCTGCTATTTCTTTCCATTGGAGAGGCACTCTTTTTTTTCCATGGCAACAATCAGTAAACAACCAGAGGAATCAACATCTGGAGAACAGAGCATTTTGGAATAAAACATCCTATGGGTGAGCGCATTGTGTTGTGATGTGAACACACTGAAATAGGATTATTAAGATTGAACGTATGGCCCAATGCACACGGACTGATTTTTGTAGCGAAATTCATTGCCAGACGCCTGCCGCGAATTCCGCAGCAATGTCCGTCCACAGCATGCAATGTAAAATGATTCTTTCACACACAAGTAGAAATCATTTGCGATTTCCGCTTGCGAAGGAAGAATCGCAGCACGCGTTATTTTCGTGTGAGACTCGCATGGACGGCTTCCATTGCAGTCGATAGAAGCAATCCGACCCGCAGCGGTTCTGAAAAGTCAATTTTGAAATCGCCACGGATCTGTGTCATCGCCGACACAGCATTCTCTGCACTGCGCATGTGCGGCGGCGTGCCAGTCAGTACATCCACAGCACAGAGAAGAACAATCTGGACAGATACGCAGGGAGTCACCTGCCGGGTACAGGGTTGGATCGCACTGTGGGATCTCAAATCCAACCCAGCCGTGTGTATGCGGCCTAAAGGGGAAGACCAGCAGTATATAGTATGTCATATATTTTCAGCAGTATTCAGCTACATTTTCAACCCTGTACTGTAGACCATGATTCATGGCCGTGGCTTCATCTTACCTTCCACTTCCACCTCTTCATATTCTGACGTTACCATTTTGTGTTCTTGTGTCTTATATATTCAGGGAAAGAAGTGTTGCTTACCTTCTCCGAGTGGGATAAGCTCATACAAAATCACTTTGAAAGACACTTCCATGTCTCTGAAGATCCCAATGATCCTAATGAACAACGCCCAGACTTAGTTCACAAACGTGGCATTTACAAAGATAGCTGTGGAGCGTCCAGTCCCTGGTGTGACTACCAGCTCCGGCCAAACTTCCCTGTTGCCATGGTGGTGGTGAGTGTTTATCAGGAATCAAAATATTCTCTATCAATGTACTCGTTCATTTGATGTTCGTTCCGACATAGATTTGCAGGATTTTAAAAGATCTTTTCCCACCAGTAATGCTGATGACATTGCTTGTCATGCTTGTCTCCTGCATCCTCTGCTCCGAGCGCTCAGCTGTATAACAGCCGGGCGCTCAGAGCAGGAAACAGCTGGATGCAGAGAACAAGCGTCCCCCTGGTTGTTCTCTGCATCCTCCACTGGGAGCGCTTGGCTGTATGACAGCCGGGCTCTCCCAGCGGGGAACAGCTGGATGCAGAGAACAAGTGGCCCCCTTGTTAGGCCCGATTCCATGCAATATATTTATCAATGACCTGATAGAGGGTCTGCATAGTTAAATATCAATATTATACAAGATAATTCATACAATGAGGACAATATACGGCTACAAAAGGACCTAAAGCTGGGGGCTTGGGCAGAAAAATGGCAAATGAAGTTCAACATCTCTAAAAGGAAGATTATGCACGTGGGCAGGAGAAACGGGTGTCACCAATATCCACTAAGTGGGGTACTGCTAGGGAAAAGTGAGATGAAAAAGACCCTGTGGGTACTGGTTGACTGTAGACTCAATTGGAGCAACCAAAGCCAGTCAGCTGCTGCAAAGGCAAATGTTGATCCGGGGGTTATTCTGACTACTATTTTGGAGTCGGGAAGGAATTTTTTTCCCCAGAAGGAGGGTAAATTGGCATCTGCCCACAGTTTTTGTTTTTTTTTGCCTTCCTCTGGATCAACAAAAAAGTGGGGGGCGAGGGGTGGAAACAAGCTGAACTGGATGGACATTTGTCTTTTTTCAGCCTAGCATACTGAGTTACTAAGTAACAATAAACTAAATGAGTTAGACTGTTATAGAGGGAGAGAGGACTCTGTCCAGGAGGTCTTACAATCTACAGAGGAAGGATACATTAGATGAAGGTAGAAGCTGCTAATATGATGGCAGTAGGGATTACTGTAGGTTCTAGGCTTTTCTGAAAAGATACATTTTCAGATTCCTTTTGAAGCGAGGTGGTGGAGAGTCTGATGTGTTCGGGTAGCTCGTTCCAGAGTATTAGTGTGGCCCGGAAGAAATCTTAGAATGATTATGTGTGAAGCTTACTAGACGTCGGGAGGGGTATTGTCTCTCCTTGAGGAGAGCACCTAGAAGGTGAGTGAGGAGACTTATAAGACTATGCATGCTCCTCTGGGTAATATGCAAATAAGGAGGATGGAATAATGCCTCTGCAGAGCCACCTATTGGATGGCAGCATTCCTTCAAATCAATGTCCAACCTTTTATACAGGTCTTAACAAAGATTGCATATTAATGAGGGGCAAACACCCTGAAACGGCTGTCTGTGTATGGATTCTGGCTTGGTTTTCAATTCCCAATCTTATTGCTACCCGTTTCAGGCTCCGGAGCTCTTTACAGCTTCCAAAGCATGGAAAGCTCTTGAAATTGTAGAGATGAAATTAATGGGACCTTTGGGGATGAAAACCCTGGATCCGGAGTAAGTAGACGTCCACGCTTGCTGAAACGGTTGTCTTCATTTTGTTACATTTAACATGTTTTTGAATGCATTAGAAGTTTATGTAAAACAGTGTATTTACACTTTTTATTCCTTTTCCAATAGGTTATGTTGTATTAAGATAAGAGAGCAATAGTTTTTTAACCTATTAATGCTGCAGAATGTAGATTTATGTCCTGGCAGGGTGGTAGTTAACCTAATAGGACGTAAACTTACATCCTGTGGATGGTGCGGGCTAAGAAGTGAGCCCATGTCATCCTGCAGGTGGGAGCCAGCTATGACTGATAGCCGGCCTCCCTCCCCATTACACACCACGATCATATTGTACATGTAAAGGGTTCACAGATGGAGTGCAATTACATCGCGGAAGGCCAGTCAGTTGCCATATAGTGGTGTCTGGGCCTGCCATGGCCTGTGATCGCTATTGTGAGCAATAATGCATTGCAATACTAGTGTATTGCAATTCATTATCATAGCGATCAGGGTTCAAGTTACCTACAGAGACAAAAAAATGTAAAACATAAAAAACGTAAAAGTAAAAAGAAGAAGAAAAACTTTTTCATTTTGCCTCCCAAAAAAACACAATAAAAGTGATTAAAAAAAGCCGTATGTATCCCAAAAAAGTACCAATAAAATGTTACGCCACGTTACGCCAAAAAAAGCCCTCACAGAGCTCTGTCCATAAAAAAATAAAAACATTATGAGGCTTTGTAAAAAATAATAATTTCCAAAGCAGTGAAATACAACCAATGAGAATAGCGCTCAACGGAACAAACACTCCAAATAGCAGTAAAGAACTTATGACAAGGTGTAAACTCACCCGGTGTGCTGTAGAGTCCTGAGCCTGTTGTACTTGAAAAAGTCTCTTTTATGAGATGAAACGCGTTGTACAATAAAAGAAGATCGTGCTTTCATATCTCGGAGCATTGTATGGAAGTTTTTTTTGTTTAAAGGAGCGCGGATTGTTTTTTACATCTTACCATAATCAGGCAATTTCCAAAGCAGGGTTTTTATTGTGCAGAAGTGGGAAAACCTAAAAAAAAAATAATTTTGATATTGTAATCATACCAGCTAACTGGAAAAAAATTTATCATGTCATTTATGCTGCAGATTAACATAAAAAAATAAATAAAATTGAAAAATTGAGGTGTTTCTCATCTGTATCATTGGGGGACACCACTTTGACTATGGGACGCTCAAGAGCAGTCCTCGGGGATGGGAGGATATGTCATAATGTATGCAGACAGCCCATGGCCGTCTGCAGAACCGAGGGAGGTGTCGGTGAGTGCAAGCGTATGCATTCGGTACATTAAGCATTAAGTTAAAACTGATTAGCTTGGTGCCTGCAGGGAATATATAGCTAGTGGGAGGAGTTAGCATTTTCTCTGTTGCTTAGTGTCTGCCTCCTAGAGGCAATAGCTATAGCAATGGTCCTCCAATCATACGGACAAGAAAAGGAGAAAAGGTAACTTGTCAACGAACGTTATCGCAGGCAAGTTAAACTTTGCTGAATCTGTATTAATTATTTCTGCAGCTAGCTACAAATACGTTGAGTTATAAATATGTAGGAGTATCATCCCACCGTGGAGGAGCAAGGACACATTGTAGTAACTTAGAGCAAGTTTTACTTGGCAGCTGGATTGCAGTACAGTCACTTTACAGGGTTTTTCTGGCACTAAACTATTGATGCTATTGGATGCTTACAAGATGAAAATTGTGAATTAGTTAAGAATGATGTTGAGAAGGCTAAACTTTTAAATTCCTATTTTGTATCTGTTTTCTCTCAGAAAGTAGATGTAACATCAACTGATCTTCCTTGTGCTATTGGGGGATTAAAATAATGCAGACATCTTTTGAGCGATAATCGTTGTGTGCATTTACACAGCAAGATGATGATCGCTCAAAATTCGCTCAAATGGCAGTTTGAGTGACTGTTTTGAGAGTTCACTTTGCATAAGTGTGTAAATGAAGACTCAAGCTGTATCCAGAAGACAAGCGGGACCGCTATCTTCTGTGTATAGCTGTTGTCTTCTCAGAGCGCTCAGCTGGTATACAGCTGAGCGCTCCGAGCGGGGTATGCAGAACACAGCTGAAGTGCTGTCTTCTGCATACTCCTGCTGTGTTTACGGAGCGCTCAGCTAATATACAGCTGATTGTTCCTTATGGGGTATGCAAAACAGAGCAGGAACGATGTCTTCTTCATACTCCGGCTGTGTACTCCGAGCGGGATACCAGCTGAAAACTCATAAGGCTTATCATTCTCTTTCAGCTTGCTGAAAGACAACGATGAATGACTCATTAATGAAAACTGCACGATGTCCGTGCAGTTAGAGCCAGCGATTCTCACTCAAAAAACGACTTTGAACGATTTTTGAGTGAGAATCGTTGGGTCTAAATGGGCCTTAACTTAAATGAATTCAAGTCTCAAGGTCCAGATGAATTACATCCTCGGATATTAAAGGAAGCAGCAGAGGTAATTGCTGAACCACTCGCCATAATCGTTATTGCTGAACCACTCGCCATAATCTGTGAAAATTCCAGGAGATCAGAAGTCCCAGAAGATTGGAAAAGGGCAAATGTTGTCCCCATCTTCAAAAAACGGAATCCCTTTTAAAGAATCCTAATGCTTTTATTTATCCATCGACATAGATGTCTGAGGGCTTGTTTTTCGCGGGTCGAGTTGTATTTTTCAGCGGTGCTATATAATGTACTGAAAAATTTTAAAAACTAAGCGGAGTGAAATGGAAAAAATAGAAATTCCATCATCTTTGTGCACGTCTTGTTTTTGCGGCGCACAAAGTGCAACAAAAATGAGATGATCACTTTATTCTACGGACAGTACGCTTACTACGATACCAAACTTGTAAAGTGTTCTTTTTTTTTTTTGCTGTACTATTTTTATTTTTATTCAAAGATATTTCATTTTTTTATTATTTTCTGTTGCCATCTTCTGATCGATATACCTTTTTAATGTTGCCACTAACCTAGTTATGCGAGAGCTCATTTTGTGCAGGACATCCTGTAGTTTGAAATTCATACAGCGTTTTGATCTCTTTTTGTAACTTTTTTTTCTTTTTTGGAGACTGGATGACCAAAAAAGCGCAATTCTGGCGTTCTTTATTTTATTTTTCTGACGATGTCCACCGTGTGGGGAATTCATGCATTACTTTGATAGATCAGACTTTTATGGACACAGTGATACCAAATATGTATTTTTGTTTTATTATTTAGATTATTTTATTATAAATATGGCGAAAGGAGTCTTTTAAAAACTTTTATTACTTTTTTTTTTCCTTTTAATAATTAGTAAAACTTTTTTAAACTTCTTTTTAAGTGAACAAGAACTTTTGCTGCTCTGATCACTCCTGCAGTATGATGTAATGCATTAGCATTAAATTATACCGTGATCTGACATGCATTCTATCAAGCCACGCCAAAGGCATGGCTTGATAGGCAATTTTGTAACGACAGTCCTGTGGCCTTTCAGAAGGCCACCGGTTGCCATGACACCCACACGGCAACCTCTGATCTTATCGTGGGGGGCAGTGCATGACCCCTGAACATAGGTCGGGGTATTTAAATGCTGCTGTTAGATTTGATGGCAACATTTGATGGATTATCAGCTCTGATGAGCGGCGTGGCTTATGGGAGTTTTTGCTGGTGGGTGTCGGATGTAATAAACAGCTGGCACCCGCGTTGTATGAAGCGAGATCGCCCCACGATCTCCCTTCAGACATACCCTGAAACTGCAGGATGTAACTACGTCCTGTAGTGTTAAGGGGTTAAAGCACCTATAGGGAACAGAAGTTACTGACTTAGCTTGCTTATATTATAAGCGAGGTAAGTCATAAATTTATAATTGAGATGCAAATCATTTTTTGCCTATACTGTGTGCCAAGAAGTATCAGTATTTGTCAATGAATTTCTGACATTCCTGCCAAGAGCTGTTGCTTACAGTAGTTGTGTACCCTCCATATCCGAACAGTACAGTACGGCCCCCTGTACACGGCTGTTCTTGTACACGAGGCCAACAGGTCATATCTATCTTATTGGTAATAATCATTTGTCAGTCTGCCATAACATAAGCCCCAACACTTTCAGGACTAATTAATTTTTCTCTTTTTGCTATCGTTTAGTGACATGGTTTACTGCGGAGTATATGACAATGCTCTGGACAATGAGAATTACAATGTTGCTAAAGGATTTAATTACCACCAGGGACCGGTAAGACGCTTGTGCATTTTTTTTATGTCTGCCTGTGCTGAGCCAGGCGTGACAGCAAATCTGCTTTCTTTTCCAGGAATGGCTCTGGCCCATTGGTTATTTCCTGCGTGCCAAACTGCACTTTGCCAAGTTGATAGACCAGGAGACATACCAGAAAACAGTAGTGTTGGTGAAGAATGTACTGTCTCGGCACTACATACATCTGGAGAGGTGAAGACCGGCGTAATAACATTAGTTGTAACAGAAAGGACTTTTGTGACTATTTACAGTCTTCATGATAGTGCAGGGCAGTTATCTTGGCTCTTTCCATACTGCTTTTGGCCATTAAAAAGGACATTAGTAAGAAAAAGGTGGGGAAAAGTAGTACAGAAAGAAAGCTTCTTCATGTTAAACAGCATCCGGTCCATACTGTTTAACATGAAATTAACTGCTATCCATTGACGAGCTGAATCCACTAGAGCTTGAGTTACTGATAGTTAGTGGTTCTCTGGCTCATACAAGGTTAGTCCTGAGCAGTGGACCCCTTCTATATTCTCTATGTGTTCTAATAGAGCATTTGGAAAGGGAGCTATCTAAGTGAGACTGCCCCTTTAATTCCATTAACCGCTTGAAGGAGTTGATATAGGTAACATGTTGGGCAACTCTGCAAATACCATATGGGCCGGTGTAAGCGCACCATTAGTTAAGGCCCATTTACACGTAATGATTATCACTCAAAATTAGTTTCAAACAATGTAAAATGAGCGATAATCGTTGCATGTAAATGCAGGCATCATGAACTTTTTGTCTGAAGGATGAACTTAAAATCCATCGTTCAGCTACTGAGAGATAGTGTCTCCCAATAGACTGCATGCTGTTATCTCCAGGGAAGCTTGGAGATTACATTGTAATTTGCAGACAGCCCCTACGAGAACAATGCGATTAATCACATGCTGGGCTCTGCAAACAGCTCCTGTAGGCCCTTTTACATGCAAATGAAGATCATAAAGTGTTAATGGCAGTTAACACTTCATGCAAAAAGATCGCTAAAACTTTCAATCTTTCAATCCTTTGAAACATTAGCTTTGCGTGTAAATGAGCCTTAAGTCTGCATTAACAGCTCCATAATAATGGTCCATGTTTACCTAATGTTATGTTTTAGACAACCATGAACAGATAGTTGTAAATACGGCCATTTAACGTAAATTGTAGCTCAGAGCTGCATCCTTTTCTGGCCGAGTTTGCTCTGATGATTTCCATTCAATGAAGTGTTATCTTTACATCGGGGCACTACCAATTATTGGATGTATGAAACACTAGCAGACTAGTAAATACAGCTCTGAACTAAAATATAGGTTGTTAATCGGGACCAGTGTATTCGCAGAGCTATTTAATGTATACCTATGTGGAAACGAAAATGTGAACAAGTGTATTACCATAGTAATCTCCAGAGATATTGGTCCCGGTAATCATATATCAACTCAATTATGATGTGTCATAATATATGTTGCAGTCTGGTAACGTTGAGAATTTGTCTTCTCCAGATCCTCCTGGAAGGGTCTCCCTGAATTAACCAACGAGAATGGTCAGTACTGTTCCTTCAGCTGTGAGACACAAGCCTGGTCCATATCTGTTGTGCTCGAAGTCCTACATGACCTATAAATCACTGCACCACTGTATCTTGTAATACCATTTCATGTTTTACAAATTCGTATATCCTATCAAGAAGTAGCGGGATGCTATGGTCACGAGCACTGGAGGAACTATATGCAAGCACCTGACCTCATCGTGATGTGACAAAACTTACCACAGGGATTAGTTGTTTGTTAGTCATTTGTGTGAAATGCTTGTTTACTTTGCACATAACCCATATGAGTCCTGCCATGATTACATTAGGGCTCGCCGGTCACCAGGTTACATAGTACTTTATGAGTGTTTCTGTTCTTAATGGTGTAAATAAAGTCATCAGATCAAAATGGTGCTGCAGCAGAAGCTCTCACATAATGATAAAGGAGTGGTGGGACAGCACATAATGGATGGGGCTATAATTGTTGAGAATACATTGTAAAATGGAGAATGGGGTCAGGAATTAGGAAATCCATTTTTAACATTGAGGACCCTTGCATGAGTAGACCTGAGGATCTCATTGGGGTTGGAGGTATCCATTCTAAGTAGGGTAACCTCATATCTACTTGGGTCTGTTACAAAGGAAAGTATTTTATTGTCTTCCTGGCCTTATCCTAGTGGTCACAGTCAGTGCCGACAGGATGTTTGAGATACTGCATGGGGAATACTTTAGATAAGACTGTTTCTATGATGTTTGTCTGTGAGCTCCTGTAAATTTGTGCAATAAAGCCTATACTATTAGCTGTTCTTGTCCTACTTCTTCTACATTCTGTCTCCACATGACCAGTATATATTTTATGTATAACATAGATGGCAATGAGTGCTCTATTCATCCCTTCAATGCTATATTCCTGTTGTCTAAATATGGTATTTACCTTTCATACCACTAGTAACCATTGACCAATGTGTCTTAAAGCTTACCTACTATCAAAGCATACATTAAATCAGTAGTATGTGTGACTAACTATGTTAATGTATGTTATTAGGGGGAATTGCCATTTTCCTCACCTCCTAGCCGCCCCATATTTTTAAAGGTTCCTATACACATTAGATATAAGTGGGATTAGGCGGCTATCTAATGTGTATTGGGGTGTTCTGACTCACCCCCTACAGCAAATATCAGGGAAAAGAAGGACTGGGCATCTTTAATTTTAACTTTGGTATGAGAAGGTTGGGAGGAATAGCTATTCAATGAATGAGCTTAGCCGACTGCTGTTGTATGTGCTTAGCAAGCTTAAAGCATACCTGAATTTTCAACAAGTTTTCTAAACTATAACAAGCTCTCCTTATCTACTCATTTGCTGCTGTTTGCACCCTATTTCATGTTTTTTAATTCAGATTTTCAGGTGGTCTTCTCCATTTTTCTGCTGTCTGCAATCCACTTTAAGGAAGAGGGCATTATGCAAGCTTAGCATTCTGCCAGTAGTTCACTGTCCTGTACTTCCTTTTCCTCACTTCCATGCTGCATTGTTCTGTCTCTGGGCAAGTCAGCAAAGAAGCAGTATCCGAATGCCAGTCCCTCAGCTTTCCCAGGACAATTGGGCATTTATAGACATTCTGGCTAAATGATTAGTAAAGCCAGTTTAATGTGCGCACACACGCTATAACAGTAGGAGTGGCAGGTATTGTGGAAATTGTTTTCACAGTGTCTGCAGATCTGTCAGCCTGTGAGTGTAGGGAGCAGCATGGGAAGATAGCCCCTCCCCCACAGCTAAGAAAATGTCCCAGTGTCCCAGTAACTACAGAGGCTTAATATCTAACAGGGAGTGGATTGTAGAGGGTTTGGAAGGAAGAGCCTTAGTGGCAGCTGCTTCAAACTTTATGTACAGTGATAAAAAAAACTGCATTTTAAATGAAAATATATTATACTATTGATGAGACACACACAGGCTATTACATGAGTATAAGTTGTCTGAAAAGTTAGGGTCCCTTTAAGATTCATTAATGACACTATGCATATTAGAAGACCTGCCTAGAAAAATGTTATCTGTTGTGAAGAGTGATTAGTGGAATACTCGGTTTGTGTCGTTATCAGGCCGATTTCACAAAAATCATTGTGAATTGGGACAGTTGATTCCAACTCCCATTGAAGTCAAAGGGAGTAAAAATTGGGTTCACTAATTTGCCTTCCAGAAGGTCCCAATGCAGCCAAAGCACCCCAAATAACATGGAAATACAAACATATCTGGGGAACACTGCGCTCCTACCAAAAATTGTTCAAAATAGTGTACAGTGATGCAGTGTTCGATTGTAGCACAGGGGTGTCACTCAAAACAAAAAAAGCCCACATAGGGTCTGCTAGTTCAAAAATTGTGCCAAGTAAGGCAGCAGGTATGTTGCTAGTTTTATAAGCAATTTCATAAATTTTCCAAGGTGCAATTCTGCAAGATGAACACAACACTGAAGCATGGGCCTGCTCTAAAGAACAGCTGAAGACCTACCAAACAGGTGTGCTGCTTGTTCTAAAAGCTATGTCGTAAATTTTACAAGCCCAGATTCTACCAGGTGAACACAGCACTCAAGCACAGGCCTCCAACTCTTCCTCCAAGAAAAAGCAGTAGATTTAACAAAAATTTCAGTAAGGGAGACAGCAGGTGTGGTGATTGTATTAAAATCAATGTCATACATTTTTCAAAGGACTAATTCTACCAGGTTAACAGAACGGCCAAGTATATATATATATATATATATATATATATATATATATATATATATATATATATATATATATATATATATATATATATATATACATATATATATACATATATATATATATATATATGCATATACAGGCCCGTACAGCCGCTTGTCCTCCTGAACTGCTCTGAAGTGCTTTCAGAGTCTGCTAAAAGGGCTGCCTCTGATTAGCTGAGCACAGTGACCAATCAGAGGCAGCGCTCAGCCATTGAATGACAGCTGAGCACTGCCTGTGATTGGTCCCTGCGCACAACCAATCAGAGACAGTGCTCGGTCAGTCATTGAATTCGAATTAGAGATGAGCGAACGTACTCGTCCGAGCTTGATGCTCGTTCGAGTATTAGGGTGTTCGAGATGCTCGTTACTTGAGACGAGCACCACGCGATGTTCGAGTTACTTTCACTTTCATCTCTGAGACATTAGCGCGCTTTTCTGGCCAATAGAAAGACAGGGAAGGCATTACAACTTCCCCCTGCGACGTTCAAGCCCTATACCACCCCCCTGCAGTGAGTGGCTGGCGAGATCAGGTGTCACCCGAGTATTTAAATCTGCCCCGCCCGCGGCTCGCCACAGATGCATTCTGACATAGATCAGGGACAGTGCTGCTGCTGGTGCTGCTGCTATAGGGAGAGCGTTAGGAGTTATTTTAGGCTTGAAGAACCCCAACGGTCCTTCTTAGGGCCACATCTGACCGTGTGCAGTACTGTTAAGGCTGCTGTGAGCAGTGTTGCACATTTTATTTTTTTTGTATATCGGGCGCGCAGAGCATTGCGTCCTCAGTCTGCAGTCCTTGTACATAGTATAGGGCCAGTACTGGTGAGGCAGGGAAAGAGATATACTGTCTATTTAGGCAGTCGGCTTTTTCAAACAAATTTGGGAAAAATACTATCTTTGGGCTGCCTGTGATCGTCTTGAGTGTACTGCGTCTCTGCTGGGGGTAGTAGTCCTAATTATTACGCAGCTAAGTGTTACAGCAGGCGTGCGCAAAATTCTTTCCTGGCTCTGCGTTGCCCGTTTCATCACCGCCGTCATCCCGTCCAGAGGGAAACAGTCTGCAGTCCTTGTACATAGTATAGGGCCAGTACTGGTGAGGCAGGGAAAGAGATATACTGTCTATATAGGCAGTGTGCTTTTTCAAACAAATTTGGGAAAAATACTATCTTTGGGCTGCCTGTGATTGTCTTGAGTGTACTGCATCTCTGCTGGGGGTAGTAGTCCTAATTATTACGCAGCTAAGTGTTACAGCAGGCGAGCGCAAAATTCTTTCCTGGCTCTGCGTTGCCCGTTACATCACCGCCGTCATCCCGTCCAGAGGGAAACAGTATACATATATACGCTGCCTACAGTATCTGTCTGCTGTCTCAGCTCAGCCTTTAAAAAAATAGAAGCAAAATACTTAAGGCCTACTAGTGGCCTTTGGACACTTGACTGCTTCTGCGCTGTGAATTCCACTAGCTCAGTCATACGCACCTACATCTCACTACAAAATCACTGTAGCAGGACGAACACCTGATGATAAGTTCAAACTATTCACTGTAGGGTTCGAGAAGAAAACTAAAATATAACTTTTAATAAATAATATATTAAAAAGGAACTTGAATCTCAAGCTTCCAAAGGGACACACAAAAAAAAACATAAACCAGTTGCTTCTTCAGTAGGTAATCCCCACAAGGCTAGTATAATGAGGGATACCGTATCACCTGAAGAGCAGAAAAGAGGGCTCATATCAAGTAAAAGACCATTTTGCGGCTTGGACGATAGTCAGAGGCTACCCTGTAATGAATATAGTGTAACCACTGCCGTTTACTGAAAGGGTCAACCCCACTTATATATTCAAGATTTAGTCAGAGGTTTCCTTGGTCTACTGATGGAGATTTTGATCATGAGTGTGCTTGAGAAGAAAAAAGTTTCACCTCACTAGCACATTTTTTACAGACCAAACGTAAATTACTCCTAAGAGGAATAACACCCTAGCAGGAGAAAGTGCTGGGATGTAAATAAATCCCCGTATTGCGCACAATCTAACCAACCAAAAAAGAGAATTAGGGTGGATTCCTTTCAAAAAAGGATGGTATCGGCAGACCAATACTAGCAAAAAAAAAACAGCCTGGGGCTGTAAATAGAGGATAAAGACGTAGCTTTTTTTCAGTAAATTATGCAGTTCAACGCGTTTCTGCCGCAAGCAATGCGGCGTCATCAGGAACCTATTTCGTAGCACAGCGTCTAATAGAATAGTAGAAATATCCTCACTTGCTAGATAGTAGCGCTAGCTAAACTATAGCAAAGGATAGCGATAGGAGAGATAGATGATGCTATCACTAAGAAGGATTCAATATTCCCCCAAAGATTCCCCTTTAAAATAAAAAAGATCAGAGTGGTAGCAGCACCAGCCCTTGTGGTAGGTAACCTACCACTCTGCTACCACTCTGATCTTTTTTATTTTAAAGGGGAATCTTTGGGGGAATATTGAATCCTTCTTAGTGATAGCATCATCTACTCTCTTAGGAGTAGTTTCTGTTTGGTCTCTAAAAAATGTGCTAGTGAGGTGAAACTTTTTTCTTCCCAAGCACACTCATGATCAAAATCTCCATCAGTAGACCAAGGAAACCTCTGACTAAATCTTGAATATATAAGTGGGGTTGACCCTTTCAGTAAACAGCAGTGGTTACACTATATTCATTACAGGGTAGCCTCTGACTATCGTCCAAGCCGCAAAATGGTCTTTTACTTGATATGAGCCCTTTTTTCTGCTCTTCAGGTGATACGGTATCCCTCATTAAACTAGCCTTGTGGGGATTACCTAATGAAGAAGCAACTGGTTTATGTTTTTTTTGTGTGTCCCTTTGGAAGCTTGAGATTCAAGTTCCTTTTTAATATATTATTTATTAAAAGTTATATTTTAGTTTTCTTCTCGAACCCTACAGTGAATAGTACATCTCACTACAGGCTTGCGCAAAATTCTTTCCTGGCTCTGCTGTGCGTCCCGTAAGCGAAGTCAGCCTCCAACCACAGGCCAATAAGCGGCACATTTAATTACAGCGTTCTGTTTCTGCACTACTGGTAATACACCATGCTGAGGGGTAGGGGTAGGCCTAAAGGACGTGGACACGGGCGAGGACGCGGAGGCCCAAGTCAGGGTGTGGGCACAGGCCGAGCTCCTGATCCAGGTGTATCGCAGCCAACTGCTGCGGGATTAGGAGAGAGGCACGTTTCTGGCATCCCCAGATTAATCTCACAATTAATGGGTCCACGCGGTAGACCTTTATTAGAAAATGAGCAGTGTGAGCAGGTCCTGTCGTGGATGGCAGAAAGTGCATCCAGCAATCTATCGACCACCCAGAATTCTGCGCCGTCCACTGCTGCAACTCTGAATCCTCTGGCTGCTGCTCCTCCTTCCTCCCAGCCTCCTCACTCCATTACAATGACACATTCTGAGGAGCAGACAGACTCCCAGGGACTGTTCTCGGGCCCCTGCCCAGAATGGGCAGCAATGGTTCCTCTCCCACCGGAGGAGTTTGTCGTGACCGATGCCCAACCTTTGGAAAGTTCCCGGGGTCTGGGGGATGAGGCTAGGGACTTCCGGCAACTGTCTCAAGAGCTTTCAGTGGGTGAGGAGGACGACGACGATGAGACACAGTTGTCTATCACTCAGGTAGTAGTAATTGCAGTAAGTCCGAGGGAGGAGCGCACAGAGGATTCGGAGGAAGAGCAGCAGGATGATGAGGTGACTGACCCCACCTGGTTTGCTAAGCCTACTGAGGACAGGTCTTCAGAGGGGGAGGCAAGTGCAGCAGCATGCCAGGTTGGAAGAGGCAGTGCGGTGGCCAGGGGTAGAGGCAGGGCCAGACCGAATAATCCACCAACTGTTTCCCAAAGCGCCCCCTCGCGCCATGCCACCCTGCAGAGGCCGAGGTGCTCAAAGGTCTGGCAGTTTTTCACTGAGAGTGCAGACAACCGACGAACTGTGGTGTGCAAGGTTTGTAGCGCCAAGATCAGCCGTGGAGCCACCACCACCAGCCTCACCACCACCAGCATGCGCAGGCATATGATGGCCAAGCACCCCACAAGGTGGGACGAAGGCCGTTCACGGCCTCTGGTTTGCACCACTGCCTCTCCCCCTGTGCCCCAACCTGCCACTGAGATCCAACCCCCCTCTCAGGACACAGGCACGACCGTCTCCCGGCCTGCACCCACACCCTCACCTCCGCTGTCCTCGGCCCCATCCAGCAATGTCTCTCAGCGCACTGTCCAGCCATCGCTAGCGCAAGTGTTTGAGCACAAGCGCAAGTACGCCGCCACGCACCCGCACGCTCAAGCGTTAAACGTGCACATAGCCAAATTGATCAGCCTGGAGATGCTGCCGTATAGACTTGTGGAAATGGAGGCTTTTAAAAACATGATGGCGGCGGCCCCGCGCTACTCGGTTCCCAGTCGCCACTACTTTTCCCGATGTGCCGTCCCAGCCCTGCACGACCACGTCTCCCGCAACATTGTACGCGCCCTCACCAACGCGGTTACTGCCAAGGTCCACTTAACAACGGACACGTGGACAAGCACAGGCGGGCAGGGCCACTATATCTCCCTGACAGCACATTGGGTGAATTTAGTGGAGGCTGGGACCGAGTCAGAGCCTGGGACCGCTCACGTCCTACCCACCCCCAGAATTGCGGGCCCCAGCTCGGTGCTGGTATCTGCGGCGGTGTATGCTTCCTCCACTAAACCATCCTCCTCCTCCTCCTACGCAACCTCTGTCTCGCAATCAAGATGTGTCAGCAGCAGCACGTCGCCAGCAGTCGGTGTCGCGTGGCGTGGCAGCACAGCGGTGGCCAAGCGTCAGCAGGCTGTGCTGAAACTACTCAGCTTAGGAGAGAAGAGGCACACGGCCCACGAACTGCTGCAGGGTCTGACAGAGCTGACCGACCACTGGCTTGCGCCGCTGAGCCTCCAACCGGGCATGGTCGTGTGCGACAACGGCCGTAACCTGGTGGCGGCTCTGCAGCTCGGCAGCCTCACGCACGTGCCATGCCTGGCCCACGACTTTAATTTGGTGGTTCAGCGCTTTCTGAAAAGCTACCCACGCTTGTCAGACCTGCTCGGAAAGGTGCGCCGGCTCAGCGCACATTTCCGCAAGTCCAAGACGCACGCTGCCACCCTGTGGACGCTACAACATCGGTTTAATCTGCCAGTGCACCGACTGCTGTGCGACGTGCCCACACGGTGGAACTCTACGCTCCACATGTTGGCCAGGCTCTATGAGCAGCGTAGAGCTATAGTGGAATACCAACTCCAATATGGGCGGCGTAGTGGGAGTCAGCCTCCTCAATTCTTTACAGAAGAGTGCGCCTGGTTGGCAGACATCTGCCAGGTCCTTGGAAACTTTGAGGAGTCTACCCAGATGGTGATCGGCGATGCTGCAATCATTAGCGTCACCATTCCTCTGCTATGCCTCTTGAGAAGTTCCCTGCAAAGCATAAAGGCAGACGCTTTGCGCTCGAAAACGGAGGCGGGGGAAGACAGTATGTTGCTGGATAGTCAGAGCACCCTCATGTCTATATCTCAGCGCGTGGAGGAGGAGAGGGAGGAGCATGAGGAGGAGGGGGAAGAGACAGCTTGGCCCACTGTTGAGGGTACACATGCTGCTTGCCTGTCATCCTTTCAGCGTGTATGGCCTGAGGAGGAGGATCCTGAAAGTGATCTTCCGAGTGAGGACAGCCATGTGTTGCGTACAGGTACCCTGGCACACATGGCTGACTTCATGTTAGGATGCCTTTCTCGTGACCCTCGCGTTACACGCATTCTGGCCACTACGGATTACTGGGTGTACACACTGCTCGACCCACGGTATAAGGAGAACCTTTCCACTCTCATACCCGAAGAGGAAAGGGGTTCGAGAGTGATGCTATACCACAGGACCCTGGCGGACAAACTGATGGTAAAATTCCCATCCGACAGCACTAGTGGCAGAAGGCGCAGTTCCGAGGGCCAGGTAGCAGGGGAGGCGCGGAGATCAGGCAGCATGTACAGCACAGGCAGGGGAGCACTGTCCAAGGCCTTTGACAGCTTTATGGCTCCCCAGCAAGACTGTGTCACCAATCCCCAGTCAAGGCTGAGTCGGCGGGAGCACTGTAAAAGGATGATGGTGAGGGAGTACGTAGCCGATCGCACGACCGTCCTCTGTGACGCCTCTGCCCCTACAACTACTGGGTGTCGAAGCTGGACACGTGGCCTGAACTCGCGCTGTATGCCCTGGAGGTGCTTGCTTGTCCTGCGGCTAGCGTCTTGTCAGAGAGGGTGTTTAGTGCGGCTGGGGGAATCATCACGGATAAGCGTACCCGCCTGTCAACCGACAGTGCCGACAGGCTTACACTCATCAAGATGAACAAAGCCTGGATTTCCCCAGACTTCTCTTCTTCACCAGCGGACAGCAGCGATACCTAAGCAATACGTAGGCTGCACCCGCGGATAGAAGCATCGTTCTCTATCACCATCAAAAACGGGGACCTTTTAGCTTTATCAATCTGTGTACTCTATTCATCCTCCTCCTCCTGCTCCTCCTCCTGAAACCTCAGGTAATCACGCCGAACGGGCAATTTTTCTTAGGCCCACAAGGCTCAGTCATATAATTTTTGTAAACAATTTTTATACGTTTCAATGCTCATTAAAGCGTTGAAACTTTCACCTCATCCAATTTTTATTTTAACTGGGCTGCCTCCAGGCCTAGTTACCAATTAAGCCACATTAACCAAAGTGATTAATGGGTTTCACCTGCCCTCTTGGTTGGGCATGGGCAATTTTTCTGAGGTACATTAGTACTGTTGGTACACCAATTTTTTGGGGCCCTCGCCTACAGTGTAATCCAATTAATTTTTTGCCCACCTGCATTACAGCTGACGTTACATCAGCTGTGCTGGGCACTGCAATGGGATATATTTATGTACCGCCGGTGGGTTCCAGGGAGCCACCCATGCTGTCGGTCCACACGGAGTTGTAACTATATGTGTCCACTTCTAAAGAACCCCAGTCTGACTGGGGCATGCAGTGTGGGCCGAAGCCCACCTGCATTAAACATGACATTACCTCAGCTGTGATGGGCAATGCAATGGGATATATTTATGTACCGCCGGTGGGTTCCAAGGAGCCACCCATGCTGTCGATCCACACGGAGTTGTAACTACATGTGTCCACTTCTAAAGAACCCCAGTCTGACTCGGGCATGCAGTGTGGGCCGAAGCCCACCTGCATTAAACATGACATTACCTCAGCTGTGATGGGCAATGCTATGGGATATATTTATGTGCCGCCGGTGGCTTCCTGGCACCCACCCATGCTGTCGGTCCACAGGGACTTCACAATAGGGAGTTGTACCTGCCTGTGTCTATGAATTAAAAAGCCCGGTCAGGTTGGGGCATGCATTGTGGGCCGAAGCCCACCTGCATTTAATCTGACGTTAGCTCTGCTGTCCAGGGCACTGCAATGGGATACATTTATGTACAGCCGGTGGGTTCCAGGGAGCCACCCATGCAGTGGGTGCACACGGAATTCCCATTGCGGAGTTGGGGATTCCCAGTTGTACCTGCCTGCTACTATTTATAAAAAACCGCGGTCTGACTGGGGCATGCAGACACCTTGACAGAATGAATAGTGTGTGGCACATAGGTTCCCCATTGCTATGCCCACGTGTGCAGCTCCTGATGGCGGTGGCACAGGATTATATTTCTCATTGCTTCTGTACAGCATTGTGGGCTATCGCCCCGCCCCTTTTAAAGAGGGTCGCTGCCTAGCCGTGCCAACCCTCTGCAGTGTGTGCCTGCGGTTCCTCCTCATGGCAGACGCACTTATAAATAGACATGAGGGTGGCGTGGCATGAGGGCAGCTGAAGGCTGCGCAGGGACAATTTGGTGTGCGCTGTGGACACTGGGTCGTGCAGGGGGGGGGGGGGTTGGGCAGCATGTAACCCAGGAGAAGTGGCAGCGGAGTGTCATGCAGGCAGTGATTGTGCTTTGTTGGAGGTAGTGTGGTGCTTAGCTAAGGTATGCATTGCTAATGAGGGCTTTTCAGAAGTAAAAATTGTTGGGAGGGGGGGGGCCCACTCTTACCGCTATTGTGGCTTAATAGTGGGACCTGGGAACTTGAGATGCAGCCCAACATGTAGCCCCTCGCCTGCCCTATCCGTTGCTGTGTCGTTCCCATCACTTTCTTGAATTGCCCAGATTTTCACAAATGGAAACCTTAGCGAGCATCGGCGATATACAAAAATGCTCGGGTCGCCCATTGACTTCAATGGGGTTCGTTATTCGAAAACGAACCCTCGAGCATCGCGAAATTTTCGTCCCGAGTAACGAGCACCCGAGCATTTTGGTGCTCGCTAATCTCAACACCTGATCCATTCTTTATAATGCATTGTGATAATTTCCCTTACTGACTCAGAGCGTTGGGTTAATATGTTAGGTTAAGTATGTTAATGCTTGCGCTATCTGTACATACTATGTGGTGAGTTTGGGGGCTATAAAGGTCCTAAATATCTGGAAGGGGCAACACAAAAATGATTAGAGACCAATATGAATGAGTATATACCAGTATTATGTGTAATGTCCAGTTCTGTATATAATAATGGCTGACCCAGACACCTAGAGTCTCACTAACCTATTTACTCTTTAATAGTGCAGAGAGTGATTTCAAGAGATACAAAAGATTTTGCTATGGCAGTGTTTGATCCTGTGATGTAAGTATCCTTTTACATGACCCCTGATGATATTTAGATAGCTGGAAGGATATCATGCAAATAAATATAACAAGGAGAAACCAACTTATTACAAATACCAGGGTAATGGAGCCAAAAGCAAAGAGTCCATGAGGATGATCCTGACACTCAAAAGTGACAAACATAGCAAAAGCTGTGAGTCATACAGAATTAACAGAAAAACAGTATTTAGACATGTCGGGCTGGAGAACCTCGGGCTCTCCAGTGAGATTGATTCTAGGGGCCCGGTGCCCACCCTATAGCTACATGGAGATAATAACACATAGGTAGTGCAGAGTATTGTAGATGATTGAATGGTCTATAAATCCCTATTTTGGATTATCAAAGAGGATTAAAAAAAGGTAGAGGGAAGAAAAATCCCTTCTGGTTATGGTGCCACCCCCCAATCATTACTGAAACTACCAAAAGAAGGTCTCCACAGGGGCTCAAACCCACATTTAAAAAATACATTTTAACAATCTAAATTAAAAGCTCCTATAGGATATCCTGAATAATGATGTCTCCACAGATATCCCTGGTAATAAGCGATGTGTCCCTGAATTCTGCATCTTTTTATAGAGAGACAATGTCCTAGATTATAACCATCTTCCTTACTCTCTGTTAGGACCTTGGAGGACGTCCCACATTTTTTGAAGGTGCATGAAGAACATCTATACTTCTTGCTGAGCGTGTAAGTATCTGACTGCAGAACCTCCATGATAGTGACGGTTACCCCAATATCTGGTGCTAGCCCTCACAGACATGACCCCCACACTCATCAGGAGACTAGACCTCAGCGACAAGGGGGCATATATAACACCATAGTAATAGTGGGAATGTAGAAAGAAGTATACAAATATAGTTTTTTTGACCATTTTATAACCTGTAAATGTCATATTTATAATTCTTTCTCCTTTTCCTTCTTCCGCAGGTGGCATCAGACGACAGACTGGACCGACTGCTTCTATTTCCAGTAATTATCTTCCAGTATAATCACCTGTTTTTCTACTGTTTTTGCAATTGCTGTCTCTTTTGTTATTTCTCCTCCTAAAAAAGTAAACCCCCATCTACCCCAAAATGGTGCACAGAAAAATAATTAAATTATCCTACAAAACTCTGCCCTCATATGGTGCCGCCGATGGCAAAATCACAAAGTTATAGTTATAGAGAGACAATGTCCTAGATTGTAACCATTTTCTTTACTCTCTGTTAGGACCTGGGAGGACATCCCACGGTTTAGGGATAAGCAGGAAATACACGAATTCTTCTTGCAGAGCATGTAAGTATCTGACTGCAGGACCTCAATGATAGTGACTGTTACCCCAATATCTGATGACCCCCAAGTCCCTATTTGGTGTGCAAGTCCCTACTTGGGAGTATCCAAGAGGATTAAAAAAGGTAGAGGGAAGTGAAACCCCTTCTGGTTATAGTGCCAACCTTCAATCATTACTCAAACTACCAAAAGAAAGGAAAAAGAAGGTATCCACAGGGGCTCAAACCGACATTTAGAAAATACATTTTAATATTGTAAGATTAAAAGCTCCTATGGGATATCCTGAATAATGATGTCGCCACAGAACACCCAAAATATTATATATATCCCTGGTAATAAGCGATGTGTCCCTGTATTCTACATCTTATTATAGAGAGACAATGTCCTAGATTGTAACCATCTTCTTTTCTCTCTGTTAGGTCCTGGGAGGACATCCCATGGTTTAAGGTTGAGCGTGAAGTACATGAATACATCTTGCCGAGCATGTAAGTATCTGACTGCAGGACCTCCATGATAGTGACTGTTACCACAGTATCTGGTGCTAGCTCTCACAGACATGACCCCCACACTCATCAGGAGACTAGTCCTCAGGGACAAGGGGACATATATAACACCATAGTAATTGTAGGAATGTAGAAGGAAATATAATACAAATGTCCGCGACCCCCAGCAGGCCCTCTTATCAGGTGACTCATCCGTATTACCCTCTTAAAAATGGAGAGAAGCCGATAGCCATATCCGGCCAGGACAGTCAAATAATGGAGATGCAAAAAATATAAAAAATTGTTGCATCTTTAAAGCCTAAAAAAGACAGGGTTCTTAAAGGGTTAACCCGACCACCTATAGGTTTTCATTTTTATAGTTCCATATAACATAAATTATCCTTTGGTCACATTAGCTGCCAGAATTAAATTTCTATATATGTGATGTGTTGCTCCACAGAGAGGAAGGTGAGGATGGAGGTGCCAATGTACCAACTGATGTTGGCACCAAGACTGGACACATCAAGACCGGATCCGGAAACATCAATGTGTAAGTAGAGAATCACCTGCAATGTGCTTATTGATTAAGTACACCATATATTACACTGCATTATACATATTTATAACTGTAATATATATGTTATGTGTAGGAAGTACTGAGACCTTAGCGGTGACATCAGCGCTCGTGCAGTCATTTCACAGACTGTCGGTCCATGTAAAAGGGGCTTTAGACACCAAATATTACACTACATTACAGATGGGTAATTGATGATTTATAATGGCTTAGTTTTGGACATTTGGTTTCTCCTCATGTATATTTTTCTCCAACAGCAGAACACCTGGCAGATGGAAAAGATTTTGCAGGTGAATACAAGATTCATTTATTATATCTTAGAGGTTTTTTCTTTATTGTTCATGCAAGTCAGGCTTTGGCTCTGTTCACATTTGTGTTGTGGATTCTGTTTTCCTTCTATATTATGGGGGCCCTCACATTGGTTTATTGTATTACCTGGAGTTAAAACCTTATATATATCACCACTTCTCTGACCTTGAACTTCTGGCTTCTGCCCCATTAAACCCTTTCCCTGACCCTCCATCCTCCAGTATTCCCCAGTGACTCTTACTTGTTTTGTTCTTTATTTAGGGCCTTCAGACGTCTTTTCTGCTGCGGCGCCAGCAAAAAATCTGAAGACATCTGAAACTACCTGCCTCCCCTAATTTCCCTCCATTCCCTCACCCCACCCACATAACCCTCTCCCACCCAATATATTTTTCCCTTTCCCAATCGCCTCCAGTACCCCATCCCCATTCCCAAATCCCAGTGTTCAAAGTGTATAGCCATTCTTTGAAAGATAGATAGGGACATGAGATAGATAGGGATATGAGACAGAGAGATAGGGATATGAAAAAGATAGATAGGGATATAAGAAAGATATGAGCTAGATAGGGACATGAGATAGATAGGGATATGAGACAGAGAGATAGGGATATGAAAAAGATAGATAGGGATATAAGAAAGATATGAGCTAGATAGGGACTTGAGATAGATAGGGATTTGAGACAGAGAGATAGGGAGATGAAAAAGATAGATAGGGATGTGAGAAAGATGTGAGATAGATAGATAGGGACATGAGATAGATAGGGATGTGAGAAAGATATGAGATAGCTAGATAGGGAAATGAGAAAGATATGAGATAGCTAGATAGGGATATGAGAAAGATATGAGATAGATAGGGATATGAGATAGATAGATAGGGATATGAAAAAGATATGAGATAGATAGGGATATGAGAAAGATATGAGATAGATAGGGATATGAGAAAGATAGATAGGGATATGAGACAGACAGACAGGGATATGAGACAGATAGATAGGGATGTAGGATAGATAGATATTCCCCCATAACCCTCTCCCCAATCCCCTCCACTCCCCCACCCTCCCTCATCAGAAATCATATTTAAGACGCAAGGGGCAGTCAAAACAAAGAAACAACGTTGAACAGCATTGCAGTGCATGGCTCCATTCCCCAATCTTCCTTCTGTCCCCCACCCCAATAACTCTCTACCCAATAAAAACATTTAAAAAAATGGATGGACTTGTACTGGACTCTTGCAGCATGAGTGCACAAGGAAGAAGTGAACCAGACCCTTGGTCAGGGCCAGCTCTAGGTTTACAAGGGCCTTTGGGCAACAAAGTCTCAGTGGGCCACCTTAGTAATTTATAGACCCCATTCTGTAACCTGAGTCATTCATAAGGCCTCATAGTACCCTCTAAGTCATTAATAAGGCCTCATTGTTAGGTTATTTATAGGCCCACTCACCTCCATCACCATCCTACGGCATCCCCCATATTCTGCCTTGGCCTCTTTTGTCCAAGCTCATGTGGAATACCGCAGACTGCATGATGAAATCTTCATACCCGGTGTGACAGAGAAGACACCGAGCAGCGGAAGAGCTTGGCTTATTGTAGTGCTGCTTGCATAGTCAATTGTATCTGTGTCTTAAAGACGTGGCTTTAATTACTTTAAAATAATTAAAACAGGATCAATCCCACCATTGAGTGGGCCCCCAGAGTCAGTGGGTCCTAGCACCTGTCCGGGTTAGCCCGGTGCTGATGCCAGCCAAGCCCTGGGGGTTACACTAACTTTGCCCCTGAGATGGACCAGCTTTGTCCGTGAACTCTTCTGGCTTCTCATGGAAATCCTGCTTCCTCTTTTCCCTTTAAGTCTGAAGACTTTAGTTTCTTGCATTGAGTTTGGTCTTGTCATAATTTCTCTAGAACATAACAACACTTGGTCATTGTAGTTCTCAATCAGATGACTGCAGATCTGGAGTGTATTAATACGAATGTGACAATGATATATGAAGTAGTATCCCAAAAGGGAGGATGAGGATTGGAATGACATACTGTGGAAATTAGAAACTACAGAACTTTTGTCTATGGGGTGAGTGATATAAAGATCATACAAAAAATCTTTAACCCCTTCCCTTCATATGACGTAAGGGTACTTTCTGGAGGCAGGGTACTTCCCACAACTGGACATACCCTTATGTCATAGGGATAGCACGAGATCATAAGAGATCTCGTGCTATCCGCCGCGGGAGCCAACTGTCACTGATAGCCAGCCTCCCAACAGAGATGCGCCCCCCCCCCGCTGTTAACCCTTTCTCTGCTGTGATCCATGTAGCTTGTGGCATGGGAAGGGCTCTCGCGATATAACCGCAGAGAGCCCGGCTGGTTACCATGGCAAAAGGATGCCAGATACCGGCGTCCTGTATTGCCATTGCCTATGATTGCTATAATAAGCGAAAAGGCATTGCCGAAGAGAAGTCCTGCAATGCCTTATCGTTTCAATCATCGGTGGTATGGTTAAAGTTCCTCAGAGGGACACAAATGGTGTAAAAAAAAAAAGATAAAATAATGTACAAAAATAAAAAATGTTAAAAAAAAGGTAAAAAGACACCCTTTTTTATGCTTTTTGCCATATTAGCATTAAAAATTTTTAAAAAAACCCCAAAGAAACGCATATTTGGTATTGTCGTGTCCAGAAAGATCCGTACAATAAATCGAACACGCTTTCATCCTGCACGGCAAAAAGCGTAAAAAAACGCTACAAAAACTGAGGCAAAATGCTAATTTTTAGCATTTTGCCTTCCAAAAAACACAATAAAAGTGATTTAAAAAAAAGTATGTACCCCAAAATAGTACCAATAAAAACTACACCTTGCAAAAAATAAGCCCTCACAGAGCTCTGCCCTTGAAAGATAAAAAAAAAGTTATAGGACTTTGAATGCAGTAATTTAGAAAAAAAATCCAAAAATAGGGTGTTTATTACAGAAGAGTGGAAAAACCTAAAAGAAATATAAGAATTTTGGTATCATTGTAATCGTACCAACCCGTAGAAAAAAATGTATTGTGTCATTTATGCTGCAGAATTAATGCTTTTGAAAAACACCCAAAAATCTATGACAGAATTGATGCGTTTTCTCTCCCTGCAGTCATAAAAAAATGTTAAAAGTTTTACAATATAGTCTATGTACCCAAAGATGGAACTAATAAAAACTACAATTCGCCACGCAAAAAACAAGCCCTTATATGGCTGCATTGACAAAAAAAATAAAAGGTTATGGCTTTTGAAAAATGGAGATGAAAATCCGCCAAAAATCGTTGCGTCCTTAAGCCCAAAATAGGCCATGTCCTTAAGGGGTTAAAACTATTTTAGTAAATTGCTTAGCTTAAACAGGCATATCTCATAGCGAAAAGTTTTTTCTGCCCAGAATACCCCTTTAAAGTTGGAATCTAGTTAGGTTAAAGGGGTTGTGCCAAGAGAGACTTTAAAGATAGATGATAAAAGTCTGATCGGTGGGGGTCTCAACACTGAGACCACCGCAATTCGGGTAACTGGGGTCCCACATCCCCCTGTTCTGTCACTGTGGGGATGCTTCTCCCACCTGCAGTGACGTCAGATTGAGTGCAGTGATGGCCGCAAACTCTCATAGATATGAATGGGAATGCACATACATGCAAAGACTTCTAAACATAGTCAAAGTGGCTGTGTGCAGAGTTACTTCCACAGAGGACACCCCAGGAATGGGGACCAGGTGAGCAGGAAAAGAGGGTGCTCAGACTCCACGTCACCTAAATTGTAAGCACCATAACTCGTTTATGGTAGTCATAGTCGATGACAGCTTCCCTTTAAGGTTCATCAAAGGAGAGTGGAGGGGAAAACAGACACCAGACCTTTCTGTCCTAGATGTCAAAATCCAGCACTTCAATAACAGGACGATTTTGATCTTTGCTATAGGACTCTATCAATTTTATGGCAAGACTTATATTCATTAAATATATAGGTATAGACATTCCCACAACATGGACTAACACTGATTCACATTCTGCAGGAATTCTCTATTTCAGAAACACTCATTAGAAATCACCACTTTCTGCCCACTAGGTGGCGCACACACTCTATACATCATCTTTTAACTCTCTGGATTTGTTTGCTCCTTCAAATAAATGAAACAATTGTTACAATTTTACGGCTTTCTTTATTTTCCATACTGGATACAAGTAGTAAGAACCTGATGCTGTCTGGTAATAGAGGACTACAGTAGTAGCAATGGGAAGAGAAGAGTAGGGGGCTGTACAGCGTTACTGATCAGGGGGTTCATCGTATTTGGGGTAGGATCAGCACACAGCAGATAGGAGATGAGCCCATCTCTGACTCACACACCTCTGTAGACAAGTAGTTCACCTGCTGTCCAGGACCTGAGCGGGGCGAGTCTGCACTGATTCCAGGATGGATGCTCTGGAGATATCTTCTCCTTCCAGAACTGACTCTTCAGAAGAGATCATCTCATTCTTGCACCTGACTAAAGGCATGTCCATCTTCCTGGATGTAAGTATGAATGGAGTTCTGTGTCCTAATCCTCATTTATCTAGAAGATACCGGGATGCAACGAATGGTCCATTTATTGGGAATAATACAACTTTTATCTACAGGAGTTACAGTAAGGTATCCTTCCAGCATCTCGTGGAGAGAAGTCCCCATATACTAACAGGAAGGACTAATCGATCAGGATAGATAGATATGATCCAATATTCTTCATCCTATTCTATTAATTATTATAGGGCAGTTGGGCTACGAAATCCCAGTGTTCAACGTCTATAGCCATTCCTTCTAAATTAAGACTACAGTCATGTATGGCCACCAACCATGCAGAAACTCTCAGGAATGCTGATTGTCTTTATCTGGTACCTGCTGGCATTGATTCATCAGCATAAATGTAGACGCCGCATACAACAGTCTAAAGGCCCATTTACACCAGCAGATGATCGCTCAAAGATAGCTTGAGTGACAGCTTTGAGCGATCATTTTGCATAAAGTATTAAGCAGCTATTCAGCTACTTAAAGGGGTTGTCCCGCGCCGAAACGTTTTATTTTTTTTTTCAATAGCCCCCCCGTTCGGCGCGAGACAAACCCGATGCAGGGATAAAAAAAACAAAAGGGGTAGTACTTACCCGAATCCCCGCGCTCCGGTGACTTCTTACTTACCTTGTGAAGATGGCCGCCGGGATCTTCACCCTCGGTGGACCGCAGGTCTTCTGTGCGGTCCATTGCCGATTCCAGCCTCCTGATTGGCTGGAATCGGCACACGTGACGGGGCGGAGCTACGAGGAGCAGCTCTCTGGCACGAGCGGCCCCATTCAGAAGGGAGAAGACCGGACTGCGCAAGCACGTCTAATCGGGCGATTAGACGCTGAAGATTAGACGGCACCATGGATACGGGGACGCCAGCAACGGAACAGGTAAGTTAATAACTTCTGTATGGCTCATAATTAATGCACAATGTACATTACAAAGTGCATTAATATGGCCATACAGAAGTGCTGAACCCCACTTTGTTTCGCGGGACAACCCCTTTAAGTACCAATTAGGTGTGCAAATGAAGCCTTCACTGAACGCAGCTAATGGCCTCCTGCACACGGCCGGAAATTCCGCGGCGGGATTTCCTGCAGAATTTCCGCCCGTGGCCGCTGCCATAGGGTTGCATTAGAAAATGCAATCCTAGGCAGACAGCTGCAATTTGTCTGCGCGAAATCACGTGTGGAAAGCAAATCGTGACATACTCTATGTCACTCCCAGGCTGACAGCTCTGCTCTGTGCATGCGCCGGCTGGCCGGCAGCGGGCACATTAAAGAGCTGGAGCCACAGGAGAGTTGAGTGCCATGCTTGTCCCTGCAAGGGCTTGGGAATTCTCACCTGCAGGTGGCCAATAGCACGAGGCTATTATCTGCACACAGATCCTTTGTTCTCCACAGGGAAACAATGCTATCAGCACTCCCCATGGAGATCAGCTGATAAGAGTGAAGGCCAATTTTTAGGTTGGACTGAATTTAACGATTAGCGAGCAGTGCCCGAAAAGCGCACCATGGGTGCACATTTACACGCACCGATTATCGCTAAAATGATCGCCGATGAGCATTTTTTTTTAGCAATCATCGACTGGTGTAAATGGAACCTAACATAAAGTCCATACCATGTTTGTGTGACTAAGGCAGTCTGTCCACAGACGAAAACTCATTGCATTACCCGTGGCGATAATCCGGCCACGGGTAATGCAGTGAACGCTTTCCATACAGTTACTATGGAAAGCGCAGCCCCAATGTCCACAAGTGGAGAGTCATAGCTAGAGATGAGCGAACGTACTCTTCCGAGCTTGATGCTCGGGCGAATATTAGGGTGTTCGGGACGCTCGTTACTCGTAACGAGTACCACGCGATGTTCGGGTTACTTTCACTTTCCTCTCTGAGACGTTAGCGCGCTTTTCTGGCCAATTGAAAGACAGGGAAGGCATTACAACTTCCCCCTGCGACGTTCAAGCCCTATACCACCCCCCTGCTGTGAGTGGCTGGGGAGATCAGGTGTCACCCGAGTATAAAAATCGGCCCCTCCCGCGGCTCGCCTCAGATGCGTTGTGACAGAGATCAGGGACAGTGGTATCGTGTTGGAGCTGCTGTAGGGAGAGTGTTAGGAGTTAGTGTAGGCTTGAAGAACCCCAACGGTCCTTCTTAGGGCCACATCTAACAGTGTGCAGTATTGTGGAGGCTGCCTTTTGCAGTGGTGCACTTTTTTTTTTTTTTTGCTATATCGGCCGTGCAGAGCATTGCGCCCTGCAGTAATACTACAGGGACAGAAGTGGTGGTTAGGCAGGGAGAGTGTTAGGAGTTAGTGTAGGCTTCAAGAACCCCAACGGTCCTTCTTAGGGCCACATCTAACCGTGTGCAGTAGTGTGGAGGCTGCTGTTAGCAGTGTTGCACTTTTTTTTTTTTTTCCAAATGGGCCGTGCAGAGCATTGCGCCCTGCAGTAATACTAGAGGGACAGAATTGTGTAGGCAGGGCCAGAAGACATATTTTATTGATTGAATATAGTCAGTGGGCCTTTCCTTTAAAAAAAAAGGGAAAAAGTTCTATTTGGCCTGCCTCTGACAGTCCTCAGCGTTCTGGGTACGTGTGTGCTGGGTGGAGAACTTAAAAAAAATCATACGCAGCCAGCTAAGTTTAACAACAGGCTTGCGCCAATTTATTTCCTGGCTGGGAAATCACCGCTCTGCTGCAGTTCATAACAGTGCAAGACTGCAGTTCTGTGACACACTGCAGGGCCACAACACATTTATTATTGATTGAATATAGTCAGTGGGCCTTTCCTTTAAAAAAAAAGGGAAAAAATTGTATTTGGCCTGCAGGCTTGCGCCAATTTATTTCCTGGCTGGGAAATCACCGCTCTGCTGCAGTTCATAACAGTGCAAGACTGCAGTTCTGTGACACACTGCAGGGCCACAACACATTTATTATTGATTGAATATAGTCAGTGGGCCTTTCCTTTAAAAAAAAGGGAAAAAATTCTATTTGACCTGCAGGCTTGCGCCAATTTATTTCCTGGCTGGGAAATCACCGCTCTGCTGCAGTTCATAACAGTGCAAGACTGCAGTTCTGTGACACACTGCAGGGCCACAACACATTTATTATTGATTGAATATAGTCAGTGGGCCTTTCCTTTAAAAAAAAAGGGAAAAAATTCTATTTGGCCTGCCTCTGACAGTCCTCAGCGTTCTGGGTACGTGTGTGCTGGGTGGAGAACTTTAAAAAAATCATACGCAGCCAGCTAAGTTTAACAGCAGGCTTGCGCCAATTTATTTCCTGGCTGGGAAATCACAGCTCTGCTGCAGTTCATAACAGTGCAACACTGCAGTTCTGTGACACACTGCAGGGCCACAACACATTTATTATTGATTGAATATAGTCAGTGGGCCTTTCCTTTAAAAAAAAGGGAAAAAAATTCTATTTGGCCTGCAGGCTTGCGCCAATTTATTTCCTGACTGGGAAATCACCGCTCTGCTGCAGTTCATAACAGTGCAAGACTGCAGTTCTGTGACACACTGCAGGGCCACAACACATTTATTATTGATTGAATATAGTCAGTGGGCCTTTCCTTTAAAAAAAAAAGGGAAAAAATTCTATTTGGCCTGCAGGCTTGCGCCAATTTATTTCCTGGCTGGGAAATCACCGCTCTGCTGCAGTTGATAACAGTGCAAGACTGCAGTTCTGTGACACACTGCAGGGCCACAACACATTTATTATTGATTGAATATAGTCAGTGGGCCTTTCCTTTAAAAAAAAAGGGAAAAAATTCTATTTGGTCTGCAGGCTTGCGCCAATTTATTTCCTGGCTGGGAAATCAAATCACTGGTAATACAGCATGCTGAGGGGTAGGGGTAGGCCTAGAGGACGTGGACGCGGCCGAGGACGCAGAGGGCCAAGTGAGGGTGTGGGCACAGGCCGAACTCCTGATCCAGGTGTATCGCAGCCGACTGCTGCGCGATTAGGAGAGAGGCACGTTTCTGGCGTCCCCACATTCATCGCACAATTAATGGGTCCACGCGGGAGACCTTTATTAGAAAATGAGCAGTGTGAGCAGGTCCTGTCGTGGATGGCAGAAAGTGCTTCGAGCAACCTATCGTCCACCCACAGTTCTGCGCCGTCCACTGCTGCAAATCCGAATCCTCTGTCTGCTGCTCCTCCTTCCTCCCAGCCTCCTCACTCCACTACAATGACACATGCTCAGGAGCGGGAAGACTCCCAGGAACTGTTCTCGGGCCCCTGCTCAGATTGGGCAGCAGTGGTTCCTCTCCCACCAGAGGAGTTTATCGTCACTGATGCCCAACCATTGGAAAGTTCCCGGGGTCCGGGGGATGAGGCTGGGGACTTCCGGCAACTGTCTCAAGACCTTTCAGTGGGTTAGGAGGACGATGACGATGAGACACAGTTGTCTATCGGTGAGGTAGTAGTAAGGGCAGTAAGTCCGAGGGAGGAGCGCACAGAGGATTTGGAGGAAGAGCAGCAGGACGATGAGGTGACTGACCCGACGTGGTTTGCAACGCCTACTCAGGACAGGTCTTTAGAGGGGGAGGCAAGGGCAGCAGCAGGGCAGGTTGCAAGAGGCAGTGCGGTGGCCAGGGGTAGAGGCAGGGCCAGACCGAATAATCCACCAACTGTTTCCCAAAGCGCACCCTCGCGCCATGCCACCCTGCAGAGGCCAAGGTGCTGTAAGGTCTGGCAGTTTTTCACAGAGACGCCTGACGACCGACGAACAGTGGTGTGCAACCTTTGTCGCGCCAAGATCAGCCGGGGAGCCACCACCAACAGCCTCACCACCACCAGCATGCGCAGACATATGATGGCCAAGCACCCCACAAGGTGGGACGAAGGCCGTTCACCGCCTCCGGTTTGCACCGCTGCCTCTCCCCCTGTGCCCCAACCTGCCACTGAGATCCAACCCCCCTCTCAGGACACAGGCACTACCGTCTCCTGGCCTGCACCCACACCCTCACCTCCGCTGTCCTCGGCCCCATCCACCAATGTCTCGCACCGCACCATCCAGCCGTCGCTAGCGCAAGTGTTTGAGCGCAAGCACAAGTACGCCGCCACGCACCCGCACGCTCAAGCGTTAACCGTCCACATAGCCAAATTTATCAGCCTTGAGATGTTGCCGTATAGGGTTGTGGAAACGGAGTCCTTCAAAAGTATGATGGCGGCGGCCCCGCGCTACTCAGTTCCCAGTCGCCACTACTTTTCCCGATGTGCCATCCCAGCCCTGCACGACCACGTCTCCCGCAACATTGTACGCACCCTCACCAAAGCGGTTACTGCCAAGGTCCACTTAACAACGGACACGTGGACAAGCACAGGCGGGCAGGGCCACTATATCTCCCTGACAGCACATTGGGTGAATTTAGTGGAGGCTGGGACAGAGTCAGAGCCTGGGACCGCTCACGTCCTACCCAACCTCAGAATTGCGGGCCCCAGCTCGGTGGTGGTATGAGGGTTAAAATTTCTAAGTACAGCACCAATCCGGCCCACCCCACTTGCCCCGTTGCCGGCCGTAAGAATAGACACCACACAGAGGTCTGGTATAGTTTCTCACACGGGACAAAAAACTGCGCTCTTTATTACAGATTACATGAGATCTTATACCCTCTGCCCTCTCACCACTAGGGGGTGATGGGCTCATAACCATATATGGGCAGTCCGGATTTGCGGACTGAGACAGTGAAAATCATATAACAGTCATGTACATTTGAACATCTTGATATCTTGTTCCAGCGCTTCTGGGAAATCGGCCAAGTACATGCGGCCTTGTGTCTGGTTCCGTATCTTCTCTGAATTTCTTAGAACATCTCTCTCAGCCTTGGGATATCTGATGTAAGGCGACATTTAAGTTTTTTCTCATTTGGAATTGAATAAAACTTGCATATAGGTATAAAAGCATAAAAAACACATATGGCAATATATATATATACCCTCACAAACCCCCCTAAAAAACTTAATATGGAGATCAAGCATCAGACTTTGCACTCTTCCTCGGTCGTCTCTTCCTTGCGTCAGGGTTTCTCCACTGCCCGCAAGTCCCTACTCCTAAAAGGGAGGGATCCCTACCTCACCTCAGAAGGAGGCCATGGATTCCCTGGGCTTATTTCCGGGCCTCCATACCCTCTATCTGTACAAGTTAACACCCCACAGGGTGTGCCCTCGCCGGAACCTAAGGTCTTCTGCACTTTCCCTAGGCAAATGGGAAGTCCACTGACAGTCCATCTTATGAGACTGAGGCAGACACAGTACTAGTCCATCTCTCCATTCTTCTGGTAACGTACCTGGTTGGCACTATCGGAACTGGCTCTTCATCTTTTTCAAACAAGGGAAATTTTGGTGTCACATTGTCCAGTCCCTTACTCATACTCTTTGATCAAAGGGATAATACACATACAGAAAATTACATACCCAACCTCTTTCTGCTAAAATCATATCCAGGGCTACTCTATTTTGGAACGCCATGGATGCAGTAGGCCCTAACTGGTCAGCTAACCCCTGTAAAGCATCTCTGGTGTAGTTTGCAAATCTCTGCTGATTGTAAAAGATATAATTCATCTAATCTACATTATTATTAACAGTGACAATAGCAAATAAGGACCCAAAACCTGCTTTAAACTGATCTCTAGAATTAAATTCATCTGGCACCCCCCTTGGCACTCCTATTACATCTATGTGTAAATGTGGATAAAAGTTACCACCTGGAGCGTCAACTTCTCTCTTAGCATGATGCAGTGTTGGATTCTCACCCTTAGTGTACTCTACATATTGCACAATTCATTGTATTAATTTGTTCTGAAACAGGGGGCTAGTGTACAGTAGTCAAAGGTGTGTGTTAGAGGAATTGTACCACATTAAAGCATTTAAAGGATATGCAGGATCATTAGTTTTTTCAGTGCGAAGTGTGGATCCAAGTGGGCTTTCCTTCGAGCTTGACTGCAGTTGGGGTGGTG
Source organism: Eleutherodactylus coqui (assembly GCF_035609145.1). Classification (NCBI taxonomy): domain Eukaryota; kingdom Metazoa; phylum Chordata; class Amphibia; order Anura; family Eleutherodactylidae; genus Eleutherodactylus; species Eleutherodactylus coqui. The sequence continues at coordinate 248,354,249 of NC_089839.1, read as the reverse complement.
AACAACATCTGGTAAGGACATTCAAACAGGGTTTCTCTCTCAAACTTTTTCACATAGACCCTGTCACCTGGTTTTAGATTGTGACACTCATCTGTAGGACCTGGGAGAAAAGCAGAGACTACAGAATGCATTACTAACAATTCCTTGGAGAAACCTATGACAAAATTAACAAGAAAATCATTCCCCAAACTCTGCTACTGTGGCATGTATCCTCCTGGAAAAAAAGAAAAACTAATGGAAAACACTCAATTCAAAATTTTACCATTTTCCTCCATTGTCTTTTGTATCTACTTTCCCCCTACTCCGCGGATGGTAGGGTGTGTGAAAAGCCTGGAATATACCCAAAACAGACATGATGTGTTGCATTATTTCACCTGTGAAGTGTGTACCTTTGTTTGACTCAATCACTTCTGGTACCCCGTATCTGCGGATTACCTCATTCATGAGCTTCTGTGCGATTACCTGCTTATTTACTTTGGTAACAGAGTAGGTCTCCAACCTGAAAAACATCAACATCAACAACAAGCACATATTCATGCTTCCCAACAAGTAGGAGCTGAGTGTAGCCAATTTGCAATCCCTGAAATGGGTAGAGTGGTCTAGGCAAGCGTGATGTGGCAAATTTACTTCTGCCCTGTTGCTTTACGGCAAAGATCATGCAAAATTGGACAAATGATGCAGCAGCTACAGAAAACCAAGGAGCCACCCGTCCTTGTTCAAGCGTCGTCATCATTACTGCTTTAAGAGGTGCGTCTTTCCGTGCGTCAGCTGGGCCATTATGAGGCACAGGGACTATGGTAAGCAAGTTCTGTTGACTGTTCACCATACGCCGTCCCTTTTTAGTCCATTTGTCTTTATCTTAACTGTAAAGTCATTAGCATATCAAAGTCCAATGTTTTTATCAAAGTCCAAGTTTTTTATCAAAGTCCAAGTTTTTTATCAAAGTCCAAGTTTTTTATCAAAGTTATTGTCAAATTCTTCTTTTCTTCTTTCTTCCACGGCTTAAGGGCCGCTGCTTTTGCTGTGTGGCCTGTGATGGCGTTGCCTCTTGCTTCTCCGGTGTAGGAATTGGTGTGAGCTTTCCACCTTGTCAGGTAGAAGTAGGGCCTCCATGAGACTGCACCGCTGCAACATTCTTAATTGGCTGTCCTGCTGTGGTAAAAAAACTGTCTGGCCTTCCATGTTGGGCCGTAATCATGAGCTATGCCAAATGCATACCGGGAGTCAGTGTAAATGTTTGCCGTCTTACCTGTGGCCACTCCACACGCCTCCGTGAGTGCTTTTAATTCCGCTTCTTGTACTGCGACATGCGGAGACATTCTGCTTTTTAGGACATCTTGTTGTGTAACCACCGTATATCCAGTGTGGAGTCGTTAATCACCCTGGGTACCATCTATAAAAAACAACTCAAAATATGCATTATTAGCAAGGGCTTTCAGTAACTTTTTTAAAACTTAAATTTTCTTGTTGCATTACTGCTAGACAATCAGGCTGATATTTTATTTCAAAAAGATTAGATTCTTGTTGCAAAAAATTTAAAAAATTTAAAAAATGGCTTGCAAAAAATTTAAAAATGGCTGATTTGCAATACCTAGATCACCTATGCCTTCTCCTCCCCCCCCCCTTTAAACCAGGGTACGCAATTGGAACAATAGTAGCCGGGTTTAAGTTATTATAACATTGTAAAAAGATTTGATGGAAGCAGATAAGGCCTGTAAGATGTTAGCAGAAACATGAGTTACATCGGGGAAGAATAATCTACAAAACCTCTACTAATATTTGAAATGTGATATCCCTTTAAGTGAATTCATTATTAGTCTGTTCCTGCCTGCAGTCTTATCAAATCTGAGACAGGAGAAAAAAAAAACAAAACAGGAAAAAAAAACTAGCTGCTCAAAATCCTCACCCCCTCCCTCGTGCAAGAGGAGGGATGAAACATTATTACGTACTATTACATCATATAGCTCCACCCCTTCGATATTGGCACATTGCGTCCGTCTTCTCAACTCCATTTCAGCTTAACCGTCCACACGTCCACATCACCAACTCTCATCCATCCATGCTCTCAAGTCTGCTCCGTCGCCCCCCTTGAAGGTGTACCAGTCCATGCAGATGCACGGACAAAAAAAGTTTGACAAACATACATACATCAGCTGAAAAACACCGAGGTGAGTGCTATAATGTTATAAAGTACATTATTCTATTGAGATGAGATTGTGAATGAGCGCTATCTTTGACAAATTATGTGAAAAAAAGTTTTGCTGAGTGACTGAAATATTCTATATTTCTTATCTACTGAAGCTATTATATGCTGTATTAAACGCTGAAGTGTTTTAGAATCTCTGGGTATTTTTCAACCCCCCTTGTGACCCTGACTGTTATCTCTCCGCGAATATGAAACACAGTTTTAGCTTAAACTATTGAAAAAACATTTGAAATCATAATTAACACATATGCTGGGACCTTGCAACATTCATTTTCAACCCCTGTATAAGTAAGAATATATATTAGAAATTACTATATTTCCCTGCCTACTAAGACAGTATAACTAATTAAATTCATTTCAATTCATTGCAAGCAAGCCAAGATATTAACCAAGGATGTTATTGTATTTTCTCTCTCGCTGTTATCTTCCTGACCTTGGAGACTGAACACAAGCTCACAGCTACATGTCAACAGACTCTTCTCCCCTAAGAGCAAGCTGTTAACTATTTGCACATACAGTATATATATATATACACACATATATCCACCTAGTATGGATTATACATATTATCTATTATCTATCTTGTATTATACACATTTCCATCTCTCTTTACCAACAAATCACGTGCATTGTAACTTACTTATCGACTTTGCCTGTTACTCATACTTCTCTCCCCTACCTAACTGCCAATATAACCTTCAATAGACACTCTCCTGACGCCCTCTTGATCACTTACTGTACTTTTCAACATTTCACTTACGGATACTTTCTTAAACAAATAATGTGTACATAGTTTCTCTGACTGTCTCTCTCTCTGCTTCTAGCAAACCTTGGTCTTCCAAGGCACCTCTGGGTCCTAAAGACCTCCTCCCAGACACCATTTTGTAATCTACCGTGCGGGTCGGTGTCACACATTTTCATTAGATTTTTCTTACATTCTACAAATTCATCCACACGGCAGCGGCCCTTGAGGGGCTCTGTCTTCTTTAATAAGATCTTACGCATATTAGAACATCAACAATAATAAAAATAACACGCTCCATAGAGTGAATCCTTCTGACCCGAATTGTCAGCCCCTTATATATGGCAATACAACCGAAGGCATCTTCTTCTTATGGAACCAGTCCCAAAGAGTACATCCCTCTCCTCAGCTAAACCATTAACTACTAAACTAACCTAAAACGGAGGGTTCCTTCGTCAATGGGACCTGTCTTACAGAGTGCTTCCCTCTCCTCTAAACCATTAACGACTAAATAAACTCAAACGGAGGGTTCCTTCGTCTGTGAGACAAAATGAAAAGTAAGAGGAAAAAATTCTGCAGATACAACAAACAATCTCCACTATCGCTAAAATGCTACGGACTTCAACAACAAATAAACTACAGACTAATTTCTGGGTGAGCCATTGGTGCGCATATCACGGTCAGTGGTCCATGACGGCAAACCCGGAGCCCACACGAGTTACCGTGTAGAACTCTTAACCCAACCCGTCCGGTCACAAACCACAGATAGTCAGTCCTGCTGCAAGACTCGCAGTGTAAAACACAACATAAATATATGTTTGTCTTACCTGGAGTTCTTGTGAGTTGATCAGGCTCGGTTTGCAGCAGGACGGTTTCTCAGTAGCGTGGATCCGGGTGAATTGAGCTGTAAGCTCCGATTTTACCGCCCCAGTTGGTTGCGCCATTTATGGGGGTTAAAATTTCTAAGTACAGCACCAATCCGGCCCACCCCACTTGCCCCGTTGCCGGCCGTAAGAATAGACACCACACAGAGGTCTGGTATAGTTTCTCACACGGGACAAAAAACTGCGCTCTTTATTACAGATTACATGAGATCTTATACCCTCTGCCCTCTCACCACTAGGGGGTGATGGGCTCATAACCATATATGGGCAGTCCGGATTTGCGGACTGAGACAGTGAAAATCATATAACAGTCATGTACATTTGAACATCTTGATATCTTGTTCCAGCGCTTCTGGGAAATCGGCCAAGTACATGCGGCCTTGTGTCTGGTTCCGTATCTTCTCTGAATTTCTTAGAACATCTCTCTCAGCCTTGGGATATCTGATGTAAGGCGACATTTAAGTTTTTTCTCATTTGGAATTGAATAAAACTTGCATATAGGTATAAAAGCATAAAAAACACATATGGCAATATATATATATATACCCTCACAGTGGTATCTTCGGCGGTGTATGCTTCCTCCACTAAAGCACCCTCCTCTTCCGCAACCTCTGTCTCGCAATCTAGATGTGTCAGCAGCAGCAGGACGTCGCCAGCAGTCGGTGTCGCGCGGCGTGGCAGCACAGCGGTGGGCAAGCGTCAGCAGGCCGTGCTGAAACTACTCAGCTTAGGAGATAAGAGGCACACGGCCCACGAACTGCTGCGGGGTCTAACAGAGCAGACCGACCGTTGGCTTGCGCCGCTGAGCCTCCAACCGGGCATGGTCGTGTGTGACAACGGGCGTAACCTGGTGGCGGCTCTGCAGCTCGGCAGCCTCACGCACGTGCCATGCCTGGCCCACGTCTTTAATTTGGTGGTTCAGCGCTTTCTGAAAAGCTACCCACGCTTGTCAGACCTGCTCGTAAAGGTGCGCCGGCTCTGCGCACATTTCCGCAAGTCCCACACGGACGCTGCCACCCTGCGCACCCTGCAACATCGGTTTAATCTGCCAGTGCACCGACTGCTGTGCGACGTGCCCACACGGTGGAACTCTACGCTCCACATGTTGGCCAGGCTCTATGAGCAGCGTAGAGCTATAGTGGAATACCAACTCCAACATGGGCGGCGCAGTGGGAGTCAGCCTCCTCAATTATTTTCAGAAGAGTGGGCCTGGTTGGCAGACATCTGCCAGGTCCTTGGAAAGTTTGAGGAGTCTACCCAGGTGGTGAGCGGCGATGCTGCAATCATTAGCGTCACCATTCCTCTGCTATGCCTCTTGAGAAGTTCCCTGCAAAGCATAAAGGCAGATGCTTTGCGCTCAGAAATGGAGGCGGGGGAAGACAGTATGTCGCTGGATAGTCAGAGCACCCTCCTGTCTATATCTCAGCGCGTTGAGGAGAAGGAGGAGCATGAGGAGGATGAGGAGGAGGGGGAAGAGACAGCTTGGCCCACTGCTGATGGTACCCATGCTGCTTGCCTGTCATCCTTTCAGCGTGTATGGCCTGAGGAGGAGGAGGAGGAGGAGGAGGATCCTGAAAGTAATCTTCCTAGTGAAGACAGCCATGTGTTGCGTACAGGGACCCTGGCACACATGGCTGACTTCATGTTAGGATGCCTTTCTCGTGACCCTCGCGTTGCACGCATTCTGGCCACTACGGATTACTGGGTGTACACACTGCTCAACCCACGGTATAAGGAGAACCTTTCCACTCTCATTCCCGAAGAGGAAAGGGGTTCGAGAGTGTTGCTATACCACAGGACCCTGGCGGACAAGCTGATGGTAAAATTCCCATCCGACAGTGCTAGTGGCAGAAGGCGCAGTTCCGAGGGCCAAGTAGCAGGGGAGGTGCGGAGATCGAGCAGTATGTACAGCACAGGCAGTGCAACACTCTTTAAGGCCCTGGACAGCTTTATGGCTCCCCAGCAAGACTGTGTCACCGCTCCCCAGTCAAGGCTGAGTCGGCGGGAGCACTGTAAAAGGATGGTGAGGGAGTACGTAGCCGATCGCACGACCGTCCTCCGTGACGCCTCTGCCACCTACAACTACTGGGTGTCGAAGCTGGACACGTGGCCTAAACTCGCGCTGTATGCCCTGGAGGTGCTTGCTTGTCCTGCGGCTAGCGTCCTGTCAGAGAGGGTGTTTAGTGCGGCTGGGGGAATCATCACAGATAAGCGTACCCGCCTGTCAACCGACAGTGCCGACAGGCTTACACTCATCAAGATGAACAAAGCCTGGATTTCCCCAGACTTCTCTTCTCCACCAGCGGACAGCAGCGATACCTAAGCAATACGTAGGCTGCACCCGCGGATGGAAGCATCGTTCTCTCTCACCATCCAAAACGGGGACATTTCTGCTTCATCAATCTGTGTATAATATTCCTCCTCCTCCTCCTGCTCCTCCTCCTGAAACCTCACGTAATCACGCCGAACGGGCAATTTTTCTTAGGGCCACAAGGCTCACTCATATAATTTTTCTAAACAATTTTTATACGTTTCAATGCTCTTAAAAGCGTTGAAACTTTAACTTGAACCAATTTTTCGTTAAACTGGGCTGCCTCCAGGCCTAGTTACCACTTAAGCCACATTAACCAAAGCGATTAATGGGTTTCACCTGCCATCTTGGTTGGGCATGGCCAATTTTTTCTGAGGTACATTAGTACTGTTGGTACACCAATTTTTTTGGGCCCTCACCTACAGTGTAATCATAGTAATTTCTATGTTCTTCGCCTGCACTCATGGTACAGAAAGGTGTGTGGGGTTGGCCTACACTTTAGCTACATAAATGTAACTGGGGCCTTGTCTATACTGTTGCTACTGAAATGTGAAAGAGACTGTTATCTCCCTAAACTGCTGCAATGGGAATGTTACTGAGGCCTGTCTTGAGTGCTACTATTACTGAAATGGAACTAAGACTGCGCTCCCCCTATACTGCTGCAAGTGATATGTTAGTGGGGCCTGTCCCTAATGCTACCGCTGAAATGTTAATAATTCTGGGCTCTGCCTATACCGCTGCTAATGGTATGTCACTGGGGTGTGGAAACAGAGGCTTCACAAAGACATGATGGCGGCGAGGCCATTTCCCACCAACGCTGTTACTGTTAAGGTGCATATAACCACGGACACGTGTAGAGGACACATAGTGCCTCCAAAACATCCCCCTCCTCCTCCAACAATGAAAACATTCTTGGCAAATACCTTTGCATTGGTCCGTCTGGTGGCAGTCCAAGAATTTCACCTTTAACGACACAACAAGAGAGCACCACCACCATCCCCCCGCCACGGCCCACTTAATCCTGGCCACATTCCGAAAACCAACTACATAAAACCGTGCTACCAGGTCCGCAGTCACCACCACATTACCACCAACGAGGTTACTGTTAAGGTACATATTACCAGTCTGACTGGGGCATGCAGTGTGGGCCGAAGCCCACCTGTATTGTATCTGACGTTAGCTCTGCTGAGTAGGGCACTGCAATGGGATATATTTATGTACCACCGGTGGGTTCCAGGGAGCCACCCATGCTGTAGGTGCACACGGAGTTGTAACTGCATCTGTCCACTTGTAAAGAACCCCAGTCTGACTGGGGCATGCAGTGTGGGCCGAAGCCCACCTGCATTAACCACGACATTACCTCAGCTGTGATGGGCAATGCAATGGGATTTATTTATGTACCGCCGGTGGCTTCCTGGCACCCACCCATGCTGTGGGTCCACAGGGAGTTGTTACTACATCTGTCCACTTGTAAAGAACCCCAGTCTGACTGGGGCATGCAGTGTGGGCCGAAGCCCACCTGCATTAAGCACGACATTACTACCTCAGCTGTGTTGGGCAATGCAATGGGATATTTTTATGTACCGCCGGTGGGTTCCAGGGAGCCACCCATGCTGTGGGTGCACAGGGAGTTGTAAATGCATCTGTTTCCCCTTCTAAAGAACCCCAGTCTGACTGGGGCATGCAGTGTGGGCCGAAGCCTACCTGCATTAAGCACGACATTACTACCTCAGCTGTGTTGGGCAATGCAATGGGATATTTTTATATACCGCCGGTGGCTTCCTGGCACCCACCCATGCTGTGGGTGCACAGGGAGTTGTAAATGCATCTGTTTCCCCTTCTAAAGAACCCCAGTCTGACTGGGGCATGCAGTGTGGGCCGAAGCCCACCTGCATTAAAGGGGTTGTCCCGAGGCAGCAAGTGGGTCTATACACTTCTGCATGGCCATAATAATGCACTTTGTAATGTACATTGTGCATTAATTATGAGCCATACAGAAGTTATAAAAAGTTTTATACTTACCTGCTCCGTTGCTGGCGTCCTCGTCTCCATGGTGCCGACTAATTTTCGCCCTCCGATGGCCAAATTAGCCGCGCTTGCGCAGTCCGGGTCTTCTTCTTTTCTGAATGGGGCTCCGTGTAGCTCCGTGTAGCTCCGCCCCGTCACGTGCCGATTCCAGCCAATCAGGAGGCTGGAATCGGCAATGGACCGCACAGAAGCCCTGCGGTCCATGAAGACAGAGGATCCCGGCGGCCATCTTCAGCAGGTGAGTATGAAGACGCCGGACCGCCGGGATTCAGGTAAGCGCTGTGCGGGTGGTTTTTTTAACCCCTGCATCGGGGTTGTCTCGCGCCGAACGGGAAGGGGGTTTAAAAAAAAAAAAAACCCGTTTCGGCGCGGGACAACCCCTTTAAGCACGACATTACTACCTCAGCTGTGTTGGGCAATGCAATGGGATATTTTTATGTACCGCCGGTGGCTTCCTGGCACCCACCCATGCTGTGGGTGCACACGGAATTCCCATTGCGGAGTTGTACCTGCCTGTGACTATTCATAAAAAACCGCGGTCTGACTGGGGCAAGCAGACACCTTGACAGAATGAATAGTGTGTGGCACATAGGTTCCCCATTGGTATGCCCACGTGTGCAGCTCCTGATGGCGGTGGCACAGGATTATATTTCTCATTGCTTCTGTACAGCATTGTGGGCTATCGTCCCGCCCCTTTTAAAGAGGGTCGCTGCCTAGCCGTGCCAACCCTCTGCAGTGTGTGCCTGCGGTTCCTCTGGCAGACGCACTTATAAATAGACATGAGTGTGGCGTGGCATGAGGGCAGCTGAAGGCTGCGCAGGGACAGTTTGGTGTGCGCTGTGGACACTGCGTCGTGCAGGGGGGGGGGGGGGTTGGGCAGCATGTAACCCAGGAGAAGTGGCAGCAGAGTGTCATGCAGGCAGTGATTGTGCTTTGTTGGAGGTAGTGTGGTGCTTAGCTAAGGTATGCCATGCTAATGAGGGCTTTTCAGAAGTAAAAGTTGTTGGGAGGGGGGGGCCCACTCTTGCCGGTATTGTGGCTTAATAGTGGGACCTGTGAACTTGAGATGCAGCCCAACATGTAGCCCCTCGCCTGCCCTACCCGTTGCTGTGTCGTTTCCGTCACTTTCTTGAATTGCCCAGATTTTCACACATGAAAACCTTAGCGAGCATCGGCGAAATACAAAAATGCTCGGGTCGCCCATTGACTTCAATGGGGTTCGTTACTCGAAACGAACCCTCGAGCATCGCGTTAATTTCGTCCCGAGTAATGAGCACCCGAGCATTTTGGTGCTCGCTCATCTCTAGTCATAGCCATTCTCCGCTCGCGGGATTCAAATCGCAGCAGAGACCTGACAGCTCTCCCATCTGCTCCCCTGCGGCGAAATATTGCTAGCGATATTCCGTCAGACCAATGGACAGGGGGCCCAAGCCCTAATTGTTGTACAATCCCTTTAAAAGCATATTGCAGGGTATGCATTTCTTTAAGTGGGAACTCCAGGGGAACACAGTTAGGACATGAACCGTTTTTTGCCTATTCAAACTTTGTGCTAGTTTCTGATAGTGAAAACAAAACTGTTGAAATCAATGGTTTTATTTCAGCCCGTTATGCGGTCGTGATTCTCACTCCAATCTGTTTAAGCCCTTACATATATGTTGTAGACATACATTCAGCACATGACATTGAGCTGGAATAGGGTTTTCTCCAGCAGGCTTCAGGGTATTCTGCAGCTTTCCTAATTGTGTGGAAGCAGTATGCGCACACTGACCAAGTCAAACACAAGGTATGAATCTCATGTTAAAAATGGCTCTTCTGGGAGGAACATCCAGACAGGGCCTTTTATTGAAAAAGTATAACACCTGCCCTTTATGGGCGTTTAACAGATTACATCAGTAACATATATATATTCTTATTCGCTGGGTTATATAGAATTCCCCGCCTCCCCCTCTCCCCAACTCTCTCAAGTAGAAGCCTTTGTCTTTAACATGTGTCCAAATCTGAAAGTGAAAGTAGATATCCCTTTGTTGGAGAAGGTCCTGTGTGGGGGATGGGGAGGGACTGGGAAAACACTCAATATTGAATACAGGTATATATATATATATGTATAACACTAGGACCTTTAACTCTTAGAGGCTGCTTGTGTAACTTATATATATATTCAGCTAACATTATACCACACATCTTTCTCCATGCCATTGTCCGGCAACTACCATGATGAAATTGTGTGGCCATTACACTCCACAGAGCTAAAAGTCATTACAATAACATAATACATTTGGTTTATACAAATCAATAGACATTTTATACTAATTATCATGTCTACTACAATCCCCCCTTGAAATGTCTATTCTCTAACTTTCCCTAGTAATTCCAAAATCCCCTGCGAGTGACCCTCCTTGGGGTCCCAAATCTAGGCAGGCCCATCGAGCATACCAAGGTAAGCTCTCTAAGCCAACCACGGGTTCTTCACAGCCCTTGCGACTGGACCACAGCTGGCCTGGGTCCCCCGTAGTCACCGACTCGTAATTCCAAGGAGGGTGGTCTGACCCTATAACTGGAGCGCGTTGTAGGTTGGATTTTGCGACTGGACCACAGCTGGCCTGGGTCCCCCGTAGTCACCAACTCGTAATTCCAAGGAGGGTGGTCTGACCCTATAACTGGAGCGCGTTGTAGGTTGGATTTAGAGTCTTCAAGGGGGTGTAGGACTTGTCCACTCCATCTGGGGATGCATCCAGTAAACTCATTGTGGGAGTGGCTTTTTCAACAGCAGTTTCACAGGTCTTTTTGACACAGGGGACAACACAGCAGGCTAGAATAGAAAAGATAATCAGTACACATAGAACAGCAATGCCTATCTGCACCAGAATTCTCTGCCACCCGCTCATCCATGAAAAGTACTGGTCCCAAGGGTCAGTTATCCCTGAGTTTCTTTTTAATTCTTCCGATAGTGCGGTCAACTTTTTAATGGCAACTGTGACTTTACCCGTGGGTCCTGTATTGTCTGGGATGTAGGTACAACAAGTCTCCCCTATCATCTTACAGACACCCCCCTTCTCAGCTAAAATCATGTCTAAAGCCATTCTATTTTAAAAAGTCATAGTCGAGGCAGGTCCTAATTGGTCAGCTAGTCCCTGTAAGGCATCTCTGGTGTAATTTATAAATCGCTGCTGATTATAATAAATATAATTAATCCAGTCAACGTTTTTATTTACCGTAATGATTGGGAAAATTGACTCGAATCCAGCTTTAACTTGGTCTCTAGCTTTATACTCGTCAGGTACCCCCCTTGGCTGTCCTATGGCGTCAATGTACACGTGTAAATCGAAACTACCGCCAGGAGCCTCTCGTCTCACTCTATGGTAACTATTGGGGGTAACCTCATTATCCTCAATGTTATCTGACAGGATGTGGAGGGGCATAAGGGCTTTTGCTAAGGCACACTCCCCTGTCCAATTACCTTCCAGACGGGTCCTCAACCTCATGTCTCCACAAAGCCAGTAAACGTCTCCTAAGGACTGGACCTGATTCTGCGTCCATTCCCCTCCCAGTGTACTGTAGGAGGAGCAATACCCGTTGGTGAAGTTCCCCAAAAATCTCCCCCCTTGTCGGTTTGCATAGCAGGTGTAGTTTCCGGGGTAGATTGTAATACTCTCCCCGGGGCGAGGCACTTGGGTGATTATGGGGTATTCCTTTTTCCACTTCTCACAAACAGTGTGATTGGTGGAAACGTTCGTGAAGAGACTAAGGAAACACTTTTCAACATCTACAGGGAGATTCAGTGGGACCGTCCCCAAGTGCGGTCGGGCACTACCGCACACGTAACAGTTAGACTTGTTGCTCTTGTTGGCGTTGTACCTCATCCACTCTAACCAGAGATTCTGGTCAGAGTAGCCAGTCTCTACTGTCATGACGTCTTCAAAGGTAGGGTCGGCTATGGCCATCATGTTCGTCAAGGTCTTTATTTTGGGGCGCAGGGGGTTAAATATAGGCACGGGGCTAGGTGAAGGCCTCCATTCGGGAGCATCTACCATATCCCTTATTTTAAACTTCCCTAAGGGATCTGTCCTCCCGTACCGGTATGTCCCCAAACAATAAGTCTCCTCGTCTCCCGGGCTTGGATTTTCTATGGTTAGTGTAAGAACCATATTAAAGCCAAGCAACATGATGAGTTCAGCCTTCCAGTTCCCACTATCCTTATTATTTTTAAGGAGGGTCATACGACTAATTAGGGATTTCCCGCTCTTATCTTTTTTATTTACGGCACTTCGCGGTTTGTAGGACCAGTCTGTTCCTGTGTTCCATCCCACTGATCCCCAATAGCGACAGTCTTCTCCCCAGACGTTATCAGTAACACAAATATATTGAATTCCCCGGGTGTACAAGTCATATAACCAACTGGATCGGGTTAAATCCGGCCCATGGTGGGGTTTTGTTTTTAGACATGGGACCACAGTACAATAGTCGAAGGAATATGTGGCCACCTGAGTGCTGGATGAGTTATACCAAAAGGTAACAGTACCCTCATATTCCTCCGACCAAGGATTCCAGTTGCCACCCTCCTCTCTCGTGATTACTGCTCGAGACCCACCTCCCACTCTGACGAGTCCCAACCAGAATAATGTCCACAGCATGACTAGACCTGGTCTCCCAGATCTGGAACTTTCTTACAGTGGGAAGCGTGGATCCAGGTGGGTCTTCCGGCTAGTTTCACAGCTGTGGCAGTAGTCAGAAGCACCTGGTAGGGACCATCAAATCGAGGCTCGAGGGAGTGCTTCCTGAGGAACTTCTTGACATACACCCAATCCCCAGGCTTCAAGGTATGGGTCCCGGTGTCCGCCTCTGGATCTGGAATGGAAGAGAACACCTGTGCATGGACCCTGGTTAGTTCTTTGGCAAGGGAAGTCACATACTTAGTCAACACATCAGATTGCAGTTGTAACTGTTGGGGGTAGTAACAACCTAACCTTGGGGCTGACCCAAACAGGATCTCATAGGGGGATAGTGCGTGATCCCCCCTGGGTGTATATCTCACACTGAACAGGGCTATTGGGAGACAGTCTGTCCAGGGTAGCCCTGTTTCCTGCGTCATTTTGAGCATTTTGCTCTTTAGTGTGCCATTAAGTCTCTCTACCTTTCCACTACTCTGGGGGTGGTAAGGTGTGTGGAACAGCAGACTGCTACCAAGGGCCTGCCAAATTTCTTTGGTGACGTTGGCAGTGAACGCTGGACCTTGGTCACTTTCGATGACCTCTGGGATTCCGAACCTGCAGACGAGTTCTGAGAGTAGTTTCTTAGCAGTAGTCTTTGCAGTCATATTGCTCACTGCGTATGCTTCTGGCCAGCCGGAGAAGACATCTACTACTACTAGGGCGTATTCGTATCGCCCGCTCTTTGGCATTTGGATGTGGTCAATCTGGATCCGTTGAAAGGGATACATGGGTCTGGCCAGGTGTTTTGCAGAAACCCTCTCCATACGTCCTGGGTTACATTCCGCACAAGTAACGCACGACTTACAGTATCGGTCAGTCAGAACCGAGATTCCAGGGGCCACGTAGTACTTCTGAATGAGGGCGTTCATCAGCATTTTGGATAAGTGCGTGGGTCCATGAGCCCATTGTACCACTGCCGGGTACAGAGATCTTGGAAGACAGGGTTTCCTTGAGATTTGATACAGCCCTCTTCTGTCTTTGGTAGCCCCCTTATCTTCCCAGATTTTCAGCTCTTCTGGCGTAACTCTCGCCTGTGCTTCTGAAAGACTTCTTACATCTGGGGTGGTAGGCACTTCTGGTCCCGTCCGAGCGACCATTTCCATTGGCTGATCCTCCACTCGAGTCTCACTTCCTTCGTCTGGACCTGCTGCTGCTTCTTTAGCTGCCTTTTCGGCTAGATAGTTTCCTCTAGCTTCTGGTGAATTTAACTTTCCGTGAGCCTTGACTTTCAGCACAGCCACTTGGGTAGGTAGAAGTAGCGCATCCATCAGTTCTCCGATAGCCTCATGATGTTTCACTGGAGTACCAGCTGTCGTCAGGAATCCCCTGGTTTTCCATATTAGTCCAAAGTCGTGTGCCACTCCAAGAGCATACCTGGAGTCCGTGTAGATATTTGCAGTCTTCCCTTTGGCCAATTTACAGGCTGAAATTAGGGCTTGCAGTTCTGCTTCTTGTGCAGACATCGTTGAAGGCAGTCTCTGAGCTTGGAGGATGGTGTCTTCCGTAGTGATTGCATACCCCGTGTGAAACCTTCCCTTGCTGTCCGCGTACCTGGAACCGTCAATAAAAATTGTAAGTTCGGGATTCTGCAGTGGGGTATCTAGGACAGTAGGTAGGTGTGAGGTTTGTTGTTTCATAAGCTCAAAGCAATCATGTTCAGGCACCCCCAGATCATTTGTTTCTTTTTCCTCTTCTGACTCTACACCCCCCTCAGGAAGTGGGAGGAGAGTGGAGGGGTTGAGTATATGGCATCGGCGTAGAGTCACATTATCCGGCAGGAGGAGCGAACATTGCAGTCTGAGGTGTCTTGCTGCCGAAAGATGTTTGGGTTGCGTTTGATTGAGGATGGCCGTCATGAGGAGCTTGAACAATCAAAGAGTGTCCCAAAACAAGGTCCGAGGTTTTGTCCAACAGGACCTGAGCAGCAAAAACGGCCCTTAGGCAGGAGGGCCCTCCTCGGGCTACTGTGTCTAGCTGTGCAGAGTAGTAGCCAACTGGCCTCATTCTGGGGCCGTGAGATTGGGCAAGGACACCCGTCGCATGTCCCTGCCGTTCGCTGACGAAAAGGTGGAAGTCCTTGTTATAGTCCGGCAGGCCCAATGCAGGGGCTGTAGAGATGGCTGTCTTCAAAAGATAGAAACTTTCAAGCGCCTCCGGTCCTAGAAGAAATGGATCCATCTTTAAAGCATCGTACAGAGGTTGCATCAGTAGAGAGGCTTCTGAGATCCATGATCTGCAGTAGGAGATTAGGCCAAGGAAAGCCTGTAACGCCCGCGCGGAGTTTGGCACTTGTATCCTCTGGACTGCCAGTATCCGTTCGTGGGTGAGGTGCCTGGCCCCCTGCGTGATGCAGTGACCAAGGAAAACCACCGAAGTGGAGCACCACTGGAGCTTGGATAGAGATGCTTTGCAACCTTGGTCGGCCAGGAAGTAAAGCAGGCTTTCCGACGCCGCCTCAGCTGTGGGGAGATCATCGGCGCACAGCAAGAGGTCATCAACATATTGTAGGAGGACCACCGTAGTGTGTTCAGATTGCCATGGTGCGAGGATAGACGCAATGGCTTTCGCGAACTGACTTGGAGAATTCTGGGCCCCCTGAGGCATCACGGTCCATGTATATTGCCGGCCATCATGGGTGAAGGCAAAGAGAAATTGGCAGGACGAGTCCAACGGGATGCTGAAGAAGGCATTTGCAAGATCCACGACTGTGAAGTATGTGGCGGTGGGCGGTACCCCCGCCAACAGGGTATGTGGATTAGGCACAAGGGGTGTGTCCAAAATGGTGGCCTCGTTCACTGCTCGGAGGTCCTGCACCATACGGTATTTCACCGGCATCCCCTTGGGTGTCTTCTTCTTTACTGGAAACAACGGGGTGTTGCAGGGAGATTCACAGGGTATGAGTGCCCCATTTTCCAAGAGTGCCTTCACTTGCCCTGCGATAGCCTGTGAGACAGCAATCTTGAGTGGATACTGCGGCCGACGTGGTAGGCTGGCTCCAGGTTTCAGTTTAACTACCACAGGTGGCACTCGGAGTTTACCAATGTCTTCCGGGCCTTTGGACCACAGTTTATCTGGAATTCGCTGGAGGACATCAGCCGGCACTGTATTAGGGTTTTCCGTGCTGACTGCAAGGAGTAAAGGTTCTGATGCCAGAATCATCGTATCTTCTTCCGACAAAGGCGATGACACCTTTATTCCTCCATCCTCAGTATAGGTGATGGTGGCTTGTAGCTTGGATAGCAGGTCTGCTCCCAGCAGGTTTAGCGGAGATGTCTTGTGGATCACAAACCGTGCTAACACATTAGGGAGAGAGCCAATCTGTAGGGGTTTTGAAAGGGGGTGAGAGGTAGGACGTCCTTCTATGCCCATGGTCAAGATTTTGACATTGTCCAGCAGGGTCTTGAAAGGGAAATCCGCTTCCTTAATCACACTTCTGGCTGCACCTGTGTCCAGGAGGAAGGTAGTGGGACGGCCTGCAACGGAGAGGGTAACCTGGGCTTGTGGACCCGGCAGATCAATGTTGGTATCCCGCTGAGACATGGCCATAATGGACGCAGGCTTGCCACTGTCCTATTGTAGAAGGTCAGTGGCTGGAGGAGGTGGGGGAGGAAGTTGCTCTCTGGTACTTTGGCCGGAACGTCGCCTTCTTGGAGCGCGGCAGTCACGGCGGAGGTGTCCAGGGCGACCACAATTGTAGCATGTACGCAGATCTGGTTGTCCAGGCTGTGGCACCCGAAATCTCTGCAGGGATGGGTCCTCTGCCAGCATTGCAAGTGTGTGTCCTTTCCCTTCTAGCCCCTTTGCTACCAGTAACAGTGTATCAATGGACAATGTCTTGTATTTCGGACGAGATGTGATGAGGCCTTTCCGTATGGGTTCACGAAGTCCTGACACAAAGGCAGATGAAAGCATTTGGGCATGCGCTTTGGTTTGCGTGGAGAAGCCTAGGTCATTAAACAACTGAATCAGGCGAGTGTGGTACTTCTCCACAGATTCCCCCTTTTCCTGGGTGACGTCTTGGATGGTGGTCGCTTGATCTGCAAGACGATCCTGGGCCCACACCTTGATCTGTTCACAGAACTGAATACCGGATTCATATGTAACGTCGCTCTCCACCTTCAGTGGGTCCAGGTGCTTTTCAATCACTGGCCAATAGGTGTCTCCTGCTTTAACTTCAGTAAGGGCCTGGAGGTCCTTCCAGGTAGCACTAAAATTCTTCTGAATTTGCACCAGTCTCCGGTAAAAAGGCATCGGCTGTCTCTCCGGGTCAGGGAGACTGGTGTTAAGGGTAGACGCCTGAGTGGGAGTAAAAGAAACGTACAACACAGGAGCATCAGCTGGAAGCCGGACTCCCGCGGACTTGGGAGGCTGTTGGCTGTGGGCTAAACGTGCGGGCCCTGGCATCCGGGCCCGCTGGTCTCCACTTGCGTTAATGAAGTGTTCAAGGCGATCCTGCGCACTTCGGATATCTCTCTGTACTCCTTGGAACTCCCCCAAGAGGCTACGGGCTACATTGGCACTAGCGGGGGATGGATCTGCCCATGGATGGAGTCCGTAGCCAGGGGCAACGCTCGGGGAACCATCTTCCCCTAACATCATGAGAGGAAGGCTGCCAGAATTTAACTGGTTAGCTTGTTCTACAGTGCCTTCTAGGGATAGAGGCACAGTGTTGGATGGCACATGAAAAGAGCCATCTGCATGTAGCACTGGATACAGGGATGTCAGAGAATTAGGATTCCCGGGTGTAGCAAGATGGCCGCCGGAGGAAGGGGCGGGGCCAGGTGAGGCAAGATGGCCTCCAGAGGAAGGGGCGGGGCCAGGTGAGGCAAGATGGCCGCCGGAGGAAGGGGCGGGGCCAGGCGAGGCAAGATGGCCGCTAGAGGAAGGGGCGGGGCCAGGTGAGGCAAGATGGCCGCTAGAGGAAGGGGCGGTCCTAGGTGAGGCAAGATGGCCGCTGGAGGAAGGGGCGGGGCCAGGTGAGGCAAGATGGCCGCTGGAGGAAGGGGCGGGGCCAGGTCCTGTCCCTGATGGGGAGGGACCGGAAGTGATGTTACCGACACTAGAAGTGGACACAAAGGAAGAAGTAACATCACGGTAGGGGCGGGGCGCCCCACAATTACTGCAGACCTCACGCCATGTGGGATTTTGAACATTACAAACAAGGCAAGTCCAGCAGGGATGGCCGCCATCATAGGGAGGGGGTATAGTGGACACAAAGGCATTACACTGTTCATGATACAAGTAATACACATCCCCCCCTCCTTCACCTCCTCCTCCACCCAACTCTGCTCGTGTATCCCTTTTGCTACTCTATACCACGCCTCAGCAGACTGCAGCACCCCCCTATCTGCCAGAGCCCCCTTTTTGTCCTTCAAAACTTTCCTCCATTGTTCTGGCTGTAATCTACCACCCCTAATCTTTTCCCATCCTGCAACTTTTCTGATCCTCTCCCATTGTTCTGCTCCCTCCCTTTCAGCAACCAAATCACAAGCTCTATGACCTTTGTCCTTGCTCACTTTGTTCCCCATTTTCTAAACAACCTGCGTCAATGCCTAACCTTCTCAATCTGCTCAACTCTATCCTACCTACCAAGTCTATCCTATCCGAAGTTTCTGGACACAGTAATGTTCCTCTTGTAAAATCTGCTTTCTTCAAATCCTTCCAATATAACCCCTCTTTCCCACTCAGATCACAATGCACATTAATTCTATAACACCGAACAAACGGTACAGACGGGATTACTGGAGAATACCCACAACGGCTCAAGGTATATGGCTCACCTACCTTAGCAACAGCCCACCCTCCACTTGTAATCCCCAACAACACTCCCTGAACACAGTTTGGACAGGACATTTAACTATACAGAGACTGACGATTATATTCATTGACCAAAGACCTCAACAGTATCCGGAGCCGTCAGCCGTCACAACGCACGGCTAAAATTCCGACGTATTCCTCCCTTTGTACAAGAGCATATACCGAGCTCAATCATACAAAAATGAATACGCGTTTTTCAAATTTACCTGCCCGCTCTCCAAGCGTATTAGAGCAACCGTGCCCTATTACCTAGGGGAGCGTGGCCCTCGGGCGTGCACCCTCAAAGCGTATAGGAACACAGACTATGTCCTGCTATACACTCGAGTCCGCCCCTCTACACACAAAAGGTTAATCCTCACAGAATTTGTCTCTTGGTCTTAGGTACACAGTCTTTAACCGTCTCAGACACAACAGCAACAGCATACAGAATACCCCTAGACAGGTAACATGGTGGTTTTTCGGGTGGACAGAACTAGAGTTATTACCTGTCTTTCAGTGAAGGTCTAGTCTGGATCAGATACAGGCAGATTTAGCAGTTAGAAATCAGTTTTGACACAGGTAGATAAAGCAATCTTACCGTATTCTGTAGTTTTTGGGCCCCTGAGTTCCGCGTGCTATCTGCCGGTCTCTATACGTTCCAGGCTGTGACCTCACAGATCCACCGCTCACCAAGGGACGACACTGAGCTGGAATAGGGTTTTCTCCAGCAGGCTTCAGGGTATTCTGCAGCTTTCCTAATTGTGTGGAAGCAGTATGCGCACACTGACCAAGTCAAACACAAGGTATGAATCTCATGTTAAAAATGGCTCTTCTGGGAGGAACATCCAGATAGGGCCTTTTATTGAAAAAGTATAACACCTGCCCTTTATGGGCGTTTAACAGATTACATCAGTAACATATATATATTCTTATTCGCTGGGTTATATAGAATTCCCCGCCTCCCCCTCTCCCCAACTCTCTCAAGTAGAAGCCTTTGTCTTTAACATGTGTCCAAATCTGAAAGTGAAAGTAGATATCCCTTTGTTGGAGAAGGTCCTGTGTGGGGGATGGGGAGGGACTGGGAAAACACTCAATATTGAATACAGGTATATATATATATATGTATAACACTAGGACCTTTAACTCTTAGAGGCTGCTTGTGTAACTTATATATATATTCAGCTAACATTATACCACACATCTTTCTCCATGCCATTGTCCAGCAACTACCATGATGAAATTGTGTGGCCATTACACTCCACAGAGCTAAAAGTCATTACAATAACATAATACATTTGGTTTATACAAATCAATAGACATTTTATACTAATTATTATGTCTACTACAACATCACTTCCAATGGGCTTTCTGAATGTGATGTGACGCGAGCCTAGATCCATCATCAGCATTAAACACACATCCTACAGACTCCACTACTGATGGACATGACTGGCGGTATATAACTGTAGCAAACATTACCTTGATACCTGATGTGTTACAGATGGTTTTTCGCAGTATAACGCTCCTATTGATTTCAATGGAGCCTTGCAGACATGCGCTCGAACGCGGTGATTTTCACATGCGACCGCCGGCAAAATATCGGACACATGCGCAGGAGTTGGGGAGCCCAGGAAACCTAAAATCTCCTTGCTCTCAGCGACCAACGGTCACCGAGAGCCTGGAGCAGTGACGGGTGGCCTCATTGAGCGCTCCTCGGTCACGTAATAAAAAAGTTGCAATCTAACATGGGTCGGTCTCACATGACCGGATAGGAATTACAGATTCCGCATGCGTCTGATCTGCGGTAATACGCAGATCAATCGCATTGGATTACACAATTCCGCTCACATTAGTGGGTTGGAATTGTGTAATCCACTCGCAGAAAAGAGAACGCAGCAGGTTCTATTTTACCGCGGCTATCCACAGCATAGAGCCCATTGTGCACCATGGTCGCGGATATACCCGCTGCCCATACGCAACTACATTGTATACGGGCTGCAGGTACCCGCGTCATCGCTAAGCGACGGTGCGGGAAATACAAGCAAAAAGAAAAAGGTGTACTGCGAATGACCGCCTGTGTGAGTACGCAGTTATGCGCAGTACATTATGCGGACGTACGCAGGGTCACAGCCAGGCTCACAGATAGGATCCGTTGCAGGCCTCCGCAAGCGGATTCCGCCTACGGCTGCGTGAGACCGGCGTTATTCAGACCGCTACCTGTAATACGTATTTTACAAGAAGCCCCGGGAACGCTTGGCTTCCTGCAGTTCCAGGAGCAGCTTGTTGAGCGCCTTCTGTGCGAGACTGCCGCACCTCCGCAAGCTTACAAAGACTCACGGAACGCCACTTTTTACACCCGATACCCGCCACTGAGGTCAAGAAATGACCCCCAAAAACCATGAGAGGAGGGGGGATACCCGGTTTTATTGCCCCATGTGCCCATTCCAACCAGCCTCCGTAATTACCCCTGTCTTCGGAAATACCACACAGTTCACATTATTACTTTTATTTAAGATTTGGGGAAAGCCGAAAAGGGCGCAGAGTGAGTGTGTGTGTGTGTGTGTGGGGGGGGGGGGGGGGGGGCTGGGCTTATTTTTAGGGAGTCAATTTTTATTCCGTACAAATGAGCAATGGGGCCTGGAATTTATTCAGTTGTGCCCTGCAATCCAATGGGTGTTCCCTCCATTATAGGCCTTGCCATGGGCCGTGTAAGTAGATTAGGGCCACAATGGGTATGTTTCTGAACTAGGGCCAAACGGGGGTATCCATTTTGGGGTGAATGTCTTCATTCCTATATGCGCTGTACAAAAAAAACTGCTTTTAAATTGGAAGAATTGCCAAAAAATTTGAAAATCGTAAGTTTTCCTTCTGTTTTGCTTAGATTCATTCAAATACTGTGGGGTAAAATACGCAGTACACCCCTAGATGAATTCGTTAAGGGGTCTAGTTTTCAAAATGGGGTCATTTGAGGGGGTTCCTTATCGTTTTGGCCGCCCAATGGCTCTATAAGTGGGCGATGGGGCCTGGAATTTATTCAGTTGTACCCTGAAATCCAACGGGTGTTCCTTTCATTATAGGCCTAGCCATGTGTCCTGTAAGTCTATTAGGGCCACAATGGGTATGTTTCTGAACACGGGACAAACAGGGGTATCCATTTTGGGGTGAACATCTTCATTTATATGTGTGCTGTACAAAAAAAAACCTGTTTTTAAATTGATGCAGTTGCCCAAAAAATGAAAATCGTAATTTTTCCTACTGCTTTGCTTAGATCTATTCAAAAATTGTACGGTTAAAATACACAGTGCACCCCTAGATGAACGCATTAAGGGGTCTAGTTTTCAAAATGAGGTCATTTGTGGGGGTTCTCTATTGTTTTGGGCGCTCAAGAACTCTACAAGTGTGCTATGGGGCATAAAAGGCCTTCAAGCAAAATTTATGTTCTAAAAGCCACCGACTGCTCCTTTCATTTTGGGCCCTGCTGTGCATCCAGACATAAGATTAGGACCACAATGGGTATATTTCTAAAAACAGCACAAACAGGGGTATTCTTTTTGGGGTGCAAGTCTTCATTCATATGTGTGCTGTACAAAAAAAGCTGTTTTTAAAGTGACAGAATTGGCAAAAAATGAAAATCACAATTTTCCCCCTTTGCTTTGCTTGAATTCATTCAAAAACTGTGGCATCAAAATAGGTAGTACACCCCTAGATAAATTCGTTAAGTGGTCTAGTTTTCAAAATGGGGTCATTTGTGGAGGTTCTCTATTGTTTTGGGTTATCAAGAACTCTACAAGTGTGCTATGGGGCCTAAAAGGTCTTCAAGCAAAATCTATGTTCTGAAAACCACCGATTACTCTTTTCATTTTGGGCCCCGTTGTGCATCCAGATAGAAGATTAGGGCCACAATGGTTTCTGAGCACAGGACAAACAGGGGTATCCATTTTGGGGTGCAAGTCTTCATTTATATGTGTGCTGTATGAAAAAAAGCTGTTTTTAAAATGACAGAATTGCCAAAAAAACGAAAATCACTATTTTTTCCTTTTGCTTTGCTTGAATTCATTCAAAATCCGTGAGGTCAAAATGGACAGTACACCCCTAAATAAATTCGTTAAAGGGTCTAGTTTTTAAAATGTGGTCATTTGTGGGGGTTTTCTATGGTTTTGGGTGCTCAAGAACCTAGATGTGTGCTATGGGACCTAAAACGCCTTCAAGCAAAATTTCTGTTCTGAAAGACACTGACTACTCCTTTCATTTTGGGCCCCGTTGTGCACTCAGATATAAGATGAGGGCCACACTGGGTATATTTTTGAACACAGGACAAACAGGGGGATCCATTTTGGGGTGTAAATCCTCATTTTCATGTAAACTATAGAAAAAAGATGTCTTTAAAATGACAAATATGTCTTTATTTGCAAAAATATGAAATTTTACTTTTTCTCCTCTAAATTGAATTAATTCCTGAAAAAAAACTGTGGGGTCAAAATACTCATGACACCCCTCAGTGAATACAATAAGGGGTGTTGTTTTTAAAATAGGGTCATTTGTGGGGGTATCTATTATTCTGAAACCTATGAGCCTTTCCATTCTTGGCTTGGTGCAAGAAAACAAAGTATTCCTCAAAATGCTTAAAAGTAATGTTAAATTTGTACGTCTCCTAAATGGTTAAAAAAACATAAAAGTTTTTCAAATGTGCATTCGGAATAAAGTAAATAGATGGAAATATATATCTTAGCAAAAGTTTGTACAGTATGTTTGCACATATTTGATATATTACAATTCAAAATGTGAAAATACGATATTTTTTTCTAAAGTTTCCCAATATTGGCACTTTTAATAAATATACACAAATTATATCGGACAATTTTCACCACCTAAATGAAGCACAACATGTGGCGAAAAACAATGTCAGAATCACTTGGATATGCAAAACCTTTACGGAGCTTTTCTATGTTAAAGTACACATGTCAGATTTCCAAAATCTGGCCTGGTCATTAAGGCGCAAACAGGCTTGGTCACTAAGGGGCTAAACACATATTTTAACTAGAGATGAGCGAGCGTACTCGGAAAAGCACTACTCGCTCGAGTAATTTGCTTTATCCGAGTATCGCTGTGCTCGTCCCTGAAGATTCGGGTGCCGGCACGGAGCGGGGAGCTGCAGGGGAGAGCGGGGAGGAACGGAGGGGAGATCTTTCTCTCCCTCTCTCCTGCCCGCTCTCCCCTGCTCCCCGCTGCGACTCACCTGTCAGCCGCAGCAGCACCCGAATCTTCAGGGACGAGCACAGCGATACTCGGATAAAGCAAATTACTCGAGTGAGTAGTGCTTTTCCGAGTACGCTCGCTCATCTCTAATTTTAACAAGAATGCAGACATATAAAACAGATTAATAGCGATAACAAAAATGTGAAGGGGAATGCTAACACTAACCAAACTGGCGTGACGGAACCTGCCTAAAGTTGGTCAAGCACCCTGATAAGGGCTGCCCCATCTGGAACCTGGGAGCTATTTAGACTGTCCCTAGATGGTGATAGATAAGGTGACAATTGACAGATGTAAGTAATAATTGACAACGCAGCATTAGGAACAGATGTCCTTAAACCAGTCAAATAAGTAAAGGCTTCGGGGACTTATGTGAAAGTTTCCTGACGCCAGGACCAAAACTCTACAGTGAAGATGAATAACCGGCGGCCCTTCAGAGGAGTGGCCTAAATAAATATACTTTCACACTGGCTGATGGGAATCCAATGCATCAGATCACAGCGTATATCAGCCAGCTGTGAAAACGGCCGGCTCATATACGCTTGTGGGAAAGAAGCCTAAAGCTGGGTTAAAATGGGACGGATTCCCGACGAAATTCTCGTGGAATGACCACACCAAAATTCCGCGAGAATTCCGCGGGAGAGCTGCAGCTTCAAAACTTGAGGCATTTCGCCACGGGTTTTGGAGAGGTTCCGCCACCAGCATAATGTTGGAATAAGCAGCTGTGGGCAGAATTGTGGCACAGAAATTCAATACGGAATTTCTGTGCGGCAATTCTGTCCCATGTGAAGCCAGCCTAAGGGCTCTTTTATACAGGCTACAAAATCATGGCTACAAATCGCATGTCTGTGAAGCTCCTGGTCTCCAATGGGTTCTCTCAGGCTACAAAACATCTCATGTGAAAGAACCCATTGGAAACCACGAACTTCACATATATGCATTTTGTAGCCAGATTTTGGCACAACTTTTACAGACGAGCATGTTATGCAATACGTTTGCTCCTACGCAATTATTTTTGCAGTGAACGAGTATATTTTGCGTTCATGCCTGCACAAAAATACAGAGCGTATTTGCGCAGTCAATACTTGTTTACACGGGCGGGGAAATCACCCTGTCCTGATTTAAAAAGCTAATTAGCTTCATATGGTGCCAGTGATTGCGGCTTAGTATATACCAGAAAGGGCAGATATGCGTGTGTGTGTGCACGCCTCCCATAAACTTCTATAGGGCTCTCTGATGTGCAAACATGCAGAAGATAGGACAGGTCTTATTTTTTTGCACCCCCCAAAAAAGCCGGAAAATTATCCCATTAAAGTCAATTCTATTCCCCGCGTTCATCTGGTTTAGCCCTATAACCTTTCACACATGAGCTTATTTTACCGCGTAAGGCTGGGCTTACATGGGTGAACCGGATTCCATATGCGGAAGGCCGTCCGTGGCAAAATAGAGCATACTGTGATTTTTTTCCTCTTGTGGAATACGCAATTTCTATCTATGAGAGTGTACGAAAAAAAGCTAAAGTGCATGCCTTTCAATGCCTATATAGAGATACGGCTGGTTTACACGGGCTGATGATCGCTCAAAGATCAGTCAAACAACAGTTTGAGTGACAGCTTTGAGCAATCATTTTGCATAAACTATTAAGTAGTTACTCAGCTACTTAAGAGCAATTAGGTGTGCAAATGAAGCCTTCGCTGAATGAAGTTAAGGCCCATTTACATTGGACAAGTGTCGGGCAAATGATGCCCGACACTCGTCCCTGTATCCCTGCGCTCCCGTGGAGCTAGCAGAGATGGCTCACACATGAAGCGGCCAGCAGGGGGGCGGGGCAGTGCAAGAGATCTCTCTCCTCTCGCTCCCCTGCCCCTCTCCATTCACATAACACAGGCGCCGCTCACTATGGAATGGCAGGTGTTTAAACTGCACTTTGAGCAATGATCGTCATCGCTCATCTTTTGGGCTGTTAAATAGTGTGATAGATACCATAGATAGAAAGAGAGATAGATAAAGAGATAAATAGGAGATAGATAGATACCATAGATAGAAAGAGAGATAGATAAAGAGATAAATAGGAGATAGATAGATAGATAGATAGATAGATAGATAGATAGATAGATAGATACCATAGATAGAAAGAGAGATAGATAAAGAGATAAATAGGAGATAGATAGATAGATAGATAGATAGATAGATAGATACCATAGATAGAAAGATAGATAGAGAGATAAATAGGAATTAGATAGATAGATAGATACCATAGATAGGAGACAGATAGATAGATAGATAGATAAATAGATATGAGATGGATAGATATTTATTCCTCTGTCTCATATCTATCTCATATTTGTCTATCTATCTTATATCTATTCAACCATCTATCAATCTATCTTTCTTTCTCATATCTATCAATCTATTTATCTATTTCATATCTATCTATCTGTTTCCTATTTATCACTCTATCTATCTCTCTGTCTACCCATGGTATCTTTCTATCCTTCTTTCTCATATCCATTTATTTATCTATCTAATATCTATCCATCTAGCTATTTTTCATGTTATCTATCTATCTATCTATCTATCTATCTATCTCCTATCTATCTATCGATCTATCTATCTATCTATCCCATATCTATCTATCTATCTATCACATATCTATCTATCTATCTATCTATCTATCTATCTATCTTCTATCTATCTATCTATCTATCTATCTATCTATCTATCTATCTATCTATCTATCTCATATCTATCTGTCTGATATCTATCTATCTACTTATCTGTCACTTCATCTATCTCATATCTATCAATCTACCTAACTTATATGTATTCATCTATCTATTCTATAAAAAAAGGCCAGTAAACAGAAAGACTCCCATTTGCTTCCATTCCTTCTGATTTCCGTTCTTTTGGACACTAAAATAGCACAGTCTGCAGCAAATCGCGGACATGACCGGACTTAGATTGTGCCAGGAATATTTTTGTTGAAAACCAGCCTGCTTTAGTAAATCCTTGCAGCCCAGTAAAGTACCAATTCTATTCTGCTCTTAGAACTCTGCAGGCTGCAAAATGTAACATTGTTGCAAAAATCAGCTGGAGTCCCAACGCAGAGCTGCTATGGAGCTGAGAACTGCAAGCCTGAGAATCGCAGACCTCCTTCACCTGTATGGGGCTCTCTTACACAAGTGCTTTCTGTGTGTGTATCTGCCGCGCAGGAGCACCCAGCAATTACGCAATGAATAACATTTGCTGCGTGCCGACAACCCCCATACACTACCTATGGGTTTTAATAGTTGCGGCTCCTTCAATTTTTTTCTGCGCACAAAATTGCCCATATGCAGGAGGCCTTAATGTCAGATTGGTGCTGCGCATTAGGTCAGGCTTAGATGGACGGAGTTGAATTGCGCAGGCATTGAAAGGCATGTACTTTAGCTTTTTTCGTTCACACATTTGAATATGAATTGTGCATTATGTGCGACGAGAAAAATCGTAGCATGCTCTATTTTGCCACAGACGGCCTTCATTGAAGTCAGTGGAGGCCATCCGACCCCCAGCCCATACGCAATGACTTTAAGAATGGGCTGCATCTATCTCATATCCATTTATCAATCTATTTAATGATTATCTATGGCCGCCTGCAAACGGGCGGAAATCCCGCGGGAAAAGCCTGCATAGGAGTGCATTACACTACGCACTCCTATGCATACGGCCGCGGTTTGGCCGCGCGAAATCTCACGCGCCAAGCAAACCGCGGCATGTCCTATTTTTGTGCGCGGCTCGCAGAGCCTCGCACAGAAACGTCACTCACCCGGCCGCCGGCTCCGGTCTGCGCATGCGCCGGCTGCCTGGCAGCCGGCACATGAAAGAGTCAGGGCCGGCGGGCGCAGGTGATTACGCGCTCGTCTCTGCAGGCGCTCGGGTCGGGTCCCGCGGCGAGAATTCTCGCCGCCGTATCCGACCCGCTCGTCTGCAGGCGGCCTTTCTCATATTTATTTATCTATCTCATATCTATTTATTTATCTATCAATGGTATCTATATTTCTTTTTATCTCATATCTATCTATCTATCTATCTATCTATCTATCTATCTATCTGCCTATGTATTTATGTCTCCTATCTATCTATCTCATATATATATTTATCAATCTAACTTTTTTATATCTGTCTATTTACGGCATCTATCTATCTATCTATCTATCTATCTATCTCATATCTATCAATTTATCTATCCCCCAGTTACTTATCTTTCTATGGTATCTCAATTTCTAACTATCTATATTTATATCTCATATCTATTTTTCCTACTATCTATGTTTCATATTTATCTCTCTATTTTTCTATCTATCTATCTTATATCTCTCTATCCATGCTATCGATCTATCCATCTATCTATCTATCTCATATCTAAAAAATCTATCTATCTATCTCATATCTAAAAAATCTATCTATCTCATATCTAAAAAATCTATCTATCTATCTCATATCTAAAAAATCTATTCCCTATCTATCTATCTATCTATCTCATATCTGTCTATCCATGGTATCTATAAGAGATGAGCAAGCACACTCGTCCGAGCTTGATGCTCGTTCGAGCATTAGGGTACTCGTTACTCGAGACGAGCACCACGCGGTATTCCCCACATGTTTAGCGCCATTTTCTAGCCAATAGACATGCAGGGAAGGCATTACCACTTCCTCCTGTGATGTGCCACCCTATCCCACCCCCCTGCAGTGAGTGGCTGGTGAGATCAAGTGACCGCCGAATACTTAAAGCAGTACTGCCCGCGGCTCGCCTCAAACACACGCTGGCAGAGATTAGGGAAAGTGCTGCTGCTGCTATAGCGAAAGTGGTAATGTAGGATCCTGTCTTCAAGAACCCCAACGGTCCTTCTTAGGGCTACATCTGACCGTGTGCATTACTGTTGTGGCTGGCTGGGAGCAGTAAGGCACAATTTATTTTTTTTTTCATCTCGGGCTGTGCAGGCCATTACAGCTATAGTGTTCTCAGTCTGCAGTCTATTATACAGAGTATAGGGAAAGTGCTGCTGAGATAGGGAAAGTGTTAGTGTAGGATCCTGTCTTCAAGAACCCCAACGGTCCTTCGTTGGGCTACATCTCACAGTGTGCATTTTACTTGGTGGCTGCTGGGAGTTGTAGTGCTTCCCTTTTTGTATTACGCAGCTAGGCCTGTTTGCAGCCTTTCGTAATATATTTTCCTGGCTGTAGTGCAGCACAATACCGCTCTCACCGTGAAAGTGCACGCAAATAATTCCTAGCCTGCTGCGAACATACTTATTTATACCGTTCTCTGTCTGCAGTGAATTAGACAGCGGTCTCACCGCTAAACAGTACTGTAATATTTCTGGGGCCACTGCAAAGTATTTCAGCTCAGCCGCTGTGCAGAGCGACTCACAATAACATTTCCGTTAGTGGGGTTGAGATTGCCGCATTTACCAGCACTATCCACTGCCTTTAGAGTCTTCTCCCACTCCACACAGCCTCTATAATCTACAAGTCTCTACGAGCAATAAATTACCCCTAGGTATCAGCACAAGACAGCGGGTTACTTTTTTCAAGTAATAGCATAGAGCCTTCGCTATCTACAAATCTCTGTGTGCGGTGAATTAAGGCCCAGTTGTCAGTGCTGTACAGTGGGGTAATTTACTTGGCCCCTGCTCTATTCTTAATCTGCCATGATGAGGAGTAGGGGTAAGGGTCGAGGACGTGGACACGGACGTCCAAGCGAGGGTGTGGGCACAGGCCGAGTTCCTGGTCCAGGTGAATCACAGCCGGCTGCTGCCGGATTAGGAGAGAGGCAAAATTCTGAGGTCCCCAGCTTCATATCACAATTTATGGGTTCGTGTGGAGGACCCTTCATTACAAACAGAGCAGTGTGAGCAGGTCCTGTCGTGGATGGCAGAAAATGCATCCAGCAATGTATCGGCCACCCAGTCTTCTAAGAAGTCCACTACTCCCGGCTTAGGGACTGCAACTTTGAATCCTCTGGCTGCTGCTCCTCCTTCCTCCCAGCCTCCTTACTCCATGAAAATGACATATTCTGATGAGCAGGCAGACTCCCAGGAACTGTTCTCGGGTCCCTGCCATGAGTGGGAAAAACTGGCTCCTCTCTCACCTGAGGAGTTTGTCGTGACCGATGCCCAACCTTTCGAAAGTTCCCGGAGTCCGGGTGATGAGGCTGGGGACTTCCGGCAACTGTCTCAAGAGCTTTCAGTGTGGGAGGAGGTCGATGATGAGACACAGTTGTCTATCTGTGAGGTAGTAGTAAGGGCAGTAAGTCCGAGGGAGGAGCGCACAGAGGATTCGGAGGAACAGCACCTGGACGATGAGGTGACTGACCCCACCTGGTTTGCTAAGCATACTGAGGACACGGCTTCAGAGGGGGAGGCAAGTGCAGCAGCAGGACAGCTTGGAAGAGGCAGTGCGGTGGCCAGGGGTAGAGGCAGGGCCAGAGCGAAGAATCCCCCAACTGTTTCCCAAAGCACCCCCTCGTGCCAAGCCTCCGTGCAGGGGGCTAGGTGTTCAAAGGTGTGGATGTTTTTCAGTGAGAGCGCGGATGAACGATGAACAGTGGTGTGCAACCTGTGTCGCACCAAGATCAGCTGAGGAGCCACCAGTACCAGCCTCACCACCACCAGCATGCGCAGGCATATGATGGCCAAGCACCCCACAAGGTGAGACGAAGGCCGTTCACCGCCTCCATCCCGCTGCTATGCTTGCTGAGAAGTTCGCTGCAAAGCATAAAGGCCGACGCTTTGCAGTTTGAACAGGAGACGGGGATGACAGTATGTCGCTTGATAGCCAGACCACCCTCATGTCTATATCTCAGCTTTTTGGAGGAGGAGGAAGAGGAGGGGGAAGAGACAGCTAGGCACACTGCAGAGGGTTCCCATGCTGCTTGCCTCTCATCTGTTCAGCGTGTATGGGTTGAAGAGGAGGAGAAGGAGGATCCTGAAAGTCATCTTCCTAGTGAGGACAGCGATGTGTTGCGTACTAGTACCCTGGCACACATGGCTGACTTCATGTTAGGCTGCCTTTTTCGTGACCCTCGCGTTAGACGCATTCTGGCCAACACGGATTACTGGGTGTACATCCTTCACGACCCACGGTATAAGGAGAAGCTTTCCCCTCTCATTCCCAAAGAGGAAAGGGGTACGAGAGTGATGCAAGACCACAGGGCCCTGGTGGAAAAGGTGATGCTAAAGTTCCCATCTGACAGCGCTAGTGGCAGAAGGCGCAGTTCCGAGGGCCAAGTAGCAGGGGAGGCGTGGAGATCAGGCAGCATGTCCAGCGCAGGCAGGGGAACACTCTCCAAGGCCTTTGCCAGCTTTATGGGTCCCCAGCAAGACTTTTTCACCACTCCCCAGTCAAGGCTGAGTCGGAGGAAGCACTGTAAAAAGATGGTGAAGGAGTACGTAGCCGATCGTACCACCGTCCTCTGTGATGCCTCTGCTCCATACAACTATTGGGTGTCAAAGCTGGACATGTGGCACAAACTAGCGCTGTACACCCTGGAGGTGCTGGCCTGCCCTGCTGCTAGCGTCTTGTCAGAGAGGGTGTTTAGTGCGGCTGGGGGAATGATCACGGATAAGCGTACCCGCCTGTCAACTGCCAATGCCGACATGCTTACACTCATAAAGATGAACAAAAGCTGGATTTCCCCAGACTTCTTTTCTCCACCGGCGGAAAGCAACGGAACCTAATGATTCTTTTCGCTGCAACAGGAGAAAAAAGCCTTCTCTATCACCAGAAAAAAGGGGGAATTAGCTTTGTCAGTCACTCTTGGATATTATTACTCCTCCTACTCTTCCTCCTAAAGCAGCATGTCATCACGCTGAACTGCCAATTTTTCTGCGGCCCAAAAGGCTCTGTTTAAAATTTTTTGTACAATTTTTCAAAGTTTCAAAAGTATTGATACTTTAACATAAACCATTTTTTTTTTCACAGGGCTGCCTCCAGGCTCTGTTACAAATTAAGCAACCGCGAGCTGTATCTTTAAAAAATGTTTATGGGTTTCACCTACCCTCGCGGTTGAGCAATTTTTTAGGGGTGCACATGTACTCTTGGTACACCAATTTTTCTGGCCCTCGCCTATACTGTTATCTAACTAATTTTTCCGGCCTTCGCCTACACTCATGGTACACCAATATTTCAGGGGTTCGCCTATACTCTTGCTACAGAAATGTTACAGGGGTCTGCCTAAATTTCTGCTACAGGAATGTTACATGGGGTCTGCCTATACTTCTGCTACAGGAATGTTACATGGGGTCTGCCTGTGCTTCTGCTACAGGAATGTTACTGGGGTTCGCCTATACTTCTGCTACAGGAATGTTACAGGGGTCTTCCTGTACTTTTACTACAGAAATGTTACTGGGGTCTGCCTATATGTCTGCTACAGGAATGCTACAGGGGTCTGCCTATACTTTTACTACAGGAATGTTACTGGGGTTCGCCTATACTTCTGCTACAGGAATGTTACAGGGGTCTTCCCGTACTTTTGCTACAGAAATGTTACTGGGGTCTGCCTATATGTCTGCTACAGGAATGCTACAGGGGTCTGCCTATACTTTTACTACAGGAATGTTACAGGGGTCTGCCTATACTTCTGCTACAAGAATGTTACAGGGGTCTGCCTATACTTCTGCTACAGGAATGTTACTGGGGACTGCCTATACTTCTGCTCCAGGAATGTTACTGGGGTCTGCCTATACTTTTGCTACAGAAATGTTACATGGGGTCTGCCTATACTTCTGCTACAGGAATGTTACTGGGGTCTGCCTATACTTCTGCTACAGGAATGTTACAGGGGTCTGCCTATACTTTTGCTACAGAAATGTTACATGGGGTCTGCCTATACTTCTGCTCCAGGAATGTTACTGGGGTCTGCCTATACTTCTGCTACAGGAATGTTACAGGGGTCTGCCTATACTTTTGCTACAGAAATGTTACATGGGGTCTGCCTATACTTCTGCTACAGGAATGTTACATGGGGTCTGCCTGTGCTTCTGCTACAGGAATGTTACTGGGGTTCGCCTATACTTCTGCTACAGGAATGTTACAGGGGTCTTCCTGTACTTTTACTACAGAAATGTTACTGGGGTCTGCCTATATGTCTGCTACAGGAATGCTACAGGGGTCTGCCTATACTTTTACTACAGGAATGTTACAGGGGTCTGCCTATACTTCTGCTACAAGAATGTTACAGGGGTCTGCCTATACGTCTGCTACAGGAATGTTACTGGGGTCTGCCTATACTTCTGCTCCAGGAATGTTACTGGGGTCTGCCTATACTTTTGCTACAGAAATGTTACTGGGGTCTGCCTATACTTCTGCTACAGGAATGTTACTGGGGTCCGCCTATAATTTTACTACAGAAATGATACTGGGGTCTGCCTATATTTCTGCTACAGGAATGTTACAGGGGTCTGCCTATACTTCTGCTACAGGAATGTTACAGGGGTCTGCCTATACTTCTGCTACAGGAAGGTTACAGAGGTCTGCCTATACTTCTGCTACAAAAATGTTACAGGGGCCTGCCTATACGTCTGCTACAGGAATGTTACTGGGGTCTGCCTATACTTCTGCTACAGGAATGTTACTGGGGTCTGCCTATACTTCTGCTACAGGTATGTTACTGGGGTCTGCCTATACTTCTGCTACAGGAATGTTACAAGGGTGTGCCTATGCTTCTGTTACCGGAATGTTACTGGGGTCCGCCTATACTTTTACTACAGAAATGTTACTGGGGTCTGCCTATACTTCTGCTACAGGAATGTTACTGGGGTCTGCCTATACTTCTGCTCCAGGAATGTTACTGGGGTCTGCCTATACTTCTGCTACAGGAATGTTACTGGGCTCCACCTATACTTTTACTACAGAAATGTTACTGGCGTCTGCCTATACTTCTGCTACAGGAATGTTACAGGGGTCTGCCTATACTTTTACTACAGAAATGTTACTGGCGTCTGCCTATACTTCTGCTATGGGAATGTTACAGGGGTCTTCCTATACTTCTGCTACAGGAATGTTAGTGGGGTCTGCCTATACTTCTGCTACAGGAATGTTACTGGGGTCTGCCTATACTTCTGCTGCAGGAATGGTACTGGGGTCTGCCTATACGTCTGCTACAGGAATGTTACTGTGGTTTGCCTATACTTCTAGTACAGGAATGTTATTGGGGTCTGCCTTTACTTCTGCTACAGGAATGTTACAGGGGTCTGCTTATACTTTTACTACAGAAATGTTACTAAAGTCTGCCTATACTTCTGCTACAGGAATGTTACTGCGGTCCGCCTATACTTTTTCTACAGAAATGTTACTGGGGTCTGCCTATACTTCTGCTGCAGGAATGGTACTGGGGTCTGCCTATACTTCTGCTACAGGAATGTTACTGGGGTCTGCCTATAATTCTAGTACAGGAATGTTATTGGGGTCTGCCTATACTTCTAGTACAGGAATGTTATTGGGGTCTGCCTATACTTCTGCTACAGGAATGTTACAGGGGTCTGCTTATACTTTTACTACAGAAATGTTACTAAAGTCTGCCTATACTTCTGCTACAGGAATGTTACTGGGGTCCGCCTATACTTTTTCTACAGAAATGTTACTGGGGTCTGCCTATACTTCTGCTACAGGAATGTTACTGGGGTCTACCTATACTTCTGCTACAGGAATGTTACTGGGGTCCGCCTATACTTTTACTATGGAAATGTTACTGAGGTCTGCCTATACCTTTGCTACAGGAATGTTACAGGGGTTTGCCTATACTGTGGGTGCACAAAGATTTCCCATCGCGGTGTTTTATCTATCTGGCACAAATACACTGACTGACTAGGGCAGAAATGTGGGCTGAGGCCATGGTCCTTGGCGGGGTGAAACTCTGCCATGTTTGGGCACTCTGATTTCCTCCTGTGTAATACTATCTTTGTGCCCTGACAGCATAGGCGAGCCCAAGGAACTGAAAGACTTCCTCTTGTGGTGTTGAGCTATCTGACACCAACACAGAATGAATAGTGTGTGGACACATGGATTTCCCATTGCTATGTAACTCGCGGCACCTTGGGTCACACAAGGTGGAGGCTGGGACTGAGCCTGACCCAGGGCCCGCTCACAAACTTCCCACACAGACTATTGCGGGTCCTACCTCGGTCATGGTTTCTTGGCCTGTTATGCCACCTCCTCCTCCTGCTTGGGGTCAGGGTATCAGCACTGGTAACATGTATTTGCTCTCGTGTTACCACAGTTACCTGAGACACTGGTTTGGGCCAAACAAAAGGCGCGTTACTGCATTAATGAGATGTTCACAGCTGTACTAGCATCCGAGTCCGCCTTAAGCCCACGATTACTGAGGGTGTGAGCCAAGGTGAAGGTCCTTAGCACGGTGAAACTGCCTTGTTTGTGCTCTGTGATGTCTTTATGTGTAATACTTTCCTTGGGTTCCTTTGGCTCGCCTATGCTGTGGGTGCACAAAGACTTCCCATAGCAGTGTTTTACCGGTCTGGCACAAATACACTCACTGACTAGGGTAGAAATGTGGGCCAAAGACCTTGGTGGGTGAAACTGCCATGTTTGGGCGCTGTGATTTCTGTATGCGTAATACCATCTTTAAGTTCCTTGGCCTCGCCTATGCTGTGGGTGCACAAAGACTTCCCATTGCTTTGTTTTACCTGTCTGGCACAAATACTCTGACTGACTTGGGTAGGGTGCAGAGTGCAAATGGCTTTCCCATTGCGTTGTTCAGCTATCTGACACCTACACAGAATGAATTGTGTGGGGACACATGGATTTCCCATTGCTATGTAACTCATGGCACCTTGGGTCACACAAGGTGGAGGCTGGGACTGAGCCTGACCCAGGGCCCGCTCACATATTTCCCACACAGACTATTGCGGGTCCTACCTCGGTCATGTTTTCTTGCCCTTGTTATGCCACCTCCTCCTCCTGCTTGGGGTCAGGGGATCAGCACTGGGCAACACTGGTTTGGGCCAAACAAAAAAAGCATAACTGATTTAATGAGACGTTCACAGGTGTACTAGCATTGGACGTTCACAGGTGTACTAGCATTGGAGTCCACTTTATGCCCACGATTGCTGAGGGTGTGGGCAGAGGACAAAGTCCTGGGGGAAATGCAACAGCGCCGGGTTTGGCCCATGGAACTTCTTCCTGGTTCATCCAGTCTTTGGAGCGATGAAAGCAACCGTAACTGATTTAATGAGACGTTCACAGGTGTACTAGCATCGGAGTCCACTTCATGCCCACGATTACTGAGGGTGTGGGCAGAGGACGAAGTCCTGGGGGAAATGCAACTGCGCCGGGTTTAGCCCGTGGAACTTCTTCCTTGTTCATCCAGTCTTTGGAGCGATGAAAGCAACCGTAACTGATTTAATGAGACGCTCACAGGTGTACTAGCATCGGAGTCCGCTTTATGCCCACGATTGCTGAGGGTGTGTGCAGAGGTCTGGGTCCTCGGCGGAGTGAAAGTCTGCCATGTTTGGGCACCATAATTGCTTCATGTTTAATACTTTCCTTGGGTTCCATGGGCTCGCCTATGCTGTGGGTGCCCAAAGATTTCCCATTGTGGTGTTTTAGCTATCTGGCACAAATACACCGAATGACTTGGGTAGGCCACAGACGGCTTTCCTAGCGTGGTGTTCAGCTATCTGACACCTACACAGAATGAATTGTGTGGGGACACATGGATTTCCCATAGCTATGTAACTCATGGCACCTTGGGTCACACAAGGTGGAGGCTGGTACCGAGCCTGACCCAGGGCCCGCTCACATGCTTCCCACACAGAGTATTGCGGGTCCTACCTCGGTCATGGTTTCTCTGGCTTATTATGCCACCTCCTCCTCCTGCTTGGGGTCTGGGGATCTGCGTTGGTTGGCATGTATTATCTCTCCTGCTACAAATTACCAGAGTTATCCGAGCTACAGGATTGGAGCATTCACAGGAAGCGTTAGTGATTTCATGAGACTTTCACAGGGTCACTGTATACCTGTGGTGGTTACTTTTGCGACACCTCCTGCTTCAAACCAATCTTTGGTGTTAGTATGTGCTACTGCATTGTGGAGATGTGTAGAAGTGCTGGCACCTGAGTCCCCTTTATATCCACGTTTGCAGCTCCTGACAATTTTGTGACGGAGGTGGCACGGGATTGGAATGATGATCGTACGTCAATCTATCATCAATTCTCAACAGCATTGTGGGCTATCGCCCACACTTTCAAAGTGGGTCGCTGCCTGGCCTTGCCAACCCTCTGCAGTGTGTGCCTCCGGTTCCTCCTCATCGCAGACGCACTTAGAAATAGACGTGAGGGTGGTGTGGCTATGAGGCCAGCGTGTGGCATGAGGGCAGCTGAAGGCTGCGCAGGGACACTTTTGTGTGCGCTGTGGACGCAGGGTCATGCGGGGGGGTTGGACAGCAAAGCCAGCATGTAGCCCAGGAGAAGAGGCAGCGGTGTCACCCGCAGGCAGTGATTGTCCTTGGTTGCAGGTAGTGTGGTGCTTAGCTAAGGTGTGCCTTGCTAATGAGGGTTTATCCAAAGTAAATTGTTAGGGGGGTGACACCAGACTCTTGCCCACATTTTGGCTTAATAGTGGGACCTGGGAGCCTCAGATGCAGCCATGCATAATGCCGCAGCCGTTCCCTATCCGTTTCTGTGGTGTTTTCATGACTTTGTGATGTTTTCTGGTGTTTGACAAGTCATCAGCTATGCGGAGCATCGGTCCCATACAAAAATGCTCGAGTCCCCCATTGACTTTAATGGGGTTCGTTACTCGAAACGAGCTCTCGAACGTTACGAAAAGTTCGACTCGAGCAACGAGCACCTGAGCATTTTGGTGCTCGCTCATCTCTAGTCCTGAGCCATTTGTTCAGCTTTTGGAAGTTGTTCAATTTTCAGGGGCTTTTATGTTTGCTCTTTTTTTGGCTCCTATACACTTGGTAGTTAATAACACTTCCCGAAGTTTTCCCCCTGCTGATTACTTAGCGATTTATATATATTTTGCTCAATGTTATAATACCAGGCTTCCAATCCAAAAGTATTAACCTGCAGGACTTAAATGCGGAAGTCTTGCAGGTGTTTTCCACCAGTGAACAATCAGACACTCATACAACCCTTAAGGCTTTACAGAAAACATGTGAATAATATCTGAGGCCCTGGTGGGAGGTGGCATGCTGAGCCCTATTATTAGCGTAAATTGGTTTATTGGGAGTTTTCGATTTGCTGACTGCTAATGCCCTTCGAATAATACAGTACTTAATAGAGTATTAGGTTATTGTTGCCTTTGGCATTTGTTTTAAATGTTTCCAAAAGGCACATGTGATATGGGAAATGCAGTAGTTCATTATGTTAGACACCAATGATAGATAAATAGATCATTTCTATACACTTTTCAAAATGGTTGAGGTTAATTTAAAAATAATTTAAATTATAAATTTGGCAGCAGTCATGTATTATATTTATTGAGCACAATTTATTATGTATTTTTCTTAGTAAATCTCCGTTAATTATTTTTAGGCCAAATGCACATGGCCGTATTTGCATTGCAGAATTCAGAGCGGGCGTCCGCTGCCAGATTCTGCAGTGAATACTGCCCTTAAACATGTTATAGAAAATCACTTTTTCCTGTCCATGAGCAGAAATCACTTGCAATTTTCCGATCACGGAGGAAAAATAACAGTATGTTCTATTTCGGCGTGGATTTCCCATGGACGGCTTCCATTGAAGTCAATGGAAGCCATCTGATCCGCGGCCCGTCCACAGCTGCGAAATCCTCGTCATTGCCTAGCGACAGTGTGACGTCATCTGAGCGCACATTCGCAGCACAGATGAGAAATTATCCAGACATGTACACAGGGGTCTGCAGAAGTCACCGGCCAAGCACCAGGTCGGATTCTGCTTCGGCCTAAGGTAACTATTTTGCACAACACTTTACAGGATGAACTTCTGTGACTACTGCATTTACCAAGTAAGTTTTATTTCGCACAGCAGAGGCTGCAGGATAAAATCTGATACTGCAACAAATTCTAAACTTAGATTTAGTTTTTTTATGTGATAGCGATCTCGGTCATCCTATCTCAACTGCTTCTCAGGAAGAAAGCCTTTAGGGCTCCCACACACTTGCGTTTGCGTTTTTTGTTAACGCGATTGTCAATGGGACTTTCTAATGTTAAAAACACAACACCCCGCAATGCAACTTGCGTTTTTGGTGCATTGCGTTGCGTTTTTAACATTAATAAGTCCCATTGACAATTGCGTTAACAAAAAACGCAAACGCAAGTGTGTGGGAGCCCTAAATGTAAGACTAGCTAATAAAGCACGAAGAATTATAATAATCTTTATTTATATAGCGCCAACATATTCCGCAGCACTTACAAGAACGGGGAAATAAAACAAGACCACGGTTACATGAAGTAATCAATTGATGGAAACAGTAGGGGTGAGGGTCCTGCTCCGACGAGCTTACATACTACAGATGATGGGGTGATACAGAAGGTAAAGGGGCTGGAGATGTGCACGGTATGGCAAGGTGTAGAGTGAGGGATGCTATATACACAGACAATGGTCAGGCCGTATAGTGGCGGAATCAATTTAGGGGATATGGTATGCCTCCCTAAAGAGGTGCATTTTTAGAGCACGCCTGAAATTTAATGTGTCAGCGATTGCCCGGATATTTTTTGGTGCATTCCAGAGGACTATTGCTGCTCTGGAGAAGTCTTGGAAGCAGGAATGAGAGGTTTGAATTAGACGGGCATTTAGTCTGATTTCGTTAGCAGAGCGGAGGGCGCAGGCTGGATGGGGAATAGAGATGAGGGAAGCAATGTAGGGAGGGGCGGTGATGTGGAGAGCTTTGTGGATGAGAGTAGTGAGCTTAAAGGGGTTGTCTCGCGAAATCAAGTGGGGGTATACACTTCTGTATGGCCATATTAATGCACTTTGTAATATACATCGTGCATTAAATATGAGCCATACAGAAGTTATTCACTTACCTGCTCCGTTGCTAGCGTCCCCGTCGCCATGGTTCCGTCTAATTTCGGTGTCTTCTTGCTTTTTTAGACGCGCTTGCGCAGATGGATCTTCTCCCTTCGGCTCGGCTCAACAGCATCGGCGTTTTTGCTCCGCCCCCTTGTACGCGTCATCGCGTAGCTCCGCCCCCGTCACGTGCCGATTCCAGCCAATCAGGAGGCTGGAACCAGCACACGTCATGGGGCGGAGCTACGCGAGGACGCGTACAAGGGGGCGGAGCAAAAACGCCGATGCTGTCGAGCCGAGCCGAAGGGAGAAGATCCATCTGCGCAAGCGCGTCTAAAAAAGCAAGAAGACACCGAAATTAGACGGAACCATGGCGACGGGGACGCTAGCAACGGAGCAGGTAAGTGAATAACTTCTGTATGGCTCATATTTAATGCACGATGTATATTACAAAGTGCATTAATATGGCCATACAGAAGTGTATACCCCCACTTGATTTCGCGAGACAACCCCTTTAAATTGTATTCTGTATTTGACGGGCAGCCAGTGCAGTGACTGGCACAGGGCAGAGGCATCCGAGTAGCGGTTGGACAGGAAGATGAGCCTAGCTGCCGAATTCAGGATGGATTGGAGGGGGTAGAGTCTGGGGCAGGGGAGGCCTATCAACAGCGAGTCGCAATAATCTACATGGACAGGAAGTCAGAATCATCTTAGTGTTGTTTATATACGGTCTATAATTATATAAAAATTGCACAAAGCAACTTTATTAGTGGCTTCATCCAGCTTATTATTTAGCATGTACAGAGACTGCATAAGAGGTCAATCAGAGATTTCAACATGTTCAAACCTATTGCTTTCCAAGGAAGAATCGGTGCTAGAAGCATCTGGTTCCAGCATGTAAAGCCTTGTGTCTGTGCAATCACTGACACTGAAATGTTTCTTTTCCAATATCTTGTTACTTTTTAAGAAACTTTAAAACAGGTGCAGTAGAGGACATGTACGGCAGTGGATAGACTGATTGTTATATAGTAGATGTGCAAATTACAACATTTCCCAGATGTCACAAGAAAGGAAAAACTTGCATCTGACCTACAATTACTTGTTAGTTCCTGTGTTCTTACTAACAGGAAGATTACACACGTAGTAAACATGCCAACCCTGTAGAAAGAAGACATTAGTGATGGCGCAACTCTGGATGGAACTGTGTTTAGCAACAACTGGGTTGTCTGTAATTATCAGTCTTTGAGGAGATGGTGTCATATTAGCACTTAGAAAGATCTCAGCTCACATCATTTCATGCGCAGACTAGCCAACTTCTTTCATAGGTTATGAGAGATATAAAAGGATAGACATCTTCACATTACAGTAATGGGAAACAGGTTTTAAAGGAGAAAATACATGTTTTACTGTAGACATGTAACAAGAAGATAAGCTTTATGAAAGTAACACTAATAGATGGAGCTTACAGCATATGGATTTTTACTACCTCCAGTTGAGGTAGCCCAATGCAGGCCTCAGACGAAAGACAGCTGGGAATCACAAGATGGCTGTCACGAAGGTTGGACACGGCCCGGCTCGGCTACCTGCCAGTGGTAATATTTAACA
Organism: Eleutherodactylus coqui; assembly: GCF_035609145.1. Taxonomy (NCBI): domain Eukaryota; kingdom Metazoa; phylum Chordata; class Amphibia; order Anura; family Eleutherodactylidae; genus Eleutherodactylus; species Eleutherodactylus coqui. The sequence goes on along the minus strand of NC_089839.1, from coordinate 248,312,723 downwards.
ATTATGTCAGTTCGTGACGCCAGTGTCCCATAAATAAAGAGGAGTCCAGAAATAATATCACTTTTCCATACTGGGGACACTCGGTTTCCATTTACTCAAGATTAGATCACTTGAATTCACAAATACAGAACAGTCTCTTGAACTTTTTGCAAACCACAGTCTCTTATTCCTTCCAGTTGGTTGTTAGTCCTGATTTCAGGCCTCTGTAGAACATTTACTTTCTCAGTCGCTGTTATCTGATAGACGTTTTCCTTGCAACAGACACTCTCAAAACGCTCGGGGTTCCAGACACGTTCACACCTGTTACTCGCAGTTCCTTGAATTGCGATTGAGCAGGGAAGCGCCTCACATAAACATTCTTGTGACCATTCCAGTTCTGTTTCTTTTACTTACCACCCCCAGGAGGGCGGGAACCTCTCAAAGGGAGAGACATGATCACAGGTTGGCTCCGGCAAGAGTCGCCAGTCTCTCCTCCATTTCCATCAACTCTGACTATGACAGCCGTCGCACCACCGTGCTCTCCAACATGTCCTCTCTCTTCAACAACCAGACGCTAACTCTCTCACTCTAACTTCTCCTTCTCTCTCCATGCGTCACACCAAAGAACACACCCACACAGAATGTTACTCAGACAATTCATGCTCTCAAACCCTCATCAACCATTAATCCTCTCACTGCCAGACATCACAGCTCACTTTCCCAAAACAATACAAGACCGACACCAACAAAACATACAAAAGAAAACACATCTAGTGATGGAGGGCCCTTAACTTCGGGCCACTGCACAGTGAACCCATTTGGAGCTGTAAACATCTGTATTCAATGAGCTCCTCCTTGTGGCAACTGCAAGTAATTAGTGTTTTAGGATTTCACTCAATGATGATGTGAAGGGAAGCCAAGCTCTATGGATATATTTCCTGTTCGGATTATTTTAACTTTTCTTTTGGATGATACTTGCCAAGACCACACTATCTAGATCACTATAAACCTATTTTTCCAATTACTTCACATATAATTACACATAAGAATGTGTTTATGAGTTCATTATTTATGTAAATGAATCAAACCTCACATCTTCTCCGGCTTCAGCACTGAGACTGATTAGTGCCACACTTGGGAGTCATATTAATTGGGGCCACAGCGAGGGGACACTATTACATAGTGTAATCATAGCAGGGGTACTATTACTTATTGGGAATACAGCGGGCACATTACAGCTGGCAAGGGCAGAAAAGGGGAGGAAAGGGTGCTGGAGTTTAGCAGAGCTGAATTCTTTAACCCCGGCCGACAGTATTTTGGGCTGTGGCATATATACCCCACAGCCCGGCCATCAGAATGGGCAAGAAAACGGGAGATGCAGCTGTGACTTGGTTGTGGCTGCCTCTCGTTCATACGATTTTCGACCGTGATGCAGGCAGACAAAAATCGCAGCGCCTGTGTGAAAAAAGCCTGACTGTGTAGATTCAGTATTTGAGTACATTATATAATAACTGTATTATTTAGAGGTATACTAAAGCTGATCTGTTTTATCTATACCTGCCGTGTTATAAAAATTGTCAAATACAAAATGTATAGATATAATATACCATATATTTATATTTTGTCCGCGGGGAAGCAGGGCAAACACTGAGATTTTTTATGGGGTCCCAACAGTTCCCTGTACACCCCTGATTCTACTCTCAGCCCACTCATACACTTATACACCTCATAAATTCCTGTTATGCTGTGAGTTCGGATCAGTAGACTAACGGCCAGGCTGGGACACACCTGTAAAATGCGCCCTTTATACATTTGTGTGATACTGGGTATATAGGAAAGAAATATAGTTCCTGGTTCTGTATATGTACAGAACTGGGTTCTGGTGGTGTATCTATTTACTGAGCTTGATTTGTGCTGTATTTATGTTAAGAGCTTGGTTCTGGTTCTATATTTATGTTATGAGCTTGGTCCTGGTGCTGTATTTATGCTTAAATAGATAAGTTAAAGGGGTTGCCTGATTTCAGTTGCACTGCCTGAATTTAAATAATAGAAGTATACTTAGCCCCCATGGCTCGCTGCAGTCCCCGTGATGGTTGTGACATATAATGTTACAGAAAATCACATGACCACTGCAGCTAAAGAGAGGCTACAGTGTTATATTCTTAAACTCCTGGCATCATGGCACTCAGGATGTGAGTGCCAATGCTGTGAGAATGAGCAGTAATGGTGCAGCGGTCATGTGATTTCCTGTGACAGCACATGTCACGACAATAACCAGGATCACAATGGGCTGCACATATGGCTGAACTGTACATAGTAACCTTTTCAAAGGTCCATGAAGGTCACATGTCCCAACCAGAAGTGCTTCCCGTGCACCCGTGTGTGATGTAGTAGACCGGGCTGAGTGTGAAGGAGCTGTGCTGAGAGAGCATTACAAGCATTGACCACCAGTCTGTTATGTACCAGTGAGGGACCTGCCTCCAGGAAAAGGAATCTTGTCGACAGCAATATGAGGAGGGTAGTGGCCCGAAGTTATGGGCCCTCCCAGTCCTAAAAAGAGAGAGAGTTTTGGTGTCTAGTCGTGAGAGGGTTAATGATTGGTGAGTGCTTTAGAGCATGATTTGTCTTGAGTAACGTTCTGCATGGGCGTGTTCTTTTTGTGTGATGTAAAGGAAGAAGGAGGAGTTAGAAAGGAGGAGTTGATGTCTGAAAGTTAAGGAGAAAGGACACATTGTAGAGCACAGTGAGATGACGGCTGTCATAGTCAGAGGTGATTGAAATGTGGGAGAGACTGGCGACTCTTGCTGGTGCCGAGCTGTGATCATGTCTTCCCATGTGAAAGGTTCTCCCCCTCCTGGGGGTGGTAAGCAAAAGAAACAGTGCAAGAATGTCTGTGTAAAGTGCTTCCCCACTGAACCGCAATTCAAGGAACAAAAGTGAATGTGCTTGAAAGCCTGAGCATTTTGAAAGTGTCTGTTGCAAGAAAATGTCCATCAGATAACAGCGACTGAGGGCGTAAGTGTTTTACAAAACCCTAAAGTCAAGACTAATAAAGTACGGGAAGTAATGAGAAACTGTATTTTTGCAAAAAGTTCAAGAGACTGTTCTGTGTTTATGAATTAGGTGATTAAATCCTGAGTAAATGGAGTTTCCCCGGTTTTGAAAGGTGATATTATTTCTGGACTCTTCTTTATTTTTGGGACACTGGCGTCACAAACTGACATGACCGTTAATTATTACCACTGGCGGGTAGCGGAGCCGGGCAGTGCCCGACCTTCAGAACGGAGCAGCAGAGCCATCCGTGACAGCCATTTTGTGATTCCCTGCTGTCCTCAGTCTAAGGCTTGCGCTGGGCTACCGCAGGAGCAGCCCCCAGAGAAGGAAAGTGACTGGAAAGTACATATCTAGTTAACTTGCAGCAGGTAGTGCCTGATGGTGAGTGCATTCACCCCCTAATCTCACCAGCATCTTTGATACATTGGGTCCAGAAAATCTTCAGACGCTTTTGCAATTTATGTTGTGGCTTTGTGCAAATTAATGTCAAAGTTTTTCCCCATCATTCTGCACTCAATACCCCATAATGACAATGTCACAACCGAATGTTAGAAATCTTTATAAATTTCTGAAAGTAATAAACTAACATTTTGTATTGACTTAAGTATTCAGACCGTCTGGTATGACACTTGAAATTTAGCCAAGAACATAGTGAACACCATAATTTTTAAAAGGAAGACATTTGGAACAACCAGGATGTCACTCTTCCAGGTGACATCTTCACTGATTGGTGTTATTCACTTTCCCGTTTCTTCTCTATCTGGGTCCAGACCGCCATGATGACTCTTTTCAGCCACAACTTGTCTTTGCACACTGTGAATTTCCCCATACTACTATGTGTGTTCTAGAGCCAAATCTCTTCCCTGTTGAGAAGTTGCTGCCTCTGTTGATGCCTAAGAAGCCATGGTTTTGCCAAGTCAGGATACGAGTAGAAAAGATGTTTCAGGCACAGTTATAATCATACAATTGTAGTCTTGTTATTGTACGAGCCATACAATGGATATAGACTTAGAAAAGCATAAGAGAATACATCACCAATTAGATGTAATTTTCTCTACATCCTGGCAGGCACATCAGACGGGGAAAGCCCTTGACTTCAGTTGAGGCAAGAGTGACGTCTACAGGATAGAGGTTGCAGGCATCTCATCAGATCATTGGCAAACATCCTAACCATGTAATCTGAAGCCCATCTGTTATACTATTTACAAAAGTAGTTTACATGCCTACCTGCACATATACATTCTATTGTTCATTCGTGCTGACTTATCTTAATATTTATCCGTCTGTGTTAGCTCATCTTCAAATATTGGCCAGATACCTGGAGAGGTTCAAGACAGCCATGCAAACATTAAGAACGGCTTCACACAGGGGTTTGCCCAAATACACTCTGCACAACCCATTTGCACATGAATAAGGTTTGGAGAGGCGTGTCTGCATATATTACTATAATTTTTACAAGCGCAGGGCCAGTTCACACGCGCATGACACCCCCTTTCCGTGGAATTGAATAGCAGGTAAAGCTTAATAAGGGCCAGCTGTCTTCTTTTCCTGCCTTGTGCACAGTGTTTCACCTCTCTTCTTACATAATTGCGCACCTGTCATAAACTTCTAAGGCAATTTCGCTGCACAAAATGCAAAAAGATATTGAAATGCACACATAAAACGTGCTTATGAGGACAAACCATTGAAATCAATGAGTTCTATTCTCTGGGTTTAGCGCACACAGATTTTGAGTCTGGAGTCATTACCAGCTCGTTCTCACTCGGGCAGCCTGTTTAGACAGGCAAATCATTGTTGCAAATTGTGAACTTCTCATTCACTTATCTTTCAGTGCTTCACACTCTTATGTGAACCATTACTGTTTAAATGCAACGAAAAGTTAACGAGCCAATGATGATTTTTATACCAAAACTAAGCGATGAAAGAGAAGCGCATGATTCTCATTCATAGTTCATTCGTTGGCTCACATTTAAGCTAAACAATTATCGTTCACTTTTGTTTCCATTTTTGGAACGATAATCGTTCCGTCCAAACGCACCTTAATGTACACCATAAATAAACTAACCCATTGCTCTAGATAGACCCCCATCTCACATACATTGTCAATAAATGGCAAACATCTTTTATAAATAGAAAAAGGTCACATCAAATGTTACTAATGGCTTCCAAAATACAATATGGGGAACATATGGAGAAAATCACCAATAAATCTGCGTGGCACTACAGCCATGGACTTTATCACTGAATTGCCTGCCTTAGACGGTAACACTGTTATTTGGGGGGTGGCCAGATACCTAGAGAAGTCAGTAAAATGTGTCATTTAACTACTTTAACTGGTCATCCAAATGCAAAGACTATGGCAAAGTTGTGTATAACTCAAATTGTTAGACTGCATAGATTACCGTCTAACATGATCTCAGTCCATGGAGTTCAGTTTGTGTCCAAGTTCTAGTTCTCTCTAGTCGGTTAGGAACCCAGTTGTCTTTTTGTTCCCGATATCATCCGGAGACCAATGGTCAGACAGAAAGATGTAACTTAAGTATTGAACAGTTTTTCCCATGTTTTGCTAGTGACAATTAGGAAGACTGGACATGGTTTTTGCTTCCAGCAGAGTTTGTTTTTCAAGTCAACTGCAACCTTTCCTTTTTTGTGTTAACAGATATCATCCGAATTTTGGTACTTTTTTCAAATTTATATCTGAGTTACCCGATGAGTTTTCAACCAATATACAGTCAGTTTGGGTGGAGGTTCAGAAAAATCTCAAGCAGTCAGTGAAGGGGGTATAAAAGAATGATTGACAAATATCATTCTGTGGGGTCTAGCTTCTAAGTTGGAGATTTGGTTTGACTGTCGACTAAAAACATCAGGCTAAAATTGCCATTTTTTAAACTCGGTTTACATTTTATTAGCCTTTATAGGATTCTAAAGCATTTGTTAGAGATCCCAAGACCATTTACAATTGCTGTTGTCTTTCATAAATCTGCAATTAAGAAATATGAGAGTCAAGGTAATAGGGAATTTCTGCCTCCCTCCGATTATGGTGAACGGTAGTCTTAAATCTGAGGTCAGCTGGATTCTTGATTCATGGCACTTCAGGAACTCTTTGCAGTATTTTGTGCATTGGTGGGGTTATGATCTGGAGGAAAGGACTTGGGTCCTGGCTAGTGATGTTAATGTTGACCATTTGGTTAGGAAGTTTCACAAATTAAATCCTTCCAGGCCAGGTCCTAAGGGTCCTGAGGCCCCTCGGAGGAAAGGAGGTACTATTCAGTGCTTCGGCAGCAATCAGGAGGTAGAGCTGAACTGGTATCGCGTTGGCATCCCTGGTCTATGTGACTGCCCCCTCGGTACATGTACACTGTCATTCAGCGCTGGGCACCAATGAGTGACTTCTTCCTATCACTGTAGAAGTTCCTTGAGAACTGTCAAAAATCCCTCAGTGGATCCTACTCCATAATTCTGCTACAACACCTTTTGCGGTGTACGGACTGATTTGCTGACATGAAGGCATTTTCCACAGACGGCCAATCAGCCATAATAGAGGGGTATTTTTTCCGGCTTGTCTCTACAGGGGTACTAGTTATTTTGCTGCCTGGTGAAGCAGCAGACTCTTGTCAGTTAAGTACCTGTGGCTATTTATACTGTGTTAAATACATTGCTATTTCCTTCTGCATTTAACCTCTTCCATTTCGCCCATCTAACAACAGTCTAGGCCCCCAGGATCCTGATGTGGGTCATCCTTAGTGGGGTGATTGCCTTGCTTTTAGGCAGGGTCTGCCACACCAAAGTTGCTTAGGGATATTTTTGTATCCCCATATTACTGTTACTGTTATTTACCTTACCTTGTCTTCCCTATGTTCTAGTGATATAATATATGCCTGTATTGGTCCTTTGTGGAGACTTACTATGTCTTGCTCTGACGTGTTGATGACGTTCATGAGGGGCGTTGTACATGCGCCTTGCACAAATGTAACAAGAAGGTTTGGAAAACAATTGTGACTGTGAGTTTGCATGAATACTCAATAAACACTGGTGCATGCTTCAATGGTTTTTGAGTTTGCATGATTAACCCTTTCATGAAAAGGGTCATTGATGATCCTGTGTCAAGGTCTATTCTGCAGTTCTGATATTCCCACTTTCAAAAAAATCATAACTTCTCTCTCTTACCAGTGACAAAGCTACATGAGGGCTTGTTTTATGCGGATCAGGTTCTATTTTACGAGGGTACAATTTATCGTACCATATAAATGTATGGGAGAACTGTAAAAAAATTTAAATGGGGAAAAATCTATAATTATAACATTGGGGGAGGACTGTTTTCACAGGGTTCACGGTGGAGGAAAATTGACATGTTATCTTTATTCTGTGGATCAATACGATTACAGCATTACCAAATTTATAGAGTTTTTTTATGTGGTACTATTTAAAAAAATAAATAAATACCTTTTAAGAAAAAATTGCCTTGTCGGCATCTTTTGACATCCATAACTTTATTTTTCCCTTAAATGAGATAAAAGAGAAAAAAACCTCAGCGCTCGCACCGTAGAATAAATGAAAATAGAATGTACTGAAAATACTGAAGTTATGTCACTTACTTCCAGGAGGCGCCTTTAGGGTAGGCGCCTCCTAATCCAAATAGGCGTATCAGAAATGGCACCGATCAACAATGATGAACAGGTTCCACGATTTTAATAAAATAAAATAAAATAATATATAATACACAACGCGTATCACCCTTTATTTTTCCCTTGATAGGGCTGTATGAGGGCCCTGTTTTGGCTGGCACAACTGTAGTTTTTATTGGTACCATTTTGGGGTGCATCTATATTTTAGTTATTTGTACTAGTCTTTTTTTTAGTCCCCTTAGGGGAATTGAACTTGGGATCATTTGATTGCTTATGCAGTATAATGCAATACTATGGTTTTGCATTATACTGTATTTTAACAGGCTGTCTGTTAAAGACATGCTATAGGCAGCTCTGTCAGCCTTCATAAGGCATGAGGCTGCTGTGACACCTAGACGGCAATCCCGCAATTTTATCATAGTGGGGATTTTTGGGACACAATTCACAGCAGCATTTAGAGGATTAACAGCCACATTCTGAGTGTTCTCTGATCGCAGCACTTGTTGGCGTGTGTTGGCTGTCAAAGACCGTCAATACCCGCCATGTATGGAGCAGGCATGCCTCCCAGCCCAGAGAGTTTTGTGGATGTAGCTGTCTAAGGGCTTGCTTTTGTGGGATGAGTTGTAATTCTCTATGGTACTATATATTGTACTGAAAAACACTGTGATACGATACTATGCGAGAAACAAATCGCGGCATGTTCTATCTGGCCGCGTGATTTTGCATTGCAGCCCCATTGTTTTCATTGGGGTTGGCGGCAGCAGCGCCGGCCCTATTGAAAGCAATAGGAAAGCTCCCTGTATCCTCAAGTGATGCAAGGCTGTTTGCACATGAAAATGCCTTGCATCCATGGGGCTTTCACATGGTGGGGAGTGCGATATGAGTGTGGGATTCACTGCCTGATATCACCCTCGCCCCTGTGAAGTTAGCCTTAGTGACAGGGTTACCAAAAACACAAGAACCAAAGAGAAAGCAGGTTTACACACAAAGAAATAAAATCTTTACTAACGAAAAAGGGGGGAAAGAGACACAAAAAATAAACCAGTTTATTAAAAACACATAAAAATACACAACCTCATGCCAGCTAGTGTGCCACAGCTGCTAAACCAACAGGTAAAGATGCCTAACCACGAAATGCACAATGATACCAGCCAAATGGGTAACGCCAAAGCATGCTAGTAGTTGCTTTTAAAGGGAAACTGTCCTGACCTTGGAGCTTCAAAAACTACATTAAGGTGGGGGAACAGGTAGTCTGAGGAGCATGTTTCATACTGACTGGGAGCCCTGCTCCAGCACTGCATCCCTGTAAAGCTCTGAGTGCGCTGTCTCTCATTCATCTCTATTGGAGAGCGCGTACCGAGCGAGCTGGAAAGAGTCACACTGTGTGCGCATGCCAAATTAGGGGGGACACAGAACTGGAATGGAGGACTCAGAGTATGACTCACTGCTCCCTACATTCCTCATTACCTCACCTTTGAGCCCAATAATGCAGTTTATGGGGCTCAAAGGATTTGACAGGCTCCCTTTAAGGTGCACATATAAGTAGCAATGATGTCAGCGCATACTGTCTAGTAATCAATAAAGTCCATTACAGGTCACATGCAATCAAAGGATGTGACACCCGATATACAAAAAGGAGTTGATACAACCATAAAAAGGAAGGTAAGCCACATTATAGCTATATCTCCCAACTGTCCCAGATTTGGGATGCTGTCCCACAGTCCCAAGTGGCATGTCCCATCCTCTTCCCCCTCCAATCATACAGGAGAAAGGAAGCATCTGACTGCCTGCTAATCCTCCATTCTACACAGTATAAACTGCACTAATAATACCAGTCCTGTATTATCAGTGTGGTTACCGAGGCTACAATGGAAGAAGGACCCGCGAAGACATCACAGTCACATGACCATCACAGGTCCTTCATCATGTAAGACATCGACAGTCTGCAGTGGAGGTGAGAGAGGACCTCTAAGTAGGAGAGGAGCTCTAGAGTAGGTCTAAGGGGAGTGAAGGGGGATAATGCCAGTGGAGGAGGGATGATTAGAGGGGAAAATGCTGTTGTTCGTGGGGCTGTTCAAACTACTAGAACTCCCAGCATGCTATTGGTCTTCAACTATCAGGAAATGCTTGGAGGTTTAGTTGTAGCAAACTGTATTCCTCCATTTATTGAGATTTTGATAGAACTACAACCTCCAATATGCCCTGACGGTTCCAGACATTCAGCACATGTTGGGAGTTGTAATTTTAGCATTATCTTGCGAGACTATAAAGCTGGTGAAGTATTGTGGCCTCTGTTTTGTGTCTATAATATGGAATTGCGTCCCGATCTGACTGCAGGTCTCCTGACCCAAACTCTGAGCATGGTACATTCCTATAATAGAGACCCTCAGTCAGGTCTATTTTTAATTTTAACTTTATTTAACTTTTTTCTTCTCCCTCAAGTGGACCTTTGTATCCCCTCACAGTAATAATGCCCATTAGTGACCCACCCATAGTAGTAGTGCCCCTCAGTGATCCGTTCACAGTTATAGTATATCATTAAGTCACACAATAGTCTGGTTACTGAGGGATTAAAGGTTGCATTTTAAAGGTATCATTCCGTGATTCAATATTTTATTGCACACTTGAGGCACATTACCACTCCCTGCTTCTCCTTTTTTTGTCAGAGGCTGTCACTGCACCAACACCCTCCACATGTGACACAACCTACTGCCATCCTCTCTACTTCTTCAGTATCTTCTCTCTGCTTGTGTGACAAGAGCTGTTGGGTCCACAGAGCAGCGACCTCCTGGAGACTACACTTGGTGCAGGTAAGTTGCAAGGGTAGAGGAAGGAAGAACAGGGGTATTGCTACTTCACAGCTTCATAAAATCACCTTTTACATCACTCAGCTCTGCTACATCTGATCGTCTCAGCACTGTGTCCCATTAGCCGTGGTGCAGGAAAGTTGAGAATTGAGTATGTCAGATGTAGCAGTGCTGAGTTTGTGTCCAGTCAGATGTAGAAGTGACTCAGGATTACTATATGTAAAATGTACTAAACTCTGCTACAGCCGATACTCAACACTACATAGGATATACAAAAAAAAATCGTATATCTGATAAGCTGAGCTGTGCTCCATCTGACATAACCATCTGCAAATGGGGGTCAACACTATGTAGTGGGAGTTGGAAAAAAAACTAGCATCCTCTGACTGTAACCCAGCTTTCTCGCTGCTCATGTCTATGCATTTGCTGTGACATCAGCAGTTCATAGGATTGTTGCAGCGCACACTTCAGAACTGTAACCCTTCTTTCCCATTGCTCGGGTCAGTGCAGTCATGTTTCGAGCCTACGTTTGGTGTATACGCTGGTTTATAAAGTACGTCATATATTCATAAGTCCCCATTCACCTGAAAGAGGCATAGGGTTGTCAATAGTCCAAAAATTCCTGGACAATCCGTAAATATAGGGCAATTTTTTGCAGTGTCCAAAAAAAAAAAAGGATGCATTTGTGATATTTTTAAAGCTCTTGGTACTTCAGCCGGTTATTAGGACTATCCTTTTTCAGCTCACAGTAAAGCTGGTAATGAGTTCACATCAGTATCTGACTACAAACATGTTGCTTATAATCTTTGTAATTTCTTACGGTTTTCCATAGTGTTCGTAAAAAATGTAGGTTGTCTTGGATTTTTGGATAAGTTGGCCAGAAAAATGAAACATTGTGGTTGACAACCCTGAAGAGGCCAGAAAGAGTGTCCTTTGGGCCTTTGTCGTGCTAGTATATGTCGGAGAAACCATGTAATCTTGTATTTTTGTTAGCCATTAAAAGGTATCATATCTACATGATCTTATTGCGAGCTTTCAGACCTCTCAGGATCCTTCATCAGGCATAATGAAACATCTGAAGGGGTATATATAAATACAAATGTTCACACATGAAAAGGCACAGACATAGCGAGACTAATTTGCACTTAAAACAATACCAGACAAGATGAGCAGAGAAGTAAATACTTAATCAGTCTACTGCTAAGGAATGTGACAGTTTTATGATCTCTAAATTGGTGTGACAGGGGGTCACAGGCTTGTGTGTGTTATCTCTCCCTCAAACCTGCAAATAAGGAAGATGGAACAATACCTATTGGATGGCAGCATTTCTTCAAATCAATGTATGACTTTTTACCAAGTCTTTAAAACAATGATTGGGAATAGCACCCCTTCTGGGTGCTCTCCTTTGGGAAAAACAATGCCATCCTCCATCCCACTCACTCCCCAGGTGTCTCCACCCCCCCCCCCCCCCCCCCGGTGCTCTCCTTAAGGACACCCCTCTTGACCACTTTCAGACCTTTCATATTCTCCACTGATGCAAGAATCCCACTCCGAAGTTCATTCCATTCTTGAGGGTATCAAAAATGGCCATAAATTTACACTCCCAAATTCTTCTGTGACGCTGCGACTTGAAGTTGCCTTTCAGTATGATAACTCTCATCTGCTCTATGTTATGTCCATGACTAGAACAAAGTTTTGCTACAGGTAATTCTGTCTGGCTAATATGATAATGAACCACTTGAAAAGTGTAGATCATTTTTTATTTTTTTTTTAAATCGTTGCACGGCCAAAATAGGCCGTGTCACTAAGGGGTTAACACAGTTCATTTCACACATCTGATGCAAAGGGTTGCGGGTCATGGTGGTAGCAGCAACTACTCCCCTAGAGACCTTTTACACCAATAGATGCTACCAATAAAAGAAACTACAGTTCGCAACACAAAAAAAAGCATTTTTGGGGTACATATGATTTATTGTTTAAGTTATTCCCTTTTTTTTGTAGGGCAGGAAGAAAGACACATCAATTCTGTCATAGTTTTTTTTTTTTTACAGCGTTAATTAGAAAGCATAGATGAGATGCTAAATTTGTTCTATGGGTTGATACGATTGTGACAACACCGGAGATTGTGACAACACCGGAATTAGAGATTTTTTTTAGGCTTCACTTCTGTACATAATTTTGTATTTTGTTTTTGCATCATTTCATTTAAAGTCCCATCATTTTTGTTTTCATTTTCCCATTGGCTGCGATGTGTCAGATCTTGTTTTGTGCGTTACGAGTGTTATTGCGTTTTTGCAAGGCAAAATAAGCAAAACAGCATTTTGGCTCCTTTTTTCCCACACAGTATTTGCTGTGCAGGATAAAAAAGTGTGTTCAATCTATTTTAAGATTGTTACGGATTCGATCATACTAAACCTTTTTTTTCTTTTTTTTAAACAAAGAGGAGAAAGTGTGCTAAAAAGTATTTTTTTTTTCATGTCCCTGTAGGGGACTTGAACTTGTGAACCTACGATTGCTATGATAATGCATTGTAGTACTTTTGTACTGGAATGTATTATCGCTAATAATGATTCATAGGCCATGGCAAACCTATAGACACTATTGTCTGGCATTTGGTTGCCATGGCAATGGCAACCCATCGGCCCTCCACGATTATGTAGCAGGAGGCTGATGATGTCAGAGGGAGCATGCTCCCTCTGTAAACCCTTTACATGCCGTGACCAACACTGTGCGCAACGTGTAAGGTGTTAAAAGCGGGGATGAGTGTTCTTACCAATCTTCGCTCTTGCAGCAGGAGTCCAGCTGTTAATCACAGACAGCTGCTGCCTTGAATGGCGCCATCTGTAGGATGTAAACTTAAGTTCAGTTGCAGGAACTGCTTGCCATCCAGGATGTAAGTTTATGTCCTGTAGCAGGAAGAGGTTCAAGCCCCCGTAATACACAGTCAAACTTCTTCCAAATCTGCTGATTTTTGCATTACAGCCCCTGTCCACCCTTTCTGTCCTTGGGTTCCATATGAATGCCTTCAAACTTAACCCTGAATAGAGCCATTGACAATGAGCCAGAGACCAAAGGTACAAACTTTGGTCTCCCTTTCACCTAGTTTCTTTACCTTTTCATCTGTTTTGGAGTACTGAATAGTATAAGATTATACTTCATACTGGAAAGCTGCTTTACTGCTACCTGCTTTTGATTGTAATGTGGGAACTTTTCCTAACAAAATCACACTTTTAAGCAACAGAGTTAAACATTTAATTGAACCGTGATTACTAGTAAGCAGAGCTATTTAATAGGATCTACGGGGTCTCCTTTGTAGTCCTTTAAATGTTGGGAGTTACCAGCTAGAAACAATTTCATATTCAACATTTTGGGCTGATTAATCTATCCTAAATAGTGTTAAGGCGAACCAAAACAGTCAACCCTTGTTTCAGGTCGAATGTTACTAAAAGCTCGGTTCGGCTCGAACCAGAACCTCAGGCGGTTTGCCTCTGCCAAAACCACTAAAAACTTACCCTCCTCGTGGCTTAGTGGTTAGCACTGTTGCCTTGCAGTACTGTGCTCCTAGGTTCAAATCTGAGCAAGTAGATGTTGTCCTTGGTCAGATTTGAACCTAGAACCCTGGTGTTGCAAGCTAACAATGCCAGTGTAGGAGCAGGAGAATTTTCATTGCTCTTGGACAGTGTTCTACACCAGTTTTAAGGGTATTGGCAAACTTCTAGTTCGGTTTGAACTAATTCGGATGAACCGAAATGCGGGTAACCGGGCGGACTGAACTTTTCAAAAGTTCACTCAACACTAATACTATGAGTTAGAATTCTATTTTTCTGTGGCAAAACTTTGAAATTCTTGCTTTCCTTCATTGAGCCATAGAAATAAAAGATAAAAACAGGATTTGCTGCAGCTACACCAGGGAGAGTTTACTGCACAACTCACATGAAACACAGTAATAAATCTGTATGCAGTAAGCCCCAAAAGGTGGAGCTGAAAACAAACTTATACATTCAGAGTCACATACTGTAGCGTTCCCTTGTGATATGCAGAGTACTAAACTTTGTATTTCTTTCCCCTACAGTATTGATAAGATGAAGCCGTCTGCGAGAATCTTTACCTTGCAGTTGCTCATGTTCCTTCCCATGTATTCCAATGGATATCCAAATGGAAAGGTGGAAATGGCTTGCACAACAATGATGCCGCAACATGGCGCTGCTGTGCAATCTTCCATTCCTCCATATAGTCTCAGCATCTCCAGCGTTAACCACACAGGAATATTAGGATTTAGAGGTAAGTGATCCATATGTTTATAAATTAGCTGTGATGAAGGTTTATGATGCGTCTCACCAGTATTTCACATCGAGGATTCACTAATTCATTATCTAAATAACTGATAGTATGGCTTTACAGTGCATAAAAGCCAGGAGATCAGCCTCCTGAACTGATCTGGGCAGGAGACTCTGCGCTGTTGCTGCTTTGTTATTTTGGGCCTTAGGCTTTTGGGGTTAATAGGGCAAGCAGTCTTTTGATGCACCACATTCATCATAGATAGCCACTTCAGCTAACTTCATCTAAACTTAGATAGCTAGCTACAGGTTAGGTTGGTAGCTAATTTAGCAACTGCGGTAACTATCAGAGATTAACCCCACCTATACCTAGATAGCTAGCCATAGTACAGAGCAGTAGAGGTTCACCCTGTGTGGGCATCTCATAAGCTATATTGAGCCACTTTTGGTGTCCATTTCTTATGACCAGTTCTGTTTCTGAAACCAATTTTGGTTCCTGATGAGTCAGACATGATGAAACGCGTAGAACTTGTTATATAAAATGATATGTTTACAGAACAGAGCTACATGTACAAAGGCCGTTGTGCTAAGAGTATACACAACTTTACCCGAATATCAGTACTCTATCTACGTGGTAACCGGCATATTTCTATCACAGCATCATAGATAGAGAACTACCACTGATGGGTATTAGTCTGGTCGCGCTCTATAGTGACTTAAATTGACACACGTTTATCACTCTAATACTAATCCAAATACACAGGACCGCTTTGCCTTGGGCGGTTCCATTGTGTTTTTTTGGACATTTCTTCAATACTGGCTAGTAGCCTAAATTGAAGAAGTATATTTGTTTGTGGTCTTTTCATGTTAGTCCCAAATATAGGACCCTTCAATCATTAAATAAATCAATAAAGGTTACGTTTTAGGGGTCCCACCCAGTGATTTCTTGAACTGATTGTCTATCACTGAGGCTTTAAAAGAGTTGTCCCACAAAAGCAAGTTATCCCCTATTCACAGAATAGGGAATAACGTCCTCATTGGTGTGGTTCTGACTAGTGTTAAACGAACTGAAACAGTCGACCTTGGTTTCAGGTCAAACTTTGCTAAAACTTCAGTTTGATGCAAACCTGAACCTCAGGTGGTTCTTTTCAGCCAAATTTACTAAAGTCATCTTCTCCTCCTTCCATAAATGTGGCTCAGAAGTTGACACCGTTGTCTAGCAGTGCTGGAATATTAGCCTCCAAGGGTCAAATCCAACCAAGGACAACATTTGCTTCGCCAGATTTGAACCTAGGACCCCAGCACTGCAAGTCAACAGTGTTAACTACTGAGCTACTGAGCTTCTTCCTTTTCTAAAATACAGACTCCAAGTAGATGTTTTCCTTGGTCAGATTTGAACAGGAAGAAGTTTTATGGCTCTTAGACACTGTTATGCACCAGTTTTATGGGTTTTGGCAAAGTTAGGTTCTGGTTCAGTTAAAACTAACTCAGACCAAACCAAACTTTTAGACAAAGTTGTGAACCAGCAAAATTGAAGTTTTCAAAAGTTTGCTCAACTCTAGTTCGGACTGCTGAACCACCCACTCCTCCAGTCCCGAGAAGTAGACTACAAACTGTGGTTCCAAGATGAGCAAAACTGATCATAGAGTAAGTTAATGAGCTGAAAATTTAGGAAGTTGTTATTGAGCATTTGGGTTTCTTGAGGTTTTAAACACAGATTCAAATATTAGTTTAGAAAAACCTTATGACACCTTCCAGGTATTGCTTCAGCATGTGTGCAACTGTAACAAACAAGTGTGGAAACAATAGGGAAGTGAGACATTAAGGTTTGCTAATCATTGTTAGATCATGTTCCTATATGATATTTGCGTTCAGTGTCTTGCCAGTTCTCTCTTTTGCTGAGCCACCATAACTGGTGGGTGAATGTACAGTTTGTGTACATGTACAGCACCACAGCCAGATGGAGGAGAAACGTTGAAGGCAATTGTAGTGACCCAGACTAGGGTCCCTCCATCATTTGTAAGTCTGTTTGTCTTTAAAGTCAGTTTGTTTGTCTCCCTGTCCTATGAGTGCATTGTGATTGGTAATTTGAGAGTAGGGGGAGTAGTTGTGAGTGAGTAACAGAGATGGAGAAGAAGTGAGTTGTGTGTGGTTGGAGAAGGAGATGCGCGCAGGAGAGACGAGATGATCCTGCCAGGGCTAAGCCATGGTTATGCCTCTACTGCTAGAAGGTTTGTCTCCTCCAGGGACACAAGTACAGGAGATGCTGCTATAAGAGTTGGTATGGGAATGCAAGTGCCGCCGCTGATCTGCATCTAGAGGGGAAGCGCAGAACCTGTTACCGCTGACAGCTAAAGTAAGAGTGATTTGAAAGGCCATGTAACACAAGAGAATGTCCTTCAGATAACAGCAACTGAGGATGTGTGTGTTGGGAAAAATAACTCTGTTGTCAAGTGTATTCGGAAAGGTAGGGCTCAAAAATCTATTCAGAAGCATGTATCTTCATGCTGAGAAGTACAAGTAAACTGTCTGTGTTGGAAAACCAAAGTTGGATCGTGAGTAAAAGGAAACCATGTGTCCCTGGTTTTAAAAAGTACTCTTTGTCTGTGGATTCATTTATTAATCGCAAGCTACTTATTGCTTATCTAGGGACACTGGGGTCGCGACAATAATCTAGGACTGAACTGTGGTAATCAAGTCTGCTAAAATCTTATCTCCCTTGATAGTGACCGGGCTGGGCTATACTTCAGCCTTTGGAAAAGGTAGATGGTAGAGCCACTGTGAACTGCTGCCACCTCGTACCCTCGGCCGAAGGCCTGGTTCTCAGTCACTGCACAATATTTCTCTATATCCAGCTCTGGGAGACTACTGCCACTGGACACAAAACTGAGTAAATAGGAAACTATGGGATCAGTTTTATAACCAGATCTTTTTTTATATTACACCAGAGGCAAGAAGGACTGGAGGGCCATGAACAGGCTCTTGGAAGCATAATTCTTGGTTTAAAGGCGCATTCACACAAACGATATTCTTGCACGAATACAAAATCCATTCTTTTGAATGGATTAATTCAATCCGCTGCAAGGGGAAAAAAAGTACTATCTTTGGGCATTCCGTCATCCATTGTTTTCAATGGGACCTTGAAAAACATTGCATGGAACTCACATGCAATGTGCATGCGAGTGAGATGTGATGTTTCCCATTAAAGTCAAGGATCGCAATTCAACAAAAGCAATGCAATTTTTAATCAAAAATGCTTTGCATCGCCATGGAAATCGCACGTTAGCAAGCAGCATATTACGCCACATTTCTCAGCCCAATTTTGCCCGTGCGGATGTAGTCTTAGCAGTGTGTTGGTCCTTGTAGTTGTTGTTGTTGACCATTTACAACCCTCATCTACTCTAAAGGCGAGCTCCCTCCATGCTTTTCGGTTTTGTACTGCTTCTTTCCATTGTGTGATATCCATGCCAGTATCCGCTCTGACAGTATCGGCCATCGTGTTCTTTGGCGGCTGGGTCTTTTGCCACTGATCTATCCAAGCATTATAGATTTTTCTAGTGACTCTGCTCACGTTACATGGCCAAAATACATGAGTCTGAGCCCGGCCATCTTGCCCTCCAGTGATATATCGGGTCTTATACGATTCAGGACTTCTCTGTTGTTTGTTACTCTCACCGTCCAAGGTATACGCAGCAGCTTTCGCCAGCACCACAGCTCACATGCTTCAATCCTTCTTCTATCAGCTGTTTTCGCAGTCCAGTTTTCACATCCATACATTGCCATGGGGAAAACAGTGATTTGTACTATCCTGCATTTAGTTGCTATGGCGATATCCCTACTTTTCCAGATTTCGTCCATGTTTGGCATTGCGCTTCGCCTCAATACTATCCTATGTTCTATCTCTGGCATACATTTTCCAACCTGGTCAATTTTTCAGCGAAGGAAGATGCAGTATCGCACGCATTCTATGACCTCATTTTCGATTTTGATTTAAATTTTGCCATTTTTTGCAGTTGTCATAATTTTAGTCTTCTTTAAATTCAGGCAGAGGCCCATGTTTTCACTTTCAGTTTTAATCTTACATATCAGCTGCTTTAGACCTGCTTCTGTTTCTGCAAGTAGAGATGTGTGATCTGCGTAACGGAGATTGTTGATGTTTCTTCCACCTATTCTCACCCTAGTTTCCAATTCATCTAGGTTCATTTTACGCATAATCACTTCTGCATATAGGTTAGACAAGAAGGGTGAGCAGATGCAGCCCTGTTGGATGCCTTTGCCGATCCCAAACCAATCTGTGTCCACTTACTGTGTTCTCACAGTGGCCTCTTGATTGGTATAAAGTGATTTTATCAGCTTGGTTAGATGTGCCGATATGCCCAGCTCTTATAGGGCGTGCCATAGCTTTTCATGGTCAAAGCTCTCAAAGGTCTTGATGTATTTGATGAAGCAATGTAGATATTCTTTGGGTATCCTCAAGCTTTTTCCATGGTCCATTGCAGGTTTGCAATATGGTCACAGGTGCCACATCCTCGCCAGAATTCTGCCTCTGCATCAGGGGGCGCCGCTTCAACTACTGATCTTAGTCTCTCCTGTATCATTTTGAGTAGGATCTTGCTTGCATGTGGAATGAGGGCTATTGTTCGGTAGTTGGAGCAATTCTGGGAGTCGCCTTTCTCTGGTAGAGGGATGAAGACAGATATTTTCCAGTCCTCAGGCCATTGTGTGCATGCCATACTACCTGGCACAGTGCTGTGATGGTTTTCACTGGTACTGGCAGCGATAGCTCTGCCAGCATGTTATATATTGCTGGTGCTTTATTTTTGGCGAGTTGTTTCATTCCCATAACCACTTCTAACTCCATAATGGAGGGCTCCCAAGTCCACAGGCTCCACCTCATGCAATGCTCCAGGTATGTGGTTGCAGGCATATAGTTCCTCTGAGTATTCCCTCCACCTATCCTTGATACTCTGTTGGTCATTCAGTTCCTTCCCATGTTTGCCTTTAATTGTCCTGTTGCATGCCAAGAAAGGATTTTGGGTCATCTTGACCATCAAGAATAGGCCTCACATATGGCCTTTTGTGGCTTCTGCTTCTAGTTGTTTGCAATGCTCATTTCAGTTCATTTCCTTATCCTTTCTTGCCGCTCTCTGAAAATCGGCATTTAGTTGCTGAACTTCATCCTTGTAGTACATAGAGCTATATCACATTTACCAGTTATATATTTCTGTCCTGCTACCGGAGTCTCCTACTCAGATATTCTTCTGATAGTAAATGTATGTCATTCTAGTCACTGTTATACGGTATATAGTTATATTTCATGTCTTCTATTGCAGTCACTCTTATGAAAAATCCTAGTCAAATTGACTTCAAAGGTTTCATGATTCAGGCTCGCGCACCAGGTAGTGCTATTCCCCAGGGTACATTTGTGGTCAATAACACAGAAGGACTGGCACAGACCCTGAATTGTTCTGCTTTTGAGGTAAGTTGGTCTAGGCTTACCAAGTCACTTCTCTATTGTAAGCTGTTTACACACACAAATGCATTACTTAGTATGAAGTTGGTATCAAGCAAAGTAAGAAGCAGTTTGCATCTGCTTGGGCCTTCCATTTTCTGTATGATGTAAACTAACAGTGCCCGACAGTCCCTATTAACTTTAATGCCATTTGTCAGGCTTCAGTCATGCGGTCTGACATTTTTCTGGGCATAATAGTGCAGCATGCTGCTTTATTTCATATGAGATTTTGTGCCAAATCTGCTCTGAAGGATCTGAGCAAAGCCTCCTATGAAGATGTTGTTACAGTAATAATATATGTATTCTATTGTATATATGCTGTCATATGTTTCTCACGTTAGCCTATGCAAATACATATATATATATATATATATATATATATACATACACACACACACACACACATTTATAATATTGGTATATCCTCCTTCTTGGTAAATAGCAGCAGCGTAATGGTTAACTTGTTCTTATTATACACTAGAATGTATTAGATTCTTGTATTTACCTCCCACAGGCTTTTCTCATGAGAGAGACCTACATTCTGATAAGAGGAGCTGCTCTTTCCCCCATCCCTTTACATTCCTCAGGCCAAGCAGTGCTAATAAGTTTATTCTCTGTTAAGTTTCGTTTCTCTTTGTCTATTAGAAATCACATGTTTTAGTAGTAAAATACACCTTAAGGCGTTAAAATATGTTAATCATTAGAAATAGGAACTAGAGCCTTTCCTGAGTTCCTATGATTTTTGGGGTATGTAGCTCTATTGCTACATCATTTGGAGTATATATCTACAATGATGGTATTAATAAAACAAAAGCATATTATCTTTCATACAGCTGTGTGTCCTTGGCTTTATCGGTGTGCACGCACTTCTCAATAACCAATTTGAAACTTGTCGTGAAATCAGAGGGACCCACTGGGGTTCCTATAATATGTGAACGTAGCCTAACATATAGCTGCATTCTAGTTATTGGCCTTTCGGCATTGCATGATTTTCAAATTTGCCAGGTTACTCTTCGCATTTCAACACACAATATTCAATATGAAAATAACACAAACACAGGAAGATGGGTAAAGAAGGCCGAGGCAGAATTTTATTACATTTTTAAAGCATTCAAACCATTTTACTCAAGCTGTACCTTGTGTTCAGGCTTCCCCTCCCCAACTATGTATCCCATTGCTGCCTACCAACCTGCCAAAAGCCTGTCCCTAGACTGTTCACACCATTTGCCAGATTCTGAATATTTTTAACTTGAACTATTTGAACTTCTGCTAAGTTCACCACATGCTGTTTTGAAAATATATTGCTAAAAAGGTCAGGAGTGTCCAGCAGTGCCAGAGCCAACCAACCACTTCCTTAATAATTGAGCAGAGCACGGAATTGCAGTTCTTTCTTCCTGCTGGATCAGTGCTTGCAGAAGACAACATGTGGGAGAGACTGACCTGCTATCGGGTAGATCCTCCTAACGTCAGCAGACTCAGACCATGACACAGCGGGTAGGCAACAGTGAAGAAGATGAAAGGTCTGAAGTACCTCTCTGACTTCACCATCATGTGCCTGGCAAGGGAAGAGCCATAACCGGGCAGCATGTGAACAGGAACAAAATGTTATTACATTGGGAAATAATGTGGACATTTTTACATGTACTCTGTGTTTGCAATGTGTGCATATGATATGTGCAGCAGAGTTGTGAGTGCACACGTACTGTGTATATACAGTAAGTGAGCTGTGTGCTTATACATGTGTGTCCTGGATAGGTGTGAATAATGTCATAAAGGCAGTAAAAATACTCAAAGGGATTGTGCCAAATAGTATCTCCTCTTAGGACATACAAACAGTATAGAGGGTCTCTCGCTTGAGACCACTCTCACAGTACAGAGACCCACTCAATAAGAGCGACTCCCGTTCTGGCAGACCTTCTGCTGTCCTGATATTACACAATACCCATTCATGTGAATGACCATTCTGTAATACTACATTTTTCCTGCAGGGGAGTTGTCAGGCTGGTCGCAGGACTGACTGATTGCACGGATATTTACATGGATCGTTAAATCCAATATGATATCTACATGTGCCACTGCTTTTTGTTTCAATGGTCAAAAGATGAGGACACAGCAAGTTTAACAGAAGTTGACTGTTGGTGATTAAACTCCTTACCTATCTAGAATACAAAGAATATAGGCACTACCATAGAGCACCAAAGCTAATGAAATTGACCTTTCCAGATCCTTAGACAACAGGCAAGCTTAAATTAGAAGATATTTTTTTCCTATTTTCTGTTGTCTAAATCTGGGATGCGTCTTCTAGTCCAGAAAATACAATAAGCGTACACTAAGTCATTATCAGCACTCCCCTTACCACGTATAAGTCCCCATTTTTCCTCCAGAGGTGCAGCCTCCTCCCACACTATAATTCCCTATTTATCTCACCATTTAGAGACTTCCCTTTGGGGGAAAGACGGATGATGTATCATCCTGGAACTTTTTTTTTTAAAGGCCACCCTGAGCGAAGAGATCTGTGACCCCGAAGTCAGGGGCTATGCTAAGGGGCCCACTATCCTGTCCAGCTTAACTTCTTTCTTCAAATTCTATTTAACAGCCTAGAAATTGTAATGCTAACTTCAACTTAGCGGGAAACGCTCTTCGCTCTCACCAGAAGTCCCAACCAGTTAGCTCCTCGAACACCTTAAAATTTCATTGTGCAATTATTTTAATTGTATATTAATATATATTTACCTGCCAACATCCTCTGAATAAAGTGAAAAGACTGGAATGTCAACATCAATTCTACCTCAGCAGAGCAATATAGTACTAGTGCGACACAACAAAATAGAACATCAATCATAAATATATACAGTTCAAGGATACAGCGATGGGAAATGGGCATACTGACAGTAAACCTCAATGTCCAACCCTCTTAGAAGTACAATAAGTCATAGTGGAACAACCAACCCTTTCTATGCGCTTGTATTTTATTAACTACTGTCCCTTGCTCCTCTAATAGTGATATACCAAACTAGAGTGAGTTAAAATAATAAGTATTTAATTTTTAAATTAGTGCCCAGTGGAGATGAGCTAGTATACTCGCTAAGGCACATTACTCGAGCGAGTAGTGCCTTAGCCGAGTATCTCCCCGCTCGTCTCTAAAGATTCGGGGGCCGGCGGCGGGGTGAGCGGCGGGGGAGAGCGGGAAGGAAAGGAGGGGAGATCTCTCTCTCCCTCCCCCCCCCCCCCCCCCCGCCTGCAGCACACCTGTCACCCGTGCCGGCCCCCCAATCTTTAGAGACGAGCGGGGAGATACTCGGCTAAGGCACTACTCGCTCGAGTAATGTGCCTTAGCGAGTATACTCACTCATCTCTAATGCCCAGGATACAAGGCCATCCAAGCAGAAGATACAGGAGTTATCATGGAACTATATACAGGGTTATTCAAAAAAGAGCAGTTTGGGGAATTTAATTACAAACTACAAAATACAGCTACACAATCCTCACATCACTGAAAAAAAGGAAGGTTAAAAGTTTATGACCTACCAGTAAGTTCCATCTCTGCCACATTGTAGCACCGCATATCTTGTTTTCAGTTTTATGGTCCCTGGTGACCAGTGTTTTTCTGTTTGCATATGCAACCAAGTTCAACTAAATTTCTGTGCTATTCGTAAATTTTCTTGTGGCGAGGCGTCTGTTTTTTTGGCGTCTATTTCTCCTGTGGTAACGCCATCTTCCTATAAACTGTAAATATAAGAAACAGCGCTGCGACAGAAAATAGAAACTTAATGGTATGTCAAACTTTGAACCTTCCTATTTTCAGTGATGTGCGGATTGTGGATCTGTCTTTTGTAGTTTATTTGTAATTAAATCCTCGAATCTGCTCCTTTTTGAATAACCCTGTATGAAACAAGTTCTTATTCTAAAGTTATATTTTATTTGCTCGCATGTTATGTTTCAACAGGATACAGTGAGTCACACATCTCCGAGCCCGAAATCAAATGTATCAGTGATTTGGCTTCCTCCAAAAAGAGCCTCTACTGACATACGATTCAGGTAATGGTAGTTGTTATTGGGTTAGTGTTACAGATATGTGCTGTATATCCAGGCCCATTGGAGCATCCTGTTTTACATTCTTTTAATGTCATGACCACAGGTACCCCACGCCTTTATGCTGCCTAAGGCAAAATGTGAAAGGGCAACCCCCCCAGCAAAAGAAAAAAAACACACATTTTATAGTCACCGAAGTGCCAATTCACAAGACACCCAACACATATTTGAACCATTGAGATTTGTCTGAACTGAGAGAGTTAAAGTGCCCCCTGCAGTGGCTAAATTAGTAAGTGTCCTTCTTACTCCACCCCAGTAGTGGCCCCAATAGTAATAATGACCCCCATAGTGGTCTCAATAGTGCCTCTCCCCCCAACATCTGCACTGCATACAGGAATCTAGACATTAAGATGGGAAGGGTCAGGTGTCACAGACTGATAACAGCGGCAGCTGCCAGACCAAAGTTACAGACCGAGTGAGTTAATTGCTTGCAGCAGGAAGTTATTTTTTACTGGCCCTTAATATGGTCAGTAAAAAAAGATACCGGCCTTAATTACCAGTTGGGCCGGTGATTTACAACTGGGTGGCAAGCCCAGCGCTGCCCCTCTGAGGTCCTGCAGCCTGAAGTGGCAGGCTCAGGTCACCACATGGTAGGGGTGCCTTTGCTTATGACAATAAATTTAAAGAGTCTCTTGGTAGGTCACATATAGACATGTTTACACGTACTTCTTATTCCATTAATAGCAATTTGACTACATAAAGAAAGGTTTATTCAGATATGCAGATTACTTGTCAAGTGCCCCAGGTCTCACTGGTTAACACTGCCAAAAACCTTCCCCTCGGCCTTGATAGATGGGTAAGACTTACATGACACAACTATAAGCTCCAATGAAATTTCATTTGTGCACCCTTGTTCATGGTCCAGCACCTGCGATGGAGCTCAATGGAGCTTATAGTGACATCGCCTAATGTTGCCTATCAATCAAGGCCAAGGGGAAAGGGCTGGGGAAGTTTATCCGTGAGACCTAGAACACTTTCAAGGTCTGGGACCAGCTCTGGGGCAATTACCACTAATTTGCATATCAGAACAAACTTTTTATGCAATAAAAGCTCTGAATGGAAAGAGGCATCTGCATGTTTGTCCTGACAGACTCCTTTAAGACCCTTTTACATGGGCCAATGAATCGCTCAGTCTAAATGCATGCACCAATTGGACGTCTAACAAGAATTTGTTCTCTTCTCGTTTGTCATTCAGTTTGTGCATGCATAAAACGACTGATCGTCCAGTGTAAATAGGTAGGCATACATTTATGAATAACTTCCTGATCACTGTGAATGGCCGCTAGCGGCCACGACGATCTGTGGCTTGCTCCTCCTGCATTCACTCAGTGATGCTCATTCCTGTCTAAAAGCACAGGAGCGATTATTGCTGGGGCGACCTGTTGGGCATCTGTGCCCGACATGTAGTCCTGTGTAAAAGCACCCTTAAACTATAGTTCCAGTGAGCGCTACAAAAAAGTCTCTTTGGGCAAGGAGATACCACCGATTCCAGTTAATGCTCAGTGACCTGATCAGCATTCCAATAATCCTTGCACCTTGGATGACCATTGCAATTGAGAAATTCTGTGTATCCAAAATTCAATCTGCAACAATGTCCACATCATAACCATCCGTAGTCAAGTAAATTACAATGAGGATTGATATATGGACCAAAATAATATCACTATATCAGCATTAAAGTGACCTTACGATTTTTTGACAAATTCCGTCCCTGAAGTAGAGGGATAGCGGGGTATATTACCTGCAGTTCTTCTGCCACCCCTGTGATCCGCCAGTTTCACATCCTGTTTTCAGCCATCCAAGACGGTATTCAGACTACTTAATACCCCACAGCGCATTGTTAGTGTTAGCCGAATAATGCACTATACCTACTCTGATTGGCCAGGGCCGCTCATGTGATCAGCATTGACCTATCAGAGCAGTGCGGACAGTGTGGGTCGCTTTAAAACGAAAAGAACAGGACTGGACAGTTTTTCTTCAGCGCTAAAGCAGCAAGGCTCTTCAATTTATAATGTCTCTGAATTGTTGCGGATTTCTGTACCAACTCCACTATGTGTAAACAAACCTCCTATAGAAGTTAATGGCTGACGGGCAGCTGGGGCACAACTAACATTCTCTAAATAAATTTCAACTATGTAAGTTGGTAAGCATGAATTTTTATGTCTTTTAGTGCTACAGTGGTGCAAAATAGGACCATTTTTTGGACGCAGTTATTTAGTGAAACTATCCGACTTAATAGTGGAGGACCGCATCTCCTGGTAAGAGAATCGTGAAAGATGTATACAGTTTCATTTTTTTTTTTTACGCTTTCATGCTCGGCCGATATACGCTGCCCATCTGATGCATTGGTTTACAATGCATCAGTATAGATGGGCGTATTCCCGCGGCGTAAAAGTGCCTGGCTTACCAAGATAGAGTATAGAAGCACATTTCAGCCGGGTGCTTTTACGTTTACCAGGAAAGATAGTTCAGGAACTATCTTCCTGGCCAGAATACGGCGGCGGCTCCCATAGACTCCTATGGGAACCTATGGTAGCTGCTGGAGAAGGAAGGTGGGAGGGAGTTTAGCAGCATGTCTGCTAAACTCTCACCCCCTTCCCTCCTTTTCTCCACCCCTTGCAATGGTAGGGCGGGACAAGGCGGGAGCTAGTTGCTAAGCTCCCACTTCCTCCAATTGCTGGCAGCCGAGAGGGGGCGGGAGCTTAGCACACAAGCTCCTGCCCCTTCCCGCCCCCTTCCCTTGATGAGAAGGGAGCAGAAAGAGGGAGGCAGTTTAGCAAAGCAATCTGGGCTTGGTGTATATGCACCGGACCCGGGCCGTCTGAACGGGCGCACAGACGCCAGATTTGTGCGTCCGTTCACACGATTTTCAGTCGCGCTGTGGCCATGACAGAGACAACTAAAATTTGCTATGCTCATGTGAAAGAGCCCTTATAAAATGGTATAAATAAATTTACATGACCAATACCAGCCATGAAACTCAAGTAAACTGTGTGTGGCTTTACAAGCTGTTATCCAACCAGCCACACAAAGCCTATGTTACAACAACTATACTGTTCCATGTCAGCACTGCATTATATACCTACCAGTACTAAAATGTGCCAGTTTAAAGAGGGGTGGACATTTTTGAAGAGGTGTCTGGTATCCCCTCAGTAAATAGAATAGCAGTGTTACAGCAGCATATAAGGAAACCACCACATGATTATTAAATATGTTGCTAACCCATTTAACTCCCACATTAACTGAAGCCTGCATATTGCATAGGACTCGTACTAACGTACATATGGAAAGGTCTGTTTCTTCACATTATATTCTGTTTTTCAGGCTCCTACCTTCAGCCAACTTCTACTCTGCAGCACTGTGCTGATCTATGCTCTACGCACCATCTGAATAGCTGATGTACAGTATGGCGGACCTGCTCTCTAAAAATAGTGATGGATATTCTGCTTGCCATATCAAGGCTGAGAGACAGAAATAGTATTTTCTGTATAGATTTCAATCATGCATTTTTAGCTTTCCTTTAAAGGGGTTGTCCCGCGGCGAAATCAAAAAAATTTTTTTTAAACATACCCCCACATTGTGCAGAGTTAAAAAGCATCCCTTTGTTATTTTTTTTTTTTTTTTAATTCGCTTACCTGCATCCCCGTTCTGCAGCTGCTTCTTTTCTTCTTTCAAAGATGGCGCCGCTGGTCTTCTCCCACGGTGCACCACGGGTCTTCTCCCATGGTGCACCATGGATTTTCTTCTCCAGTCTTGCGATCCACTGCCGATTAAAGCCACTTCATTGGCTGATCGGCACCACGTGATGGAGGCGGAGCTACGATGACGCTGAGAAGAGGGAGGAGCCAGGACGCAGCTCGTGAGCCCGGAGGGAGACAGAAGAGGAATCCTTCAGTGCGCAAGCCCGACTGTTCGTGCGACCAGAGAAGAGGCTTCATCGTCGCCATGGAGACGGGGACGCCAGCGCCGGAGGGGGTAAGTGTATAACTTCTGTACGGCCAATATTTAATGCACGATGTATATTACAAAGTGCATTAATATGGCCATACAGAAGTGCATAACCCCACTTGATTTCACGGGACAACCCCTTTAAGTGTCCTATGATTAAATGAACAGATGCTTTGAGGTTCAGCTTTAGGCTCTGTTCAAACTAAGACCATAACCTCTATTCTTATTAAGGCTGTGACATCTCAAAAGGACCATTAGTATTCCATTGGGGTTCTTCTATTTTTGATGGCGCTGTATATAACAACATTCCTAGCAGCTATAACAAAGGAAACTCAATACAAGTCACAATGGGACATATTTACAAAGCTTTTTATCGCAGCTTCTGGAGTAAACAAGGTTGCAAATTTTTGTGCACTCAAGAATTTTCACAAAAATTTCTAATTTTTCTCCTTTATGTGTTGCCCCGCCTATTTTTTTAAAAAGTGGTCGGCCTTGTTGGAACGGGGTCTGGCTGCCCTGGACCAACAGATGTATAATTTACGCTAGAAGCTTGCAGCAATTGTACCAGAAATGTACGCTATTGTATGTCATTTCTGTGTAGGCGCCGGAATGCCTCTTCATGTATTAAGCACACGGTGTGCCAGAGGAAAATTATACTAAACCCAGCATCGAAAATTTAGTAAATTTTCCCTAGTAGGGCTTATTTACTATTCAAAATACAACAGTTTTCTGGGGCAAATTACGCCAGAAAACTGTCCTACATGCTTTGCACCACATTTACTGTGTTTTTAGACAGTTTTTCCGACTTTTCTGAAAGAGGTGTGGCTTAAATTACGCCAAAATTGTGCCAAATTGCTGGTGCAATTTTTGGTGTAAACTAAGCCAATTAATTGGTGGTCTGAGATTTGACAGATTTATCCTTCAGCAGAGGTACTATGATAATCTGCCGCATTTTAGACAGCATTAGTAAATAATCACCAAATCATGTCAAATATATTTATTGCTTTGATGACTTATTGAGGTTTCTAGGATGAACTCATTATGTTTTTCTGATATTTTTAGTTACATTGAAATTAAATGGAACAAAAAATTTCATCAGGTTTCTGTATTTTTCAAAATAAAAACTTCTTTAAACTTCTTAGACTTACATGATTTGAAGAGCTACACTTAAATAAAATACGTGGTGCTGAGCTGCACTTTTTCTGACATGCCTGTTTTAGTTTATCGTCTTCTTGATAACATAATTCTGCAGCATCTTTACTTATATTTCTACATTGAGCCTGTCCTCTGAAATTCCTCTTTTTAGTCTTATCAGGTGAAATGTTTTCTGAAAGGATCATTTACTGAGATGTATCTCACAAAGCGCTGACCCTTCTTTGTCTGTGCATAATAGTTTGGTGGCTGATAAATTCCTGATGGTTCAAGAGTCACATATAGCCCTTTAGCTTTCGACTGTGAAACCCTGAACTGAGACAAAGGACTTGACAACATCTTCAAAAATATCAGTAGAGAGGACAAATGGGAAAAGTTTAAAAGGATCCTAATCACCTCATGTGAGCAGTTCATTCCCTTTAAAAATAAAAGAACTTCGAGTAAAAGGAAACCAATGTGGCTCGACAAGACTGTAAGGGGGGCAATAAATGAAAAAAAGAAAGCGTTCAAACTACTAAAGCAAGAAGGCAGCGAAGAAGAGCTAAAATCGTACAGGGAAAAAAGCTAAATATGCAAAGATAAGATCAAAACTGCTAAGGAGGAGGCTGAAAGATTGATCGCGAAAGAGAGCAAAAACAACCCTAAACTATTTTTTAACTATATTAACATCAAAAGGATTTGCACCGAAAGCACTGGCCCTTTAACAAATAATGCAGGAGAAATCATTGAAGGCAAAGGCAAACCTATTAAATAGTTTCTTTTCCAGCGTATTCACAAACGAAAAGGAAATGCCACATGAGATGCAGGGGAATAAAATGAGCCCCTCACAAAATATCTCATACCTAACGCAGGAAGAAGTGCGAAACCGGTTAAAGAAGATTAAAATCGATAAGTCGCCAGGCCCAGATGGAATACACCCAAGGGTACTAAAGGAACGAAGTAATGTGATAGCTAGGCCGCTATATCTAATATTTATGGATACTATCAAGACCGGGGTTGTACCACTGGATTGGCACATTGCCAACGTGGTTCCAATTTACAAAAAGGGGTCCAAAAGTGAGCCTGGTAACTACAGACCGGTAAGTCTCAGTTCAGTAACTGGAAAAATATTCCAGTTTCTGAGAGACGCCATCGAAGAATACCTCAAGGAGAACAACAGTATAACTCCTCACCAGCATGGATTCATGAAGCGTCAATCGTGTCAGACCAATCTGATCAGCTTCTACGATGAAGTAAGTTCTGGGCTGGACCTGGGAGAGTCTATTGATCTCGTATATCTGGACTTCTCTAAAGCATTTGACACCGTGCCGCATAATAGGCTAATATATAAAACGAGACAGCTTGGATTGGGTGAAAACGTGCGTAGTTGGCTAAAGAATTGGCTCAGAGATAGAAAGCAGAGGGTGGTAATAAATGGTTCATACTCTGATTGGGCCACCGTCGCTAGCAGGGTGCCACAGGGTTCAGTAGTGGACTGACTCACAATATTTTTATGTCTTCATTTATGATTGTTTTATATGTTTAGAGCAAAAGAAAAAGAAACAAAGAGGCCAAGATCTTATAGCCGTAATTTACGCAAGTACACAAAGACACTGCATACTTGCTGCGTGCTGCCAATTGCCATGCACTTGGAGTGTATGCGCCAAGATAGAACGGCGTGGCATTTTCTGTACTGCGCACGTGCACGGCCGGCACAATACAGAAAAGACGCCTGCAGACAGGTACGCATGGGTCACCGGCTGGGCACATGGTCAGATTCCGCTGCAGGATCCCATATGCGGAATCCGACCCGGCCGTGTGCAAACGCCTGGCATTGGCATAAAACAGCCCGCTAGCGAGTGCAATATCGCGCTCACCCGTGTGTAAGTAACTTTACCTGCAGGATTTCACTTATGCTGAAATGAATGAAATCCACAGTGAATTTTCCACAACATATCAAGCATACTGTGGATTTGAAAATCCACAATGCGATTTGAACCCACAGTGAAATTTTTCCATTGTTAGTTAATACTACTCTTAGGCCTTATTCACACAAACACATTTGTGCTGCGTATTATATGTACAAACTTTGTGTGCGCAACACGCAGTGAACAGAACTCATTGATTTCAATGGATTCGGTCACGTGTTTTTTTGTAAGTGCATTTCAGTTGCGCAAAAATAAACCTAATTGCCCGGTTAAATTAATGGGAGCATATTTGCCTCTTTTCTTTTTGTGCATACAAATACACCTGGCATGTGCACGCGTCCAGCAAATACACAGGGCAAATGTGTGTAAATATGCTTATACCTGTGTAAAGCCTTAGATGGCAGGGATTCAGAAAGGAATCTTAAACTATTTGACTAAAATGAAACCCCCCACCTTTTTGTGGTGCAATAGTAGTTAATTAGAAGAGTTCATGAGAATCACATATAATATTTAAGGCTCATTTACACGGGACAAATGTCGGGAAAACGTCATCCCCGCACATACTCCTGCTGCATAGAAGCGAGTATCGCTGGCTCACAGCAGGGCGGCAAGAGGAGATTTCTCTCTTCGTGCTCCCCTGCCCCTTTCCATTGACTTAACATAGCACCTGTTTAATACTGAACAGCTGCTATTTACATTGAACGATCAGTTACCTGCTCATCGTCTATCGTTTATGTTGCATAAACGATGGACGATCGGCTGATCACTCGGTGTAAATAACAGCCGTTCAGTACTGAACAGCCGCTATGTTAAGTCAATGGAGAGGGGAGCACGAAGAGAGAAATCTCCTGCAGCCTCCCTGCTGTGAGCCAGTGATACTAGCTCCCGTGCAGCAGCAGGAGAGTGAGTATGTTCGGGGGTCGAGTGTCGGGCAACGTTTGCATGTAAAAGAGCCTTTACGGACATACTGATACAAAAACACAAGGGTAGGTATGCAGCACGCCCCTATAGCATGCAGACAGGCAAACTGCTATATGGAGAAACTATCAAAGGAGCAAAATACTGTTAAACAACCATTCATACACCTGCAGTTGCATATAATTAGGCTGAAAACACATTGCCGTATGTGCAAATATACTGGGCAGTACGGAGCATAGCTGCGCATGGCAGTTCAAACTCCGTACCAGAGCGCTGGACTTTGAAGAAAGAGGCAGGAAGATAGCAGCTGCCCAATCTCCCCCACACCATGTGTTCAGTACATGTGGGAAAGATAGGGCAGGTCCTATATTTTCTCGTCCGCGGTATTTACAGCTGAGAAATCCCTGCAGTGAAAACGAATCTGCTGAACTCCTATAGAGATCAATGGTTTGGTTTTGTCCCGTTATACAACCGTGATCATTGTGGCTGTATAAGGCTAGAAATTCACGTTCACATGTTTAAGCCCTTAAAAATGGAAAGCCTAACACGGTGCCAGATCTGTCACACAATGGACCGACAGACCCCACTGACTATTAATGGGATCCACAATAATGCTCTTTGTTTTCCTTGAAGAAACGGCACTGCAAGCGGCGTCCGCACATACCTGATTACTGTCTTTTTCATCTGTGCTGCAGATAGTCCACACGACTCCCCATCGGACAAGCGCAGTACAGATTTTCTTCTGTAACTCCTGCTTTTCCTGTGTCATCGCCTAGTGATGCCAAAGAATCTGCAACCATTCCGCAATGCCATTGACTTCAATGGAAGCCATCTGCGCGTAATCCGCAGAAAAATGGAGCATACTAGGATTTTTCCAACACTTGCGGAAATGAAATTGGTTTCTGCAAGTGTGCAGGAAGAATCTATTTCCCATAGCATGCTATGGGCGCAAATATCTGTCC
The DNA here is from genome assembly GCF_035609145.1 of Eleutherodactylus coqui. Taxonomy (NCBI): domain Eukaryota; kingdom Metazoa; phylum Chordata; class Amphibia; order Anura; family Eleutherodactylidae; genus Eleutherodactylus; species Eleutherodactylus coqui. The sequence goes on along the minus strand of NC_089839.1, from coordinate 248,279,490 downwards.
GTGGGCTGGAGGCCTTAGTTACCTACCACCAGCCACCATTCATGTAACACAACCACTAAGCTTGTGTCCTCTTTTGAGAAACCACAAGATTTTCTGAACTGTAGATATTGTAACCGCCAATCCTGCTGCCTGAAGTAAAGCTGATTTGTTGCACCAGAAATCTTTTGTGTCTAGAGCCAGCCTTATTTTGCACCAGCCTCTGGCCACGAACCACTCTGGTCCGTGGGCTGCTCTAGGCCGCTCTTATAAATGATTCCTCTCTACACATTGAATTAAACACATTCGTGGAAGAGAAGGAATGTAACTGTCAGCCAAGCCAGTATTTGCTAGTCAATGTGTACAGCTGGCCTATAGGTAAAAACTCTACAAGAAATAGTGCCTATCTTGTGGTGCCTACCATCTTCACTGTAGAAAGGAGTATACGGAATATATTCCCTTCCGTTCTCAAATTAAAATTAGAGTAGCTGTAACAATTACTAAACAAGTAAAAGCAGTGACTTATCTCTGTGAATCTCAAGAACACCACTAGTAAACAGGAAGATACCCAACACCTTATTATCTACCAGACAAGATTACATCATGCCATCAACACTGCTGATCCCGATGACATCACTGACCACATAGATCATGATAGTGAGAGTTCTTGTAACAGATACAAGTCTGTTTCTTGCTCTTCATGTAAGTAATAAATCTAGTGTTATGTTATAGTATTTTGCTATGTATATGTTTTTTGGAACATTGTTTAACTAGACATGTGATGTCATTAGTGACCACAGTATGTGCCTAAGGGGAACAACCCTTATTTCCCCCTAACGGTACTGTATTCTTCCCTTTGTGGTCATTTTTTGTCCCCGTTGGTACGTCCACACCTTTTGCTCTGTTATGTTTCTCCCCCTTTGTTGTGTGTGCCCACCTATGCTTTTGTGCATAGGCCACCATATGCGTTGGTGCCAATATGTACAGTTAAAACACAATAGAGTATCTACAGTTCAAAATGTATTGTGATTATGTAACAGCCTCTCAAAAGAGGGCACAAGTTTGGCAGTTGTCTTACACAAATGGGGTCTGGGGCAGTCACTCATGGCAACTTAGTTGTAGCACTACTCGACATCCTCACTATTCTTGCTACTTGCTACTGCCCAATTCAGGTCACACTGGCTTACCCCTGACAGAAGAAGGGCACAGGAAGCAGTCTGTGAGAGCAGAGGGTATGGAGAGGAGTCTGTGAGAGAGGGGTGGTATGAAGAGCAGTCTTCAAGGGATGGGGATATGGGGAGTAGTCTGTGACAGGAGGGAGCTATACGGAGTAGTCTGTAAGAAAAAAAGGGCCATGGGGACCAGTCTTTGAGAAAGTATGGAGCTATGGGGGGCAGGCTGGGAAAGAATAGGGGGCTGTATGGACCAGTCTGTGAGAAAGAAGATGGCCAAGGGGAGCAGTCTGAGAGAGATGAGGTTACGGGGAGCAGTTGTTGAGAGAGGTCATGGTACACAGTCTTAGCTTTCACATCCTGAGACCTATGCATTTAATAAAAGACGTTAGGCATATCTGATGATTGCAGTATTGTTCTATGTACTGTTTGGGCTGCAGAGCATTACCAGAAACCTAGTCCAGTGAGACCTTGGTGTTTCTATTTATTCCTGTTGGACTTATGATGTAAAGAGGGGTGGTATAATGTCAGCCTATTTGTACCCTTTGGACACTGAATTTATGTTGCTATAGATGTTGAAAATAGCTCCAGAAGAGACCAAACATGTCTCATAAGTAAACTATACAAAAGTGTATCAGAGCAGTCTGGATTGGATGGAGAATAAAAAGAATGAGAATAATTCCAATCAAAGAAGACATCATCTGTGAGTCAACTAGATTTAAATGTATTGAAATCACCTATGCCACCTGCAAAGCACCTGTGTATATGTGGTATTTACAACTATAAGGTCAACTTCTGTCCAAACTTTGATTAAGGAATTACTTTGTGTGTATTCTTCTGGCGACAACAAAAAAATGACAAAGGGTTGCATTTACCAGTTTTCTATAAAGTTCTTCACCATCAGCAAGAAAAGGTCACAGCAATTAGCCTGATGGAGGCCAAAAGAGTAGTCTGGGCAGTATACATAAGTATACAAGTGCTAAAATTGGTAGCATATTGTGGAAGACCACACTTTTTTAAATGGATTTTTTTACAAAGCTAAGCTATAAGTAACAGATATCACTATATGATGTTTTGGAAGCATCCATTTAAAGTATACATCCTGAATTATACGTTAAACAGAGGTCATAAACATCATATGAATAAGTCTAACCATATTGATATTTAGTGTGTATGTAGGGAGCTTTTTTAGCATGCCCACTTAATTTACTGCCTATACTCACAGTAAAGACTCTTTCACACGAGGGTATATTGGCCACTGTTTTCACGGCCGGCCGATGTACGCTACGATCTGAGGCGTAAAAACTTGTGAACAGGCGCACAAATCTAACATTTGTGCATCCGTTCAAACGGCATGGGCCCCGGCACACATGCGCCGAAGCAACTATGCTGTTGCCTCCCCTTCCCTCCCCGGCTCACCTCCACTCTCCTCACCTCTGGCTGTTTGCAATGGGAGGAGGCGGGACAGGGCGGTGCTTAGCTCAACCCCCATCCCTCCCATTGCAATCAGCCAGAGGGGAGGAGAGAAAAGGGAGGGAGTTTAGCAGTCACGCTGCTAAACTCCCTCCCACCTCCCTTCTCCGGCTGCTGTCATTGGCTCCCATAGGAGCCCATGCAGCGGCCGACGTATTCCGGCCCAAAAGATAGTTCCAGGACTATCTTTTGGGCTCGATGTAAAAGCGCCCGGCGCTATGTTGGCCTGGCCAGGCGCTTTTACATAGTGGGAATACAGCCATGTGATCTGATGCATTGGAATCTAGATTTTAGCATATATTGACCTACCGTGAAAACGGCGGACCGATATACACTCGTGTGAAAGAGGTCTAAGGTGAACTGAGCCTAAAGTGTTCCAGCAATCTTATCATTAGCCGCCATTTCAAGAATCTACAAATTACATCAGCTTTGTGTATTGTCACCTCAACTCTTGGATTACATTTCACATGGATGAGTAATCAGGCAAAACTAACACTGCAATGTACATCAAATACTAAATTTAGACATTTCACTTTGAAAACAGAACATTATGTGATTACTGCAAGAACATTCTTCTTTTATGTTTCTGCACATTTGGAATGTGAGATTGATGCGAATAGGCAAAACATTACAGATTTGTCACAGATAAATAAACAGAGGTGCAAAAAATGAAACCTGGCATTTAAAATCATGGCAAGCTAAAAAGAGAAAAAGACTGTTGCTTTAGGCTACTTACACTAAGAAACTCGGCCCAATATCGCGCTCGCCAACATGCATTTTCACGCCGATGTGAGGCGTTTTTCTGGCAAAAACGCGTCCCATCAATTTTGTGAAATAGCGATCTTCCAATGTGGTTTTCAGGCGCGTTAGAGGATGGGCAAGTTTATCCTATTGTTTTCAATGGGAAACCTCGCACTTGCATTCACATCACATGGCGTACGATGTGTTTTATTGTCCCATTGAAAACAATGAGCGATGCGTTCCAAGGAAAGTGAAAAGATAGGACTTGCCATGATTTTTTCCATCCCTACGATAGCTCATGTATATAACTGAGGTTCATATGTGTCTGAGGTTTGTGAGTCTCACAACGCACAAATCCCGTGCAAGTTTCTCAGCCATGTGAAGCCTGCCTTATTGTGGTGATGTTTCCTGTAGGAAATTTAAGAGGGCTACACCCCTGTAGAAAGGCGCAGACATTTTTTTACCACAGAACAAATAACTTCTTTTTTAGCAGTGGCACAACAATTCTGAGCGGTTCTTATTATACATGGGTATTTTCCCTTTATTGTCCCGCTCAATGTAACTTGCAATAACTGTAACTTTAACATAGCAGTACATAATGCTTGATGGTTACAGTCAGGGGCAGATTGGAAAAATATTACAAAGTGCCCCCTTGTAGGTAGACCAAATCCGGGAATAAGTGGGGTGAACACAAGTAGGCAAAGGTCAGCATACTGCCAGCCACAGCCATGTTGGCGATGGGAGTGGAGAAGCCTACATGGTGTGAATCGCTTGCCACAGCAAATTTTCTACAAAGCATAGAACAGCTTTAAACTAGAGATATACTGTATATTAAAGGGGTTGTCCCGCGAAAGCAAGTGGGGGTATACACTTCTGTATGGCCATATTAATGCACTTTGTAATGTACATTGTGCATTAATTATGAGCCATACAGAAGTTATTCACTTACCTGCTCCGTTGCTAGCGTCCTCGTCTCCATGGTGCCGTCTAATCTTCAGCGTCTAATCGCCCGATTAGACGCGCTTGCGCAGTCCTGTCTTCTGTTTTCTGAATGGGGCCGCTCGTGCCAGAGAGCGGCTCCTTGTAGCTCCGCCCCATCACGTGTGCCGATTCCAGCAAATCAGGAGGCTGGAATCGACAATGGACCGCACAGAAGACCTGCGGTCCACCGAGGGTGAAGATCCCGGCAGCCATCTTCTCAAGGTAAGTAAGAAGTCACCGGAGCGCGGGGATTCGGGTAAGTACTACCCGTTTTTTTTTTTTTATCCCTGCATCGGGTTTGTCTCGCGCCGAACGGGGGGGCTATTGAAAAAAAAAAAAAAAACGTTTCGGCGCGGGACAACCCCTTTAAGGTGCCACCAATGTTTGTTGTTTTTTTTTTAAATTTGTTAAGCTACTATGACATGAATGAACATCATAGACTGGCTTGTCTTAAGCCTCTATAATGGACATTTATGTCATGGATCCTGTACCTGCATGATCACCGAGAGAGCCCTGTGTTGACTAACAGCTGAACTCTAGTTGTAATGACCAGGATCAGGAAAAAAACTGAAAAGTAAACTCTTATCCCTGTCATTTAACTTTCTAGATGCTTCAGTCAATAGCGACCACTGCCTATTATCCTAGGGCAAGGACTATTGTATTCATGCCTGAAGCTAAGGCTGGATTTGCTTTTGATTTGTTGGACTGAAATAAACACAGGTCACGCCTGTACTTGGACTTTAAATACTTGTCTCCATCTCTGACTGCTGCAAACCGGCACTCTACCGAGCTGTCTTCCCACACTGTACAAACCCACTACACCAAGGTCAACATTACCAGTAGAAACATTATATAAGGGCCAAACACCACTACCTGACCATGATCACATATTACCACCATGAGTAATATCACCATACTATTACTGAATACAAATCACTACAAACATTTGCATTACCAATAATAGCACTATAATGGCCAAATTATGCCACTAGATCATGACAACGTAATACCACTATAGTGTTGCTGAAAAAACACTATACAAAGACCATTAGTATCCCCATACAGTGACCACATAGTGGTATATACCAGCTCTACACAGCTGCTCTACAATACCAGGATATCACAGGTGACGTTCTCTCAGACCGCCATGATGACTTCTTCTGGTCACAATTTGTTTCTGCAGAATTTGACACAGATATTTTTGATTCCTAGATGTTCCAGCCATCAGGCTTTGTTTTCGAAAACTTTACATTATCTCCCCAACCATAGTGCCCCACATAGTAACAGTAACCCCCATTCTTGCGCTCCCTGTAGGCCCCACATAATAAGTGCCATTTTCAGTGCTACTCCAACAGTAAAAATGCCCTCACTCAATGACAGTGCCTTCTTTATTCCCTCCACCCTGTAATAATGCCTTTCTTGGCTTTCATTCAGATATATTGTCCCTCATGGCTCCTGACACAATAAAAATACTGCCTCAATAAAAATCCCCTCACGGCCCCCACTTAGTAATAATGCTTTTCTTAGGATTCCAATCAGTACTAATTCTCCTCAAGGCCCCCCATCTAGTTATCCTCACCTGTGCCACTCCTGGCCTCTGCAGTCCATGAAGTAGCTCTGTTCCATCCTTGTGGGAACTCTCAGGATCCCCATTCTCTGTCTTGGTGAGGGTCCCAGCCATCTTAACGTTATCCCCAATCCTGCAGCTAGAGGATACCTTTCAATCTTGGTACAACACCTTAAGGTCTGTTTCACACAGCCTACAAAATCATTGCTACAAAACGCATGTGTGTGACGCCCATGGTTTTCAATGGGTTCTTTCAGGCTACAAAACATCTCTCATGTGAAAGAACTCATTGGAAACCACGGGCTTCACATACATGCATTTTGTAGCTATTATTTTGTAGAGAGATTTTGTAGCCTGTGTAAAAGAGGCCTTATGTATGTATAGGAGAGTGCACATATGGGGCTCTGTAAAGAGTCAGATTCTCATGCCATGTGTCAAAATTACTTTTCCATCCAAATAAACAGAAAAGTGATGAAATGGAAGAAAAGAGAAGTTTTTTCACTTACTTTCTGCTTTTTTGAAACCCTAATGAAACCAATACTGAAAAAAAACGGATTACTTTTTTTCCCATTTTATATCATTTTCTCTCCTATAAAAACGTAGCAGAGAGATAGACACCCTGAACGGAGCTCTAATGCAGGTGTGAAAGCAGCCTTATTTTGGGGGGGGGGGGGGGGGGAACTTGTTGCCTTTGCTTCTCTCACATAAATGCACAATAGCTCAGCTCAGAGGCTGTGTAGCATGACCATGCCCACTCAATACTACACAGCTATCTCTTATCTTCTCTCTGGGTAGCTGCCTGTGGTTCCCCCTCACCACTGATAAAAGCAGTTAATTCACCTAAAATAAACCATTACAGCAAGTATTACAGCCCTCTGTAATACTATATTTCTGTAATACTATATTTCTTTGCCATCTGTCCTCCTGATCTCCTTCACCATCTCCTGGCACAGTCACACAGACCTCTGTAATAGTAAAATGGAAAGGTAATGAATGCAAACATGGAAGGAGGATAGGAAAGAAGCTGTCAGTTTACTCTGTCCTCTAGTCTGCAGTGCCTTGGAAAAGAATACAAGCAGTAAAATTAGTCAGAAATGTTTAATGAAAATCACTTGCAAGAAGTCTTCATTTCCAAAAACACATTGATTAAAAAAAGAGTGCAAAAGTTTACATAGCTTCTATTTTTCCTATGGTTTCAACTTTCTAGTTAATAGGTAACTATTATCAAACATGGATCAGGGGTTTGTAAGAGTTCAAACATCATCATTTACAAATCACTATTGTTTTTTGCTTACTCATGCAAATGTAAGTTTAGTCATGCACCATTTTTTAATCATGATCATTTAATCATACAAACTCAGTCACCATTGTTTTACAAGCCCTCTATTTGTCATCATGATATTTTATCATTTAACCCCTTCAGTGGCAGTTCGGAAATTTTCCGGGACTAGCTTCACTGCCCATAGTGAAATAGCCTGGAAGATGTCTGGGCTATGTTTCACTATGGGACCGTGCAGGACACAATGCCATAAGCTGTGGCATTGTGTTCTGCCTACACATTCCCACAGAGAACCAGTGCAGGACTTTAAAAAAAGAAGCAGGAAGATATAACTGATCTTTTTTTGGACTCCTTAGGTAGTGTAGTGTCATGCTCCTGAGCGGATTCTAGCCTGCTGGACGTTATAACCAGGGTCCTGTGCTGGCTATGATTATACCCTTACCAGGGAGAGCATATAAACAATGAAAATGAACAAGAGCTGAGCAGCTCTATTGATCTATATAGGGACTAGCCCTCACTGCATCATAGGAGTCAATTTACCAAGTACCTGGTGACAACAGTGATGCAGTTGAGCTAAATAAGGGAGCAGCTCCATTGATCTATACAGGGACCAGCTCTCACTGCATCATAGGAGTCATTTTACCAATGATCTGGTGACAACAATGATGCAGTGGAGCTAAATAAGGGACTTATAACAAACTATCCATGATATTGATATATCAGGCTAATTGAGCCCTTGCATCATTAGTGGTGTCAATCACCCTTTTGTTGGGGTATACTTGGGATTGAATATTCGCTAAAAAGAAAAAAATAATAGCGGATCTAAGACTGCCAAAGTTACCCTTTACGTAGTGTCCCGTATGGATTAGTCCAGTCTATGTGTCCGCTATGGACTAAATGAACAATATATCGGACATTTATGTTGCAGCGGGGAATATAGCGCTATATATATAGGGTGAGCGCAGCCCCAGACATTTGAGTGTCCGGATTGAGTGTCCAACAATAACCTTATATCTGACTTGGGGGACCCAAGTGGGCGTTTGATTGCAGTTCTTACTTTACTGCAAAGAACTGGCCATTGATCAAACGAAACTAATATTTATTTAGTGGTGTGATTTGGTGTACGTAAGTGAGACTACCTATAAATTTCAATTCACACCAAACACTGGATGATCCGTGTTGAGGACTCTAGTGTAGGGGTACCACTCCCAATATATAAGGTGTGATGAGGACACAATGATTTAAGCTTTAGGCATAAAATATACCAGTGCTGTTTTTTCTACAAAAAGAGGCACTAATTTTAGTTGTTCTGATTGCGCATTTTTTAAACAAATACATTAAAAGTTATATTTTAGTTATCAGTGATTCCCATCGGTGATCTATTGGTTTGATTTATTGGGATATTCGCCTGTCACGGTGACATAACATAGTGTATCAGGCTGAAAAAAGACATATGCTCATTCAGTTCAGTCTATTACCACCCACTCCCCCCAACCCCCATGTTGCGCCAGAGGAAGGCAAAGCCCCAATGAGGTATAAGCTGATTTTCCTTATTTGAGAGAAAAAAATTCCTTCCTTACTCCAATCTGGCAATCAGAATAATCCCCAGAACAACAAATGTTCCGAAGTTATTAATTGCTATAACATGTCATATTGCAACATTCAAGAAAGGCATCCACGCCAAAGCCAATTTTCCCCATTTAAAGGAAAAAAATCCTTCCTGACTCAAATCTGGCAATCAGAATAATGCCTGGATCACCGACCCTTCTGAAGTTATTAGTGACTGTAACATAATATTTTAACATTCAAGAAAGGCACCCAGACCCCTCTTAAATTCTTTTCTTGAATTTGCTATCACCACGTCCTCAGACATGGAGTTCCATAGTCTCACTGCTCTTACAGTAAAGAACCTCTTTCTATGACGGTGTAGAAACCTTCTTACCTCTAGATGTAGAGAGCGCTCCTTAGTTATAGTCAGAGTCCTGGGTATAAATAGATGGTGGGAGAGATCTCTGGATTGTCCCCTGATATATTTATACATAGTTATTAGGTCGCCCCTCAGCCATATTCTTTCTAAACTAAATTACCCCAAATTAGATAACCTCTATGGGTACTGTAGTCTGCCAATTCAATTTATTACTTTAATTGTCCATCTCTGAACCTGCAAATATTGATATTTTACTGCGCAATCCTTTTACCAGGTCATGAATAAATATATATAAAAGAATAGGGCGCAATACTGACCCCTGGTGGTACCTAACTAGTAATGTTGATCCAATCAGAGTATGTACCAGTAATAACCACCCTCTGCATTCTATTACTGAGCCAGTTACTTACCCACTTACACACATTCTCGCTCAGACCAAGCATTCTGATTTTATGTACCAACCTTTTATGTAGCACAGTATCAAATGCTTTGGAGAAGTCCAGATACACAAGAGCCAGAGACTCTTCCCAGTCCAGTCTAGAACTTACCTCCTAATAGAAGCTAATCAGACTGGTTTGACAGGACTGACCCTTGATAAACCCATGCTGATAATGATTGTCTGAAAAGCCCCACTGAAATCAATGGAGGCGTTTTACAGCGTTTAGCCATTCATGTATCTATTTACCTATTATGGTAGGCATATACACTTTGCTGTTGGCTAACAGATAAGAATATTTTCCCCTGGAGGGTCATGTGTTTTTTGTTGTCCAAATACTGATTATAACATAGTAACATAATATGTTAGGCTGAAAAAAGACAAATGTCCATGCAGTTCAGCCTATTCCCCCCCACTTTCCCCAATGTTGATCCTGAGAAAGACCCCAATGAAGTAATGGGAAAAAAAGTCCTTCCCAACTCCTATTCTGGCAATCAGAATAATCACTGGATCAACAACCCTTCCAAAGTAATTATTGACTATAACATGTAGTATTCTAACACCAGTTAGATACTCAAACCAGTGGCAGTCAAAATCTTAGCCGATCTATGTCAAAAGATCTGGAGCTTCAAATCATAGCGCAAAGACTGCACAAGATCTGTCTTCGTCACACCTCCAAAAAAAAGGTGATGCTCAAGAATGTTACAATTAACGAGCAAAATTATTTTAAAGATCATACAAAAACACATTGCGACAATTGTTGAAAAGGAAATGGCGGAAGCTCAAGCTGGCTTCTGCAAAGGACACGGCACCAGAGACTAAATCGCGAACCTGCACTGGATCATGGAGAAGACCCGAAAACATCAAAAGGACGTGTTCATGTGTTTCATCGACTAAAGCAAGGCATTTGATTATGTTGAACGTGACAAGCTTTGGAATTGTCTGAAGCAAATGGACGTCCCAGAACGTACTGAACAGTTTATAAGGTCGCTTTAAAACAGTCTGGACGGCTTATGGAAACACGGATTGGTTTGGAATCGAGAAAGGCGTATGGCGAGGCTGCATTCTATCACCAGTCCTTTTCAATCTGTACACAGAAACGATAACGAGGTGATGCAATCTGGACGACTCAGAAATCGGAGTGAAAATTGGTGTCAGAAATGCCAACAACCTCCGATATTCAGATGACACCACCCTGCTTGCGGAAAGTGAAAGGGGCCTGGAAAACCTTATCCAACGAGTGCAAAAGGAAGGTGAATGCATGGGACTGTACCTCAACAGCAAGAAAACGAAAGTCATGACTGCGGTAGGCAATGGGACAGTGAACATAAACCTCAACAATGAAGAAGTCGAGACTGTCCAAGATTTCATCTTCCTTGGATCGATTGCAATGGGCAATCTGGAGCTGAGATCAAGAGACGGATTACACTTGGTAGGAATGCAATGCAAGGAATGGAAAAAATCTAGAAAAGCAAGGATATTGGCATTGCAACAAAAACCAGACTGGTCAATGCCATCGCCTTTCCCATAACAACGTATGGTTGCGAAAGTGGGACACTCAGGAAAACAGACAGAAGGAAAATTGATGCGTTTGAACCATGGTGCTGGAGGAGAATGCGACGGATACCTTGGACGGCCATGACAACGAACAAGGTAGTGTTAGAAAGCGTCAAACTGAAAATATCACTAGAGGGCAAAACCATCAGACAGCGGCTCTCTTTGTTTGGCCATGTGATGCGCGCTAACTCACTGGAAACAATACTGATGCTTGGCAAGGTCAGTGGGAAGAGAAGATCAGAACGACAAAGAACAAGATGGCTAGATACAATCAAGGCCACCACCAACATGTCAATCACCGAACTGAAAGAAGCCGTGAAAGACAGGAATGTGTGGAGAACATTGATCAATAGAGTGACCGAAGGTCGGATGTAACTGAACGGATAATCATCATCATTCTAACACTCAAGAAAAGAGTCCAGACCCCTCTTAACTCCATTCTTGAGCAATACGGTATTGCATGTTATACTCACTTATGTGAATAATTATATGTTTATTCACAGAGGAAGTATACGGACGTCTGTGGTTCCCTCCTGTGGTAACAGTTGGCTTCAATTTTTAAAAAAACGAGACAACTGTTATACCTTCTTTAAATTCTTTTCAAAAGCTCTATTTACCATCGGTCAGTCGTAATATTAAACCACCTGTCTAATATTGTCTACAGCCCCCCATACCAAAACGGTTCAGACCTGATGGACAGTATTGCTCTGGCACTATTTTTGTATCTTTAAAAGAGTGGGATCACAATCTCCCTCTTTCTACTGGTTATACCTCTAGCTATGCATTCTACTTGCTTTCCTTACTGTCTATCCTCACTGTTAACGCATTCTAAGTTGTCAGAAATCAGAACCCTTAAATTCTGTTTTTCTAAAGTCTTAGCTAACACAGAACTGCCAATGCAATACTCAAGAAGATGATTCCTCCTCCACAAATACATTATTTTATTTAGAAACATGGACTAGGATTTGCCATTTTTAGAGCTAAATAATTTTCCATGTTACAGACACCACCCGGAATATGAACCCTATTAGATACTTTTGTTATTACACACTTTTGTGTCATCAACAATTAGGAAAACCTTATCTATCAAACCTTCCCCTATGTCACTAATACTAAAAAGAATAGAAGAGGCTGATCGAACCTGAGACAGTGCAGGGGAGGCCTCCATGACAGAGGCAGGAGGGAAGAGAGGGAAAATTCTTGAAAAAGCTGGAAGCTGTGGGTTGGGAATAGGGCATGTGTGTGTGTGGGGGGGGGGGCATAGACTTGACTAAGGAGTTGGCATCCAAATCATCCAGTCAGATGTCATTGTTCACTCAGCGTAGCAGAGACATCCCTTTGACCCACCCGCTTTTTTGTCAACGACCTATTTATGTTGGAAAGGGTTCCGATAACTTTGGGGGACAATTTTTGGGCGTTTGATGGGATGTTCGGTACTAAGAGTTAAGTTTTCTTTTAATGTCTCAGGGAGAGAGTACTTGTCATAGCAGCTTTTGCAGTGGAAGTTCTTGGAGTTGGTGTTTAAATTTGTGGAGGGGAAAGAATTATGGGCATGCATTCTCCTAAGTTAATTGGAGATGGTTATAGTCATGGGTAGAATGTTGGGACTCCTTATGTTGGATTCACATGGGACGGAATTGCCACAGAATTACTGTGCGACAATTCCGCCTGTGGCCCTAATCCCAGGATTAGCCAGCCATGTGGACAAGATTTTTCAAAAATCTCGTCCACACGGGGTGGCCAATCCGTTGTGGAAAATCCAGGCAAATACGGACATGCGGCACGGAATTCAATTCCGTGGCATGTCAATTCTTTTTTTTTTTCGCGGAATACCATCAGCCGAATCACTCCACAACTCACGACAAAATGCCGCTGGTTTTGAAGCTGCAGCTCTCCCGCAGAATTCTAACCAAATTTCGGTGCATTCATTCCGTGAGAATTCCGGTGGGATTCCGTCCCGTGTGAACCCAGCCTTAGGCTGTTACCCCTTCGGGGGCATTCAGTGCAATAATATATGGCATCTGCAGGTGGGCCTGTTGGTGCCTCTGAACCGGGTTACCACTGGTGATAAGTTGGGTAATGCTGAGTATCGCTTGTCTGTAGCTCCAAAGACTTTCCCTATTGTCCTGTTCTCGTTCATTGTTTGGCGGCTTACTGATATAACTTTTGCGTATGTTTTTATAGTTATGGAATTTCAGGAATATAACTGTAATAAACAGCTGCCATTAAATCCATGTCGGTGTACGTGTCTTGTTTTAATGGAAACCAGGGTAACAATTTGGGAATGAGTGTAAAAGTTGCTGTAAATCTGAGTTGACTTATGCTAGTTAAGGAAGTTGAACATACAATACGTATGGATGCGGCACTCTCTCAAACCACCCCATAAAGAGGGGAGCACTCATGGGCGTAAATGCAGGCATCAACAGATGAGGACCCACCATTCACAAATGACGTTGTAAAATTCAGTAATGAAGCCGCATGTAGGGTACAGAAAATCCTCAGAAAGCAGCAGAGTTCATCTCACCAATCCTGGCTTTATTGGCTTGAGAAAGACTGACTGCGTTCAGTTGAAACGTCGCCGTTGTATGCAATATCTTGGCAATAAAGCAAGGATTGGTGAGATGAACTCTGCTGCTTTCTGAAGATTTTCTGTACCCTACATGCTGGTTCATTACTGAATTTTACTAGTTAAGGAAGTCGGGCGCTTATAATCCTTCTGTTCAGAATACACAACATTAACAATGGCATCTCTGAAGTAAAGTGCAGATTTATATAGAACTCAATTGGATGCAAAAAGAATATGGATGTTGATGCTGATTAAGGGCAGCGTCACACAAGCGTATGCACAAAAACGCTCGCAACAGCGCAGTGTATTTGCGCATGAACAAGGTTTGAAGAGGTCATAATCTGCGTGTTGTGCGCATATCAAAGCATTGAAATATCATTTTTCAGCACGCAAGGCCGGATCACATGTGCATCACAGACCCTTTCTGTGGATTTCTTGGCTAATTAAAGCCTAATAAGATCCAGATGTGTTCTTTTCCCTGCATTTTGTGCAGCATCACACCCTTCCCCTTGTGTGTTTTCTCCCCTCCCATAGACTTACATGGCACTTTTGCTGCGCAAAATGTAGGAAAATATAGCAGGACCTATTTTTTTGCAGGCGTTTATGAGAACAAACCCAATGGGTTTTATTTTCTGAGTTTAGCATACGCAGATTTCACGTGCACAAATACCTGCGGAAACACAGCTGTGTGACTCTGCTCTTAAGCATGGGATCCACTTGCGAATCACTGCAAAAAAAAACACACACATGTGAACAGATTCTAAAGGTGATTTCACATATGTGACAAACTTATATCAGTGCCACGTATTGTTGATAAATGACTTGCATCGTTAAATATGTCCAGAGATGTGCGGTCACTTTTTGCACCCCCCATCTATTGGAGTGATACTGCGACAAATTTTGTGACGCTTTACAAAGTCACAAATCCTAAATTTGTCTAAAAAGCTTACACAACACAAGCCATGTCCCTCATCTCTTGGCTTTGGAAATGTGAAGTGAGAAGTGTAAAACAGTGGTAGTTCGGGAGAGCAGGAAGTTAGCTGGGTGAAAATGAGAAGGAAAGGTGGACAGGAGACATTGGGGGAGGCTAGTCCTGAACTGGCACAACCCAACAAGTTTGCAAAGTTGGCAGATGAGGGGGATGCATTACAAGGTTAGCACTGCTGCAGCAGGACATGCCATCTGATCGCCAGGGGTATATTTGCTACAGTGTGAAGGGGAATAGGAGCGCAGGGCAGGCTAGACATGTCCCGGTAGTGGGAGACTCAATTATTAGGGGACAGAGAGGGCAATCTGCCACAAAGACCAGGATCGCCAAACACTGTTTTGTCTTCCTGGCGCTCGAATTTAACATATCACAGAACTGTAACAAGGTGGCATCCACTATGGCTAGCGGAAAGAAGGTTTCTACACCGATATAGAAGGGGGTTCTTTACTATAAGAACATTGAGACTATAGAACTCACTGCCCGAGGACGTGGTGATGGCAAATTCGAGATAAGAGTTTAAAACAAGCCTCTTGAGCGATACAATATTATATGCTATAGTCACTAATAACTTCAGAAGGGATGGTGATCCGGGGATTATTCCGATTGCCAGATTGGAGTCAAAAAGGAATTTTTTTCCCTTAGATGAGGAAAATTGACTTCTACCTCTTTGGGTTTTTTATTACTTCCCTCTGGATCAAATTGGGGGGTAATAGGCTGAACGTTATGGACATATGTCTTTTATTGGCCTTACATACTATATAACTATGTTCGACTCATCATTCAGAACCATGTGCCTTTGAAATTTGACTTCCTACAAGTCTTTCACACATCAGAGAATAGAGGGCAGTGCAGCCTTCTACATCAGACAACGCAGATGTCTTCAAACTCGAGGAAGTCATGTAAACTGATACTATGTTGCTTAAATGTTCGCATGAATGAGGAAGTGCTCCGTGAACTAATCCTGAGCTAACAGTTACAATACACAATCTCTAACAGCCGCCATGTGATACATGAGATATTAGTATTAGTGATGTAGCCTCTCATAGTTGTGGCTGTCAATAGACATAAGACTTTATAAAATAAATGAGGTGTCAGTGGGATGTAGTGCAGCTTCCTCTCCATATACCACTCCCTGTGAGGTGGAGGATAGTATCTAGCACAGCCCGTCTTCTCTGGCCCTGAGGCTGATCCTCACACTGTATCACATCTCTTGGCTCTTCATACTGCTTTTACAGAAAGGACGAGCATCCTGGTGAGTGTTCTGAAGTCACTTACTCTACTTTCTTACAAGTATCTGAGGTTTTACAATGTGAAATGTATTTGAACATGAGTAAACTTGGAAATACCATAAATACTTTATACAGGAGAAACAATGGGATAAACATAAGGAAGCAAATCGAGGAATTACAATATTGCAGGGTACAAAGGAATTTTCTGATGTTATGTAATTAAAGCTTAATTGTTGTATAATGAAAAGTTCTGCAACTTTTTAATACAATTTGCTTTTAAATTCTTTATTTGATGTTGATGAAAGAAAGCAATCTTCTTTATAGCCAGAAGCCCAAAAACTATCGGTAAAAAACTCACTTGTGTAACTGAACCCCTTGACATGAATGGGTTCTTTTCCCATGCGAGTTCTGTCCATCTCAGAATTGGACTGAACTCAAACAGGAACATCGCTTGTGTATGGATGCAGCCTAAACCTGGATTCCAGGCTGATACAATGTATCAGTGGAGATAAAATGTATCAAACTATTTGGACAAACTAGTAGGACAGGAGAAATACTTGTACTGCCGCTGATGTATTTAGTTCAGGTTTCTTTCTACCGTTCCTACCACTGGAGTTATATGTCAGAAGTGTTCTCTGATGTATACCTCCGACAAACGTCTGTGATGTATGCACTGTATAGCCATACAGTGGCATACGGTATGTTGCCCATTGACTCCCAAAAACATCTGCCATGCGATATGGCTTGTGTTTTTTACAGTGTCTATCTGTATAAGAGGTGCTGCAGAGTATACTCTATATATTATACAGCTGCTTCATAGAGATGCTGGTCTGGTATCGTCGTTAAATCGATGACCTCGTCATGATATGGGTCATTGATGTGGCGACCGTTCCGTTCTTTATCAGATATCTCAATGATAAGAATAATAATTAAAGATGAGCAAGCATACTCGCTAAGGGCAATTACTTGAGTGAGCATTGTCCTTTGCGAGTACCTGAAGAAAAGATTGGGGTCCCGGCGCGGGTGAGCGGTGAGTTGCAGGAGTGAGCAGGGGGAGCGGGGGGGGGGGGGGGGGAGAGAGAGATCTCACCCCCCCCCCCGTTCCCCGCCGGCACCCACAGGCAGGTACTCGCTAAGGACAATGCTCGCTCGAGTAATTGCCCTTAGTGAGTATGCTCGCTCATCTCTAATAATAATCTTAATCTGATATTTAGTGTGCAGACACATACAACTCAGATCCATTTCTTGGACCTGAATATTGCAGAGGTATTACTACCACCCAATGCGAGAAGCATTTAGGTAATACCATGTTACATACGGGATTGTGTCATCTTGACCGTCAAAAAAGTAATTCCTCTTTAAGAGCTCGTAAGAGACTGGAGAAAATGCTTGGAGATGTATTTGTGGGAAGAAGAACAGAAAATTGTGTGCAAATGTCTAAGGGAGCGAGGATATGCAAAAGGTCTTATTGATCCTGCTAGGAAGAAGGAGAATAGACAAAGCATTAGATTGAACAATCGAAGGCTGAAGGTTCAGTGAATGCGAACGACTGAACAGTTTGCGAGGGAATGATTTATCTGCCTGTAATAACTCTATCAAATTGTTCTGTGTAAAACAGGGCTTTCAAACTCATTTTCTCCGAGGGCCACATCAGCCTTAAGGTTACCGTCAAATGATCAATGCTAATAGTATAGAAAGGGCTTGTTCTTATGAGCGTATTTGCACTGCATATTACGCACGCAACGTTTGCATGCATAATACATAGTGAATAGAACCTATTGATTTCAATGGGTTCATCTACATGAGTGCATTTTTTCACGTGATGTGTAATCACGTGAAAAGATACTCAGCATGGCCTATTTTCGTGCGTATTACATACCGCAATAAGCCATTGAAATGAATGGGCGCCGAAAGGTGCAGGCAAAAGCAATTTTTTGTTATACAAATACGCCGCATATTTCTACAAATTGCACTTACACATGTGTGAAAGAGCTCTAATAGTGACCCCCATAGTGGTTGCAATAGTAACAATACCCCCATAGTGGTAGTGACCCACACAGTGGTCCCAGAAGTAATAGGGACCCCCATAGTGACTATAGTAGTAAGTGACCCCCATAGTGGCCCCAGTAGTAATAGTGACCCCTAAAGTAGTTCCAGGGATGCTGCCTGGCCAGAGGTCAATAGCAACCGTGCTATTGGCCACTGGCCAGGCAGCATTCCTACAGGCTTTACACTCTGCCTGCTTGGCGCTCCAGTCCGGCGGTGGCAGCCGCTGTTGAATATGTGACTGCTGACCTCTCACCTAGGCGCAAACGTCAATGGTCAGGAGACTTCAGCGGTCACAGACTCTGCACTGTGCCACTGGACTGGAGCTGCAGGTGGGATAGGTAGAATTCCCTTAAAGTGGTTATCCAGGATACACTGCCGCTGCTCCAACCCCTGTGTAGTGGCCGTTGCTCATAATTGCAGGCTCAGCTCTCAGTGAAATCAATGGGAGCTGCACTTGCAATTGCAGGCTGGGGTCCCATTGATTTCAATGAGAGTTGCGCCTGCAATTACAAGTACCGATCACTACACAGGGGTCGGAGCAGTGCTTCCGATCTGACCCCGGTGTATCCCAGTGGGCGCTGTCTCAATAACTGCTTTAAGATTTAATGCATGACCGGCAGGCCACATAAAATGAGGCGGCGGGACAGACTTGGCCTTGTGTTTGACATGTGTGGTGTAAAAGCACCTTTAGAATAGATCATGAATAGTAGGTCAGCAGGGGGTCCAATGCCTGGAACCCCCAATAATCAGCTGTTTGCTGGGTTGATGCGCTCTTGCATGGAGCTGATTTCTGCAAGAAGCAGACAGCTCCGTTCCACTGTAGTGACTAAACTTGGCATTACATCCATTCAATTAAATGAGTACTTTGCCTGTAATACCAAGCCTGGCCACTGCAGTGGGAATACAAATGCATTGGAAAGGTGAGCATGCTGTGTATTTCCTTGTGCAACCGAAATGAGCATGCAAAATACTTATATGTGAGCGAACTCATTGAAATCAATGGAAATGAAAACCAGAAAGCGGCTCCTCTGCAATCACTCCCATGCAAGGACTTTCTGGAAACCACAACGGATGCACAGGGAAAAGGAAGTAGGCCCAACGTAAAATAAAAACTCTTTCTCTTTATTGCCAAATCCAGACAGACCTAGAGAAACAAGAAGCATGTGCAAAATTACTTGTTTCAGGCAAATACGAGCAGAAATGCGCTCGTATGAATCCGGCCACAGTAAATTTCTCCCTGTGTGAAGAAAGCCTAAAAGTGTTGGAAACAGGTAAAACTTTCAGGATGGTTAGGGCGGCATCCATGGTGCACTGTCAATGCATGAGCTGGGGAAATCTCCATGTATATAGCCATGCACCCAAAGACATTAATGGACAAACACAGGCAAAAAGATTCTTTTTTTCTGCACAGCTGGTGCTGTTAGATCCAGACTTTCCCCAATTGTATGTATGCCAAAAAGACAGATACCTATGCCTCTCAATATAACTGTCTACTAAAAAGTGTACAATTGGCCATATGTTCTCCAATACCTTTCAAAAAGTAGAGACCGAACATAGTATAAAGTTCTCCTAATCCGCCATTTTGAAAACACCTTTCTTATTTGACCAATTTAAATCTGTCGAAAAGTTGACAAAATATTAAATTATTAGAATTTATAATAACTGTTTTTGTCTCTGGCACTCTTTCACATGTCTGTGCTTGTCGTGTGGATTTCTGTTCATTTTTGTTCTTTCCCAAAAATAGGTGCAAGTTGATACCTGACTAAACATAATATATAAGAGCACAGCAAATTATTTTCCAGGTTTGGTTTATGACCATTTTCCTCCATGTGTCTCTGCAGGTCTAAATGGAGCATTATAGAACACTACTCATTTGTGTTGCTGGATGCTTCAGTACAGTTTTTGGATATCCGGGTGGAACCATAAGTGCTGCCTGTGACAGCATGCTTCCTCGTCATGGGACCAATGTCCCTCAGTCATCTGTGTCCCCATATATCATCACTGTGTCTAACACAACTTTTGTTCCAGGGGACGTTATTACAGGTAAAGTGGAAATACGATTCCTGATATTATTTTCTTAGAGATGCTGACCGCAATATACAGATGGGTCCAATGTTGTTTTAGCTCTAATTTGGTTAAGGACTGTAATTTCTGATTAAACCAATTCATTGCAATGTCAGCAAGACCCTTGAAGTCTGCAATACACATCACAACCACTGGGAGGGGAGTCATGATAAACACATATAGGATAGAGATCTTGTGACAAAGTATCACAAAGTCATTTATTTATGAAGCTGGTTATTTCATAACACACATCTGAGCATATCTAGCCAAGAGGAAAGGTAAGGAAGGACACATCTGTGTGCCACCATCATTGGCAGATGGATACAATAAGAACTATAGAGGGTGTAGAGGGTGCGGTCGCACATGGGCCCAGGAGCCCTAGGGGCCCCATAAAGTCCTCTTCCCCATATTGCGAACCAATGCTATCGATGAAGCTTTATAGTTGGGGGTCCTGTTCCAGATTTTGCACTGGGCCCAACAGCTTCAAGTTACGCCTCTGCCTGGAAATTATCAGCCAAAAGTTTTAATTTCCCATTTCTAGAAAATCCTCATGCTTATTTTCCCATCCATTGGATCTGGAGATTTTCACTTTGAATTGTTTTAACCTGGTAAGGACCATATATTGTCAATATACAACACTTGGTCCTGGGGCTTTAGTAGAGAAAGTTAAAGTGCCTCTTCTGCAATTCGGACCAATTTTCCCCTGTAATTGGGGCTCTTATAGATGCCCCAGTTACAGTGGAAAATAGAAAAACAAAAAGACAATATGAATGATCCCCAGACGTCTTACATGATGTCATGTGGTTGTAGATGGTAAATAAATAGTTACAAAAAAATATATATAAAAGAAAACTACCCACCATCGACGCCAACCAAAACTCTTACCATGTAAGCCCATCCGAAAAATTCTGCAAAAATAGCCCTATATGTCACAAAAAAAATGCAGCAAAAATAATTTTGGCCGCTGAAGAAAAAAATAGGGCCTTAAAACTACCACATGGGTAAAATAACTTAAAAGTGTCAGGTCCTTTAGGACTGAAACACCGTGGACCTTAAGAGGTTAAATCATGTAATACATCTTGACTCCTGTGGAAGCAGTGCAAGGGAATTTTATACTTGCTGACGGGTTCCTTCTTAGCTAATCACTTGGGTTGGTGTCCCTGCCGCAGGTCCCTGTGTGATCAGTTTATTGGCCCATTCCAACAGAGGATTGTCTAAAGCAAACAACCCCTACAGCATGCCGTTGTCTGCAGCTAGATATAGACAGGACTGGCGGTGATTTGGTTAATCAATTTCAGGTTTCCCTTCCCTGCCTCTTTACATAGTTTCAGATAAACTAAATTATTTCTTGAGTTTTATTCACACGGGTGTTGCGATTTTCACATCGCGGCCGAACATCGTATGAACAAGAGGAAGCCACAACCAAATCGTGACTAACAGCTCCCACCCACTGACGATATTTTCTTTCTTGTGCTGCGAGAGCATGAGAAAAATCTCGCATCGCAGCACAAGAAAGAGGCCGGTATAGAACCGGCATATCGCAAGTGCTTTCAATGGGGCTAGCGACAGCAGCGCTAGCCCCATTGAAAGCATAGGGAGAATGCCGCGGACTTCTGCCACAGCTGTGACAGCTGTGGCAGGAGTTTCCTTCATGAATGAATAGCTAAGAGCTATGTGTGATTGGCTGAGCGCTCAGCAAATAGCTAAGCAGTAGCTGCTATTGGCTGAGCCCTCAGCCAATCTGCACAGCCCTTTCAGGAGGTGGGGATTTTTAAATCCCTGACTACTGAAAGAGCTTAATAGCAGTGCCGGGGAGCCAGCAGGAGGACGTGGCTGAGCGCAGGAGAGGTGAGTAATAATTTTTTTTATTTTTTAACACACTTTTGGCAGATTATCGGGGAGGTGCTTATATTTCAAGCCCTTCCCCAATAATCATTCCGCGGGGCTTGGCAGAAAGCAGTGTTTTCAATGGGATCGGCAGCAGTGCCGATCCCATTGAAAGCAATGGGCTAGAATGCCGGGGACTTCTGCCACAGCTGTGACAGCTGTGACAGCTGTGGCAGAGGATTCCTTTACCCCCGAGGTCCCTGTGGGGAGGAAAGAAACTCCTGCCACAGCTGTTACAGCTGTGGCAGAAGTCCCCGGCATTCTCCATCTCTTTTCAATGGGGCTAGCACTGCTGCCGCTGGCCCCATTGAAAAGACTGGTGATATGTCGTCGTGATGCCGATATCCTGGCGTCATGCCGATTTTTTTCTTGCACTGCGATGCGAGACTTTAACTTTAATTTGTATTCTTGTATATTGGGTAAAAACGAATCCATATAAAACACCGTAATAAAAACATGGAGGCAAATAGGGAAGAAAAGTTAATGACATACAGAAGTAACATCTTATAAACATGTTATGGACACATTATTATACGCTCGTCTGAAACCGGCCTTAGGAAGATTAAAACGGAAGCCACTTTGTTAGGACTTTGCTGGTTCAGGGTTACTTTATATATCTGAGTGTTGGGCCAGCTTCACACGGGCAATAAAATCGTGCGAGATCTGTGTGTTGTGAGACGCACAAATCTCTTACGAATATAAGCCCCATTCCTTTGAATGAGGTCATACACATGATGCAGGAAAGAAATCGCAGCATGTTCTATATTGTGCATTCTCTCGCATCGCCCATTGACTTCAAAGGAGTCGGCGGCAGCATTGCACCACCTGCTAGGTGCACGCAATGCGTTGCGATTCAAGGTCTCCCATTGACAACAATGGGAGAAACTCTGCAATCCGCTACATGTCCGAAGTGATGAGAGGCGGTTTTGCCATAAAAATGCCTTGCATCCCTGGGGAATTTACATGGTGGCGAGCTCGATATGGGGGGGTGATTCGTGGCCTCATATAGCGCTCGCCCGTCTGAAGTTAGCCTTAATGGGGAAAATAAAATCCAGAGGGTAAAAATCAGATTTGCATTTTCCACATTGTTAGAGATGCAGGAAGTAATTGGATCATTACTAGGTAGGACAGATAATGCAGGTTTATATACCGCAGACAGAAACTGGGGCCATCTAAATATATGGTCAAGACAAGTGTATAGCAAAACAGTAATGTCGCATTGTGTAAGAACGGCAATTCTTTCATGCCGTCATTATGTGACTGTTATGTATATTAATAATGTGCTGCAATAAACCTGCTTGACCCGTAAAACTAGCCGACACCAATGAACAAATCTTCTACAAATAATGGCATCTTGCACAAACTTTCTGCAGTTCTGTACTAACAGCTAGTTTGTACTCCATGTACTCTTATGTACAGAGCTTCTAGGGAAGGACAGTGCTATGTAATACTTCATCATCTGGTGACACAAGATTCAATTTTCCCTCAAATTACGTATCTAGAGGCATACAACATCAGTATGGTAGCCTTTAAATCTATTGGTACTGTATCATATCATTATATGAGCCTTATGTGGCCCAGAGTGTTAAGTCATCAGAAATGCAGTCCTAAGCTCTTGCTCATGACCTGAAGGTTGCGGGTTCAACCCTCACTTGGTTTAGGTAGCTGGCTCAGGGTTGACTCATCCTTCTGAGGTCAGTAAAATGAGTACCCAGCTTGCAGGGGGTAAAAGATGACTGGGGAAGGCAGTCTGCCAAGAAACTGTGACGTCAGTTGTGACCAAGGGACTTTAGCATATCATCAAGCAGCTTGTATGAAGCTATAATACAGAACTGATATCTTATACTGTAAGAAATAGTCCACCCCTTACTGACCCCAACGGATCTCTAATCCTACACTGTTTTCCATTTCAGTGACTATAAAGTCCAAATCTGGGTCAGATGACTTTAAAGGATTCCTCCTTGAAGCCCGATTAGTGGGAGGAAATGGGATTACTGGAACTTTTAACACTTTAGATTCTAACACTCAATTGTTAACATGTGGCTCACAAGTGGTAAGTTCATCAATCAGAATAAACATTTTATTCATGTTCATTTATTATGCATTAAAGGGTTTCCTGGACTCTAATATTGATGGCTGACCTTTAAGGTAGGCCATCAGTCTCAGATTGGTGCGGATCTGACTCCAGTTACACAATCAGTTTACTGAAGGGGTCATGGCACTCCGGTAAGTGCTGTCTCCTTCACAGTATACTAGGCACAGCTCCATGGGAGGCTCAGCTGATCGTGGGGATGCTAGGAGTCTGGCTTCCACCAATCTGATAATGATGACATATCCTATAACTATTAGTATATTGTTTGGGACAGCGCCTATAGTGGAATGGGTGGGGAAGTGCGCAAGTGATTGTGATCACATAAAAGGAAGGAAACTTACCTGGTGCCCGTGGGGAAGACCCTGGTAAGGATACTTACCCGGCCACTGTAGTATTTCCGAGTGCCTTACAACCCGTAGAACCTCCAGTAAATGAAGGGCAGCTAGAGACTTCGACTCAGACATCAGATGTATAGGGTGCAACGCATTTTGGGGCTCAACATGGCCCCTTTGTCAAACACAAAATCTAGTGGTTTTCATGTTTCAGTATTTTGCATCAATATTTGAAAGCCTAAACTAGGAGTGGGTCGAAAACACCGAAGAGGTGGAAGTTTTTCCATTTTACTTTTTCTCTATGTAGGTTATTCTTGTGGTTTTGGCTTAGAAATACTGATTCAAAGTATTGGCCAGTATGCTACCATATGACAGCAGCCTAAGGGTGAATGCACACGGGCAGATTTAAATTGCAGAATCCAGAGCGGGTGTCTGCCTCCGGATTCGGCAGCAAATACTGCCCATAGCATGCAATGAAAAAGTGATTCTTCATGCACACAAGCGGAAACCAATTGCGGTTTCTGTTAGCGGATGAAAAATCGCAGCATGCTCCAGGGATTCCACAGGTAAAAAAGGAGTTTAAAAAAAATCTGACAGCGAGCCATGCGGACCATCCGCAGTACAGAAAAAAGGGAAGGAAAACAGGTACATGCGGATGCCGCTGCTGCCAGGGCGAATCCCGCTGCAGGATTACGCACCGTCCGTGTGCATGCGGCCTCAGGCTGGCTATATACCTTCAAATTCAATTGGCTGAACCCATCGATTTTGGTGGGTGTAGCCAATCATCTAATGTATATGATAGTCTCCCAATGCTCTATCAAGGACGGGTGTCCAAGGGAGATAAGAGGTGAGCAGTTAGATTTCAACTTCTTGATGCTTTTGTTCTCAAGGAGGTAAGCATGCATTTGTAGGGGGGGAGTGGAGAGAGGTAGCTGTTCCATCAACAGCTATCTTATGTGTATGGGTAGATTAAGTCTAGTGGGAAAGAAGGACTGGTGCTCAATTTCCTTTATGTGGACATAATTATATTTACCATAAATAAAGGCCTTGATGAAACATGTACTTATTTTTGTCTGTTTAGAGTGCAGCTGTCAGTCATACGAATCGTAACGTAAAAGACAGCATCACAGTTTCCTGGACAGCCCCACAGGGGGCAGGACCTGTGCGCTTCAGGTATGTACTGGGTACTTGGCACAAAGCCCGGAGTAAGGAACATTTGCTTTTGCACAGTCATCATTCTAAATAAGCAAAAGTCATAAGTACAGTTGCAAAATTATTCAACCCCCATCGCAAATTAGGTTTATTTGCCAAATTGTAATAATTTTCAGCTGTTTGCAAACAAGAACAATTTAAATAGTTCAACACAACTAATATAAAAAGTGGTTTCTCCAAATTCAACACAAATTGCTACTTTGAATAACTACTACAGTCATAGAATTAGGCCCTATGTCCACAGGCGGATTTTAATTATAAAATGCGCGCGCATCTCCCGTGCGGGAAATCCGCACCTCTTCTGATCCATAGGGATGCATGAGCATCTGCAGGGCATTTTAAAGCATGCAAATGAGATTTTTTTTTTCCTGGCGTGCAGATCGCCTATGCGGGAAGAAATCGCAGCATGCTCCATTCTCCTACAGAACCCAAAGCTGTCCGATCTGCGGCACACCCGTAGCTGTCACTGTGGCTGTGCCGAGGATCTGCTGGAGAGCAGGAGATTCAAAAACATAAGAGAAAGCACTGTGCATGGTGCTGGCGTGTCGCCCGATGCTCCTGACGTATCCACTGTGCTGAAGAAAGAAGATCTGGCCGGCTCAGAGGAGACCCGTGCTGGATCCGGAGAGGTATGACACTGTCGTTTTCTCTCCATGTCCGTGGGCACACATAGATACCGCTGCAGGATTCAGCAGTGGAAAACGTGGGTGCAAGTGGACATGAGGCCTTATTCACTCAATGGCTTTTGTTAGTTGCATCAGGTGTACTTGAGATACACATCAAATTCCTGGACTGCCTAGGGCTTTGTTTATTGTGATGTTGGATGTCATGTTAGAAATATTGCAAGTGAGTAATTGAAAATGTTAAGCGAAAAGATCATTGTCTTGCACAAACAAGGAAAAGGCACTGAATGTTCTTAGAGATTCACTTAAGGCCCTTTTACATGGGACAAAAGGTGGGCAAATGATGCCCTATGTGTACTCGCTCCCGTGCTGTTACACAGGAACGAGTATCGCTGGCTGTCTGACAGAGCGGCCAGCAGGGGGCCAGGTGGCTGAAGGAGATTTCACTCCTCGCTCTCCCCCGCTCCTCTCCATTCACTTAACACAGCGGCCGTTCGGTACTTCAGGATTTTATGCAGCCTAAAATCCTGAACGATGATCATTCAGTATAAACAGCAGCTGTTCAGTACTGAGCGGCCGCTGTGTTAAGTGAATGGAGAGGGGCGGGGAAGAGTGAGTAGTGAAATTTCCTCCAGCCGCCCCACTTCCCTGCTGAATAAGCCAACAATACTCACTCCTGTGTAACAGCATGGGAGCGAGTACACACGGGGACGAGTGTAGGGCATCGTTTGCCCGACATTCGTCCCATGTAAATGGGCCTTTAGAAGCATAATTTGCAAGTTCAATGTTAAAGTAACACTGGCTACATTACCTTGACATGGCAGAAAGAGGAAGCTGTCATTAGATGCTACAAGATTCCTGAGAAAGCAGGGGGTGCAAAGCCTTAAAGTGACTTCCAAAAAAAACCTGTAGCAAGATTCGGTGGCAGCAGGCCCTGAGGTTCCCTTTGGCAAAGTAAGGCCGGCTGCACACGACCAAATTTGCATTGTGGAATCCCGATTCCGCAGCAAATACCTTCCATAGCATGCTATAGTAAAGTGTTTTTTCCTGTACATGAGCGGAGATCAATAGCGATTTTTGACTCGTGGAGGAAAAATCGCAGCATGCTCTATTTTAATGCAGTGTCCACACAGATGGCTTCCACTTAAGTCAATGAAAGTCATTTGACCCGCGGCCCGTCCGCAATTAACATTGCGGACAGGTCGCGGATTCCGCATGATCGCCCAGCCAGGGTGGGTGCACGGAAATCTGTACTGCGCATGCCCAATGGCAAGCCATCCAGACCATCCGCAGTACAGAAAAAAGAAAACAACTGACAGGTAGACAGGGTCACCAACCGGAATCCAACCTGGTCATGTGCAGCTGGCCTAAGGCACATACTTAATGCTGAAGGTCTCCAAGACATGCACCTCTACCAATCCAAAAGTAAAAGAAAAGTCGCTCCAACATGCTCAAAACTATATATTATATTTATCATAAATAAAGGCCTTGATGAAACACATACTTGAAGGTCTTCATTCTTCAACCTCAAGACATACACCTTTACCATTTGAAAAGTTGCTACAATATGCTCAAAATTATACCAGTAAGTGACAGACATTTTGGCATTCTACTATGGGGAGTGATAAAAGAAATCGGGAGCTTTTTAGGCCTGTATACCTGCGGTTTGTCTGGAAGAAGAATAATGAAGTATATGCTGAGAAGAGCACCCTGCCTACATTGAAGCATGAGGGTGGCTTGGTGGCTGCTTCGTGTCTTTTGGCACTGGAAACCTGCACCCTTTGGAGATGGATTTGATCAAATATCAGGAGAAAATCCTAAAATTAAAATATTATGCCTTCTGTGAGGAAGCAGAAACCTGGGTGTCATTGGATGTTATTACAGGACAATGACCCCAAGCGTAATTCAAAGTCTAGCAAGGTTTGGTTTCAGAAGAAGTCCTGGAAGATATTGGAGTGGCCATAACAATCGCCTGACTTGAACTCCATAAAAAAATCTTTGATAGGATGTGAAGAAGGGGGTTGCAGCATGCAAACCCAAGAATATTAGTGAACTGAAGCCCATTGCCTATGAGGAATAGGTTAAGATTCCTCAGGAATGCTGGCAAAGGCTAGTGACTTGCCTAGCATCACATTAGCAGCAGGTTGTAGCAGCAATCATTTTTATACTCCCTTATTCCTATGGTGTCCCTCCGTGAGGATCGCACGCTATCTGAAAATCTAACTCTTTTCATGCTGCCGTGCATGTACTCTTCCTTAGACATGTACTTAAACTGGTACAAACTAAAGGTCTGTAAATGTGGCCAATAAATCTAATTTGCAATGGGGGTCGAATAATTTTGCAACTGTATTACATATGATGATAAGAATGTATATATTTCCCTTCTGAGTGCATTGTATGCTGATTTCTATAGATATTTTCTGACATGACTTTTAGGCCTCAGTCACACGGGCGCATCGGCACCCGTACATCGGCGCCGATGCGCCCGTGTGACTGACACCAGCAGACGGACGTACCTGAAGACGTCCGTCTCTCTGCAGCGCCGGGAGGAAGAACATGTGACCGGCTCCATTGCCGGTCATGTGTTCTATGATCAGCGCTGGAGAGAGACGGCTGTCTTTAGGTACGGCCGTCTTCTGTCAGTCACACGGGCGCATCGGCGCCGGTGTACGGGTGCCGATGAGCCCGTGTGACTGAGCCCTTAAGCATACACAGACTTTGCATAGTTAACTTTTCAGTGCATTAGTCTGTTTTATTTGTAAAGCAGGATGTTTCATCATTTCTTTACTGAGTGAATTTTCTTAGCAAGCGAGAAACCAAGTAATCTTGCAGATATGATCTCTTTTAATGGCTAACAAAAACACATGATGTTATCGCGAGCTTTCAAGCTTAGTGGAATAGATCCAAAGATGTATTCATATATATATACACATACATATGAAAAGGCACAGATATGATGTGATTAATTTGCATTTAAAAGAATACCAAAACAGGTTGAGTAGAGGAGTAAATACTTAATTAGTCCACTGATAAGGGATTTAAAAGTTTTATGGTCTCTAAATTGATGTTTGGGGTTACCAGGCCAGCGTGTTATCTCTACTATAGACTTCTCATAATCTCCAGTGGTGCATGAAACATTGAAACACCCTCCGATATTCAATCCGTTCTTGAGAGTGTCAAAGGTGGTTATAAACATGTACTCCCAAATTCTTCTATGATGTTGAGATTTGAAGTTGCCTTTTAATACAGTAACTTTTATATGTTCTATGAACATAAAACAAAAACTGACAACCAGGATGAAATCTCATCGTCACACAATTAAAGAAATAAAGACAGAATTACTTGTGGCTGAGCATTTTTCTAGCCATGGACACAACATAGAACATATGAAAGTTACTATATTAAAAGGCTATTTCAAATCTCAAAGTCATAGAAGAATTTGAGAATACAAGTTTATAATCATCTTTGACACTTTCAAAAATGGATTGAATATCAGAGAGTGCTTCATGCATCACTGGAGATTATGAGAAATCTATACCACAGATAACACACAGGCCTGGTGACCCCCTAACACCAATTGAGAGACCATAAAGCTTTCACATCCTTATCAGTCGAATAATTAAGTATTTACTCCTCTACTCATCCTGTGCTGGCATTGTTTTAAGTGCAAATTAATCACACCATGTCTGTGCCTTGTCATATGTATGTGGATATATATGTATGAGTCTTCGGATCTATTCCACTAAGCCTGAAGAAGAACCCTGCGTATGTTCCAAAGCTCGCAATAACATCATGTATTTTTGTTAGCCATTGAAAGGTATCAGATCTACAAGATTACTTGGTTTCTCTCACTGAGAACAATCTCATTTTGCTCTACTGGCTAACACGGTACCAAACTATTTTCATTTAAACTTTTTGCTGCACTGAGGAAATGGAGATATAAGAAATGTATCAATACATTGTGCAACTACTTTGCATATAAGAAGGCCGAGTGGAATGTATGATTTCAAAACAGTCCAGAAGCCACAATCTTTTCTTTTGCAATTACCTTGTATTATCTTTGCCAAAGCAAACAGACAACCATCCCTAGGCACTGCAAATGGCATCTATATTCTTAGGCCAGATGCCCACGCCCGGATCGGATTTCGCCTGCGGAATCAGACCTGGCACTCTCCAGAAACCTCATACTTAACAGACCAGATGTGCAGCGAGGGTGTCGTCTGGCGAGCTAAAGCACATACGCAGTGCAGCGCATGATGCGCCGGCGCTGAGGTATGATGCGGATTCCCACGATACTGCCGGTGCCCGCAGCGCGGGGTATCACGGGACGGACAGCTTTCATTGACTGCAATGGAAGCCGTCTGTGCGTTTTTCCACAGAAATTAGAACATGCTGCGCTTCTCCCCCCACGAGCGCAAAATCGCAGCTGATTTCCTCTTGTGGGCATAGGAGAATCGTTTTACACAGCATGTCTATGGACGGACATTGCTGCGGAAATCGCGGTGGGTGTCTGACTGCGATTTCTGCAGCAATAATTCGTCCGTGGGCATTCGGCCTTAAAGTTTCATTCACACAGGCACTAAATGCTGCAGAATTTCCGCTAGCAGAATCCCTTTCTTCACAGGTGATCCTGGTGATTTTATTTTTAGGGCGTTTAATGTACAGTATAAATAAGGTGCTACTTTCTATTATAGGTTATTCAAATTATAAGAATGAGAGTTTTATATAGTTTGTCATATTTTACTTCAAAGCTGTTTGAGAACTCGTTTTTTTGTAGCATGTCGTTTTTAGTGGTGCCATTTTGGGGTGCATATGACTTTTTCATTCCTTTTTTTACTTTTCTTGCCTGGTGAGATGCACAGAAAACTGCTATTCTGGCATTGCTTTAAAGGTTTTTTTAAATTCTTTTAATTGTTTTTTCAATTTCCAATAAAAAATTGTGTTAGAGGTTAAAGATTTTTTTTCTTTCTATAAAACCACTTTGGTGCTTGGTCAGCCTTGACTGTGGGGTCTGAAGGGTTAAACAGCAAGGTCATGAAGAGCAATAGATAACCTTCATTGAGCGCAGAGGAGTGATTAGATGAGAAAACACTTTCACAACAAAGTTGCCAGGAGGCAGCATAAATCAGCCACATACTGCATCCACCTTAAAAATTAACTTTTAATATAATTAAAAATGAAAAAGGAAACAATTCCTGGTAAAATCATAGAGCGCCCCCCAGTGGAGAAGCAAGAATAATAGGTTAAAGATTCTACTTTATAATTGTTATTGGATGCTTTCCATTTCTGTCAAGTTTAATAAATTGTCATTTGTTATGGGTGTTTCTTTTGACCCATTATTGCGGGTGTGTTTATGCATTTCATATTCTTTAGGCTTTATAAACTTCCTTGTCTGTCTTCCATTGTCATTTGGTCCTACACCTCTGATAAAGCTGGTGTATCCTGTGAAAGTTTTAAGGTGAATGGAGCACATGGATAATTGTTGTTGCCTCCTGGCAACTTTGTTGTGAAAGTATCTCATCCAGTGCTTCCACCCAAATCAAATTCTTTCAGCGATTAGATTGGAAAATGGTCTTCTTTTCACTCCTTTGCTAAAGAAAAATAGACCCTTCACATGTGACAATTATAAAGAGGGCATGTTCTCCAACAGATGAGGGTGGGGGTGATAACATGAGAAAATGTTCATTGGAACCCTCCCATGGGATCATGTGAAACCATACAGGGACCAGACGTGGATGACACATTCTCCTCCTGACCCTCCACAATACCATTATGTCCCTTGCTGGCCCTCTCTGCTCTTCACATAGGCTAAAGTGACAGCTGCAAGCAGAACTTTTGCACCAGTGCCCATGAACTTTAGGTTCGCTCCTACCAAAGTGCTAGCGACCACTTGTCCGTCAGTCCGTGTGTGCTGTGTGAGTTACATGTAGAGCCTGACAGCACCTGTGATGTCAGTTACCGACTTTTAGCTTTGCCCCCTGATCACATGACAGTGACATCATCACAGGTCCTTTATCCTCTTTGTGCACTGAATTAGGGATTATGGGCGAACTACATCCCCCACAACCCTCTGCCCCTCAGTTGCTATGCATACAGCAGTACTAAGTCTGGAAGGTTGTAGCTGGTTGTGAGACAGCTGGACACCTCTGTGGAGACTACAATAAATGACACCTCACAAATGTCCACATACATAGCTGGCGGTGCATACTGACCAACAACATTGAAGCTCATAAATCATGTGCAGTCCATATGTGAAAGCAATGTAGCAAAGCTGTGTGTGTGTGACGTGCATGTAGCAAAGCTGTGTGTGTGACGTGCATGTAGCAGAGCTGTGTGTGTGACGTGCATGCAGCAGAGCTGTGTGTGAGTGATGTGCATGCAGCAGAGCTGTGTGTGAGTGACATGCATGCAGCAGAGCTGTGTGTGAGTGACGTGCATGCAGCAGAGCTGTGTGAGTGACGTGCATGCAGCAGAGCTGTGTGTGAGTGACGTGCATGCAGCAGAGCTGTGTGTGAGTGACATGCATGCAGCAGAGCTGTGTGTGAGTGACGTGCATGCAGCAGAGCTGTGTGTGAGTGACGTGCATGCAGCAGAGCTGTGTGGTGCATTGCGCCACCAGAAACACCGGTACTATAATTTTCTAATAATTACTAGTCTATATAAAACCTCAAGAAACCTGCATACACTGCATGTCACAACTGATATAAGTGAACTTTTCTCTTGAATTTCAGAGCAACAGTTTTGAAGGATTTCAGCACCTTTTGGGCTGGAGTGGAGAGTGATATTATAGCAAATGTAAGTCCATATATTGTACATAGAGCTGGGAGCAAGGCTTTCACCAGGTTGCAAGAATGAATGGTAAAGTAAAGTGGTTGGGGCATATTTACTAAGACCGATGTAAGCCTCTTAATACATTTGTTACATCTGGCCACATGTCTGTGCACCAGCCTGAAACCTACCATGCCAACTAAGAGCTGTTGTAGGCTTTAGCTATAATTTACACCAATTTCTGGTGTATATTACAGTTAATCTAATAGGCTACATGCGACCATGCCCCTGAACACTAGGCCCTACGCACTTCAAATTTTGGACCCAATGTAAAGCCTCAAAAAGTTGTAATTTTGGCACTTGCAGCAAAATTGCAACCTTTTGGTGTCAGAATTCTGGCATACGTGGTTTTATAGTTATGCCTCATTGTACCTGTGAATTGAACACTGTCTTCATAATAAAACAATAGTGTACATGAATGACACTTACTGTCTAGGGCTGATCGATAAACTGATTGTAGCCTGTACTGTGAGGGAATTAACTGAATGCATCTGGATCTGCATTGTATTATACCTAATGGAATACATACCCGTTATGTCTGCGCTGGGAGTGGCAATAATTCTTTCCTGCTTACAGTTGCAGATGTCTAATGCCGCCTGCGGCTCCCAGAAGTTCTGCCTCACTTCTCCAATAAATTGCAGTCCTAATGACAACAGTTGTGTCTTTATGTCCTCGGTTCCCTCTAGCAATGGATATGTGTTTGAAATGAGTGGCCCTACATCTGGATATGTAGCTATAGGGTTCTCCGATGATCAACAAATGGTGAGTTAACATTTTTGCATTTTTTTATAAAATACACAAGAAAAACACAAATACTGTACAATGGAATAAACTGAAAAGGTAAATGCCTCCATGGATTGCCGTACCGGGTCCATAGAGATATTCTCCAATAGAAGTCATGCATATGTGACATTAGTAAAGGGATCATCTACCTCTTTAGGAGCAATTTCAGCTTTAGACATGGTGTGGCCCTGGGCAAAATTAAAAGTGGGGCCCAGATTATGAAACATTCTACCAATATTCTACCTTCTGCCATTAGCTCTACATAGTGACAGAGTAATATGTAATATTATCAGAACATAAGGAGTACAGGGGTACAGAGGAGAGGGAAACAGCTGGATGGATTACAATAAAAGCTTAACATTCATTGGAGTAGAAGCAAAATTACATATTTCACTTCCCGTGATGAAACATGTTTTGTTGAGGTTTGAAGGTGTTTTATGGTGGATTGCATGGCGAGAATAAATGGGTTCACATAAACACAGGCCAAATATTAACCAAGTTTTACTTAAAGTGCTAAAAGTAGATATACATGCAAGAGATCAAAAGACAATCAAGAAGTCAAGAAAGATATCACCATGCAAGACATGTAAAATGAAAAGATATAAACAGGATATACAGATAGTGTACCAGCAAAAGACGAAAAAGCAACATCATATTATACTTGGCATCTATCATTGGGTTTGTGGCAAAAATCAATCTGAGGGACAGGAGTCGATGGTTATCCCCAGAGGCTGAGAGTTCACTGGAGCATCAATCCATGATGGACTCCCACCTCCCTTTGTCTGCAGTGACTTACATACCATTGATGACACTACAGGATATTTCTACCAAGAGAGACATTTTATAGCCATACTGTCAAATGTTATAAAGGCCCATTTACATGCAACAATTATCGTTCCAAATTCGTTCAAACAACCGAATTTGAGCGATGATTGTTACATGCAAACGCAGGCATTGAACACTTATTGTTTGAACGATGATTTTAAGGTGAACTACTGGAGATAAAGCACACACCTTTATCTGTCAGTAGACCGCAGGCTGTTATCTCTGTGGGGAGCCAGCAGTTAACATTGTATTTGACTGCCACCCACGAGGAGAACAATGCAGCTATGCTCACAGCTGGGCTTGTGATTAACCACATGCTGGGCTCTGCAAACAGCTTCTGGAGACCCATTTACATGCAAATGAAGATGATAAAATGTTAATGGCCATCAGTGGCCATTAACACTTTATGCTAAAAGATTGCTAAAACTTTTAATCTTTCAATCGTTTGAAAAGTATCTTTGCGTGTAAATGGGCCTTATGGCAGTTTTTCTTTTATCTATTAGAGGGACACTGCACAGGTCATTCATAATATAGCTAAGTGCATAATAAGCCTTTAGGCTATAATGAGGTAACCAAATGCAGCTGGTTGGATCTCTTTGATATTTACGAAACCAGCCACACAAATGTGTAAAAAGTACTATATATATGGCAAAAATTGAAGTTCCTACAGCTCCATACAGCACTGTATTATAACAATACTTCTAGAGAAGAGTACTTCGGTAATAGGCATTGATTGGAGCACATGACCATTTTCTATGTAAAATCAGAGCCATATTGAAGTATAGCATGGCATCACAGACTGCCATAGGTACTATATTACAGCACTGTTCAATCTGTACAGAGCCATAATACACCGGTGTGCATGAGATCTAACCCATGGGCCAGAAAGACTAGACTCTGCTTAGCAAAGTTAACATATTATATTGTTGTTGAACTTTTTTTGGCCCAGCCCTATGCAGTTACTCTGTGAATACATTACACAGGGCTAATCTGTGGATTCCATTATTCTGTGGTACAGACACAAAGGCATGGGTATAAGAAAGGTATGTGAGTAGAATTTTAAATAGAAGGATATTAGAATACTGTATGGTTTGCTATTTTATTATTAAACCTGAATCCAAATCAGAAATCTCAACTCAATCTCACCTCCATTCAAGAACTGCTGGAATATAATGTACAGCGTGATTCAGAAGTCAGGACCACCTGAAATATCATCAGAATAAAAAGAGATACAAGTCGGAAGCTTTGTAGAACACTTAGATGGGTGGATGAAAAGTTTTCGGCACTGTGTAACTAAAATATATGAAAGAACAATTGATGCTTTACAATACCAAAATATTAACTGCTATGTGATACAATCTTTACTCTTTGAATTCAAAAACATTTTGGAAAAAGTGATTTTACAAAACTTTTTCATACTTTTGGTAATATTACATATATTTGCTATAAGTTTAACATAACATATGCTGAAACATATAGCTAAACATGGTGTTATGTAGAATCAGTTCAATGAGTTATATACTTTTGTATCGTCCAGGGAAATGATGATGTTTATATTTGTACCAAGAATTCTTCAGAGCACATTTTGGTACAAAGAGCATACACCACGGGACATGTCCCTCCAACACTGCAAAACACTGTAAGTCCCTACAAGAATGTATTGAACTATAGGGGATAAAGTATCATTCCTTGCCGAATGGTCAGAAATTAGTCTTTTTTATAGTACCTGACTGCCGGGCACTTGTCAAGCCAACAGAGGATTTTTTACGTGTTTGAACACCCCACCTCCAGCAAGAGATTGCTCTGATTGGCTGAGTCAGCTGAGTGACAGCCAGTTCAGCCAATCACAGCCAGCGCTGGATGCTCCAATGACAGACATTCATTGAATGTATATATTGTATAGTGGCACTGCCTGGTATGGCCCCTCAATGACATTCACTTGAATGGGACTGAGCTGCACTCAGGCCATGTGACTGTTCACGCAAGTGCCATAGCCTCTTCAAACAGCTGATTGGTGGGAGTCCCAACGGGCAGACCCTACCCCTTAGGATAGGTCAATATATTACAGACCCAGAAAACCTCTTTAGTTATGAGCTTTTTGCGTCACCTCCATATTCAGAGGAGCGGTATATGAAATACGGTAGTATTACATTTTATTCAAGATAAAATGCTAAGTTTCCTAGTTTCATTTTATTTAAAAATAATTGTAATATTGCACAGAACCCTTAACTATTAACACTAGTTATATTTGAGATTAAGCTGTAAAATAACATTTTATCCTGTAGAAGCTTAGTTTAGAGTTGATTGCTCTATACGTGAGCTCCTAGGCCTTATTCACATGACCCTATATACGTGGCTAATTTAACCGCGTTAGAAAATCCCAACCATCTGAAGCATTGGATTCCAATATATTCATTTAGAGCAGGGGTGTCAAACTCATTTTCACCGAGGGCCACATCAGGCTTATGGTGACCTTTAATGGGCTGATTGTAAGGCCGCCTGCAGACAACATGAGCCCCTGCAGGAACCAGCGCGGCACTCACCTGCTCCAACGGCTCTGGCTCTGTGATGTGCCGGCTGCCCCGCACAGTTATAGAGCACGCCGCGATTTGTTTTCTGAGCGAGACTTCGCGCAGACAAATCGCAGTCGTCTGCATAGGATTGCGTTTTCTAACGCAATCCTATGGCAGCTTCCACGAGCGGAAATTCTGCGGGAAATCCCGACGCAGAATTTCCGCCCGTGTGCAGGGGGCCTAAGACAGTACAGTAAGGGCTCGTTCACACAAGCGTATTTGCGTACATAATATGCAGTGAATAGAAGCTATTGATTTCAATGAGTTCATTCACATGATGTATATTTTCACACAGATTGACCTATTTTGTTGCGTACTACGCACCCCAATAAGCCATTGAAGTGAATGGGCCACGCCAATACGTTGTGAATGCGCAGGAAACCTGTGTATTCGCTGCATATTTGTGCACCATTTCAATGGGCCCATCTGCGTTCCTTTTTACGTACGCAAATATACAGGAATAAGCGATTTTGGATTGTGCAAATACGCGGCGTATTTGTGCAACCGAAATACAATTACACCCGTGTGAACGAGCCCTAATAGTAACCCCTATAGTGGCATCAGTAAAAATAACGACTCCCACAGTGGCCCAATTAGTAATATTAACCCCCATAGCAACGTTATAATTATAAGCCCCCCCCCAGTAATAAGCCCCCCCCCTCAGTAATAAGCTCCCCCTAGTAATAATAAGCCCCCACCTCAGTAATAATGATAAGCCCCTCTGCTCCCAGTAATAAGCAGCCGCCGCCCCCAGTAATAAGCAGCCGCCGCCCCAGTAATAAGCAGCCCACCCCCCAGTAATAAGCAGCCCCCCCCATAATAAGCAACCCCCCAATAATAAGCAGCCCCCACTCAGTAATAAGCAGCTCCCCCCAGTAATAAGCAGCCCCCCCCCCCATAATAAGCAACCCCCCAATAATAAGCAGCCCCCACTCAGTAATAAGCAGCTCCCCCCCCCAACCCATATACTTACCTCTTCCTTCTTGTCAGCATCGCTCCCTCTCTGCTTGCCCTGAGCCCGGATGCACACTGACACCAGTGTGTGCGCCCGGCACGCTTCCTCCCTAAGTCCTCTCCTGCGGAACTGATGAGCAGGGGACCCAGGGGAGGAGGATCCTGGCTGCACACTGACGTCAGTGTGAGCCGGGATCAGCGGTAACAGCGCGATTACCCACGAGGAGCTGCGGCACCCCAGCTGGTAATCGCTTTAGTGGTGAGCGGCGTCGGCACGCCGCGGGCCACATAACACGAGGCCGCGGGCCGCATTCGGCCCGCGGCCCTTGTGTTTGACACATGTGATTTAGAGGAATGATTTTTAGATGTGTAAAAAAATTGTGCGTGGAAAAATTAACTGAAAATGGAAACTGATTTTATACGGCGCGTGAAAAGATAGGTCTTGCCCCATCTTTTCACAAAATAATCTTTTCAGCTCCCATAGACTTCTATGGGAGCTGAAAAAAAGGGAGGGAGTTTGGCTGCTTCCAATACTGAGAAAAGAATGCAGGATCCTCTGTTTAAGAATTAATAGGCATTCCGAGGAATTCTGCCGACCGAGTGATTTCCGTGCTGCAGATTATTTTTTCGTCAATATGCTGCATCCGCCCAGGTGAATGGACAAGAAAACGCTAATTATGATCAGGACTTGATCACGGCTATACTTCTTTTAGCCGTGATCGGCCGAGCGTAAAAATGCATACAGTCGTGTGAAAGAGGCCTTAGAGTGAGACCACATATAAAGTCACATTTTCCTTTGAAAATTGTAGCAAAACTGTGATAGAGCAGTAATGTGTAGACTCACCTTACACTTGAAGAGAAAGACTATTCAATTAATAGTATCTTTGAAAATGCTGACTATAATGACACTTTATTCATATTGCAGAGCACAGTTGGTCCAATAATCTCATCCTATATAGATGGCGTATTAAGATGTTCCTTCATTACTGAAGGCGAAATCTCCATACAACAACAATCAACTGGCCATCCAACCTATTATGTCTTCCTGGTCCATGGCCCATCAGATGAAACTGGTGAGTGAGGAAAATAAAAACCTTTTCTAACTAGTCTACAATGAAGAGCGTGTCAGCGACAATGGCTACGCGTGTCACAGGTTCGCCTTCACGGGTCTACATGGTCTATGTTGTTTCACTAAAATATTTAGGTCTTGATAATTGGAGGAGCTCCTAAACAAACGAGCAAGCTCGAAGTCATTGGTTCATATGTGCATAGGCATATTGATTATGATCTTCAATCAATATAGTATGGTAAAAGCATAAATAGTCAATACATAAGACATGCAAAGTATCAGTCTGACACTCATATATAAAAGATACATAATCTTGACCAAAATTGTGGACCCAGTGTGTGCATCAGTGCTACCTACTATCGAGCTATCGTGACTGTGGAGCAATTAGAAGATCAGAAGAAATTAGAGGGATGTAAAGGGTTAGAAAAACATGTTTTTTTTTTAATTAGCATCACACCTGTCCATAGTTTGTATCTGGTACTGCAGCTCAGCTCTATTGAGGCCTGAGCTGCAATACCACAGACAACCTGCGAGCAAATGTGGCACTGCCTTTGCAAGAAATTTGTCATATTTTTCTAAACCTGGACAACCCCTTAAATAACTTTCAGAATCTGCTTTGAATTAGTAAAAAAAATATAGGAGATACATTTCTTTAACGTATATTCAATAAAAGGCATAAATGTTTATAAATGTAATGTATTGTGCACAGGACAAATCCAGAAACATACACGGACATTAATATCCAGCACTAAAGTTGACCTGACAAGTTTTGTGACAGTTGGTACGCAGAGTGGAATTAGTTCGGCAGTGATTGGTCACGGTGAGTATTTAACTCTTCATTAAGTTATTAAACGTTACTACTTTCTTCAAATTATAATCGTCCTTTGCTTTAACCCCTTAAGGACACGGCCTATTTTGGCGTTGAGGACCAAGCGATTTTTGGTATTTTTCCATCTCCATTTTTCAAAAGCCACAACTTTTTTATTTTTCCGTCGACGCGGCCGTATGAGGGCTTGTTTTTTGCGTGGCGAACTGTAGTTTTTATCGGTGCCATTTTTAGGTACATAGGCTATATCGTAAAACTTTTATTATTTTTTTTATGATAACAGGGAGAGAAAACGCATCAATTCTGCCATAGATTTTTTTTTTTCTTACAGCGTTAATCATGCAGCATACTAAATTTTTTCTGCGGGTCGGTACGGTTACAACGATACCAAAATTCTTATGTTTTATTAAGGTTTTTACACTTTTCTGCAATAAAAAGCCTTTTTTTTTTTTAATCTTTTTTTTCTCTATAGCTGCATTCAAAGTCCTGTAACTTTTTTATTTTCCTATGTACGGAGCTCTATAAGGGCTTATTTTTGCAAGACGAGCTGTAGTTTTTATTGGTGCCATTTTGGGGAATGTATGGCTTTTTTGATCACTTTTATTGCATTTTTTGTGAGGCAAAATGCTAAAAATTAGCATTTTGCCTCTGTTTTGTAGCGTTTTTTTTACGCTTTTTGCCGTACAAAATAAAAAGTGTGTTCAACTATTTATACACATTGTTACGGACGCGGCAATACCCAATATGTGGGGTTTTAAATTTTTTTTACCTTTTTTTATGCTAATATTAGAAAAGGAATAAAAAATGGGGGGGTTTTTACTTTTTTTTTACATTTTTCTTTTTTTTACATTTTTCTTTTCTTTTTTTTACATAATTTGAGTCCCTCTGAGGGACTTACATCCCTGTACCGATGATCGCTGTCATAAGGCATGGCAGAGCTACTGCTCTGCAATGCCTTATGGCTTATACAGTGAGCATAGGCATAGGCAATACAGGACGCCAGTGTCTGGCATCCTGTTGCCATGGTGACAGGCCGGGCTCTCGCGATGTCATCGCGAGAGATGGCCAGAGACACAGAGCGTGTCCGATCCCTCTGTGAACGCTTTCCCTGCCGCGATCTACTTAGATTGCGGCAGGGAAGGGGTTAACAGCGGGGGGCGCATCTCCGATGTCCCCCCGCTGTTGCAGCGGGACGCCGGCTGTGACTGACAGCCGGCTCCCGCTGCGGGATAGCGCGGGATCATATGTGATCTCGCGCTATTCCCAGGACGTACCGGTATGTCCTGTTGCGGGAAGGAGTTAAACAGGAACGATTATCGCTAGGAAATGGAGGCGGAGCGAGCTGGAGATCATTCTGGCCCGCCTACATTCACAGTGAGCAGGCAGTCGTTAATAAGTGAACAACTGCCTGTTTTCCCAGGCTGATTCAACATTTGGTTTCTTGCATGCAGAATCGGATCGACGAATGAGAAGCAAACAACTTTTCGTCGTCATTCAGTCGGTGCCTGCATTTACACTGAACGGAAATCATTCAGGTTCTCTCTGGATCGCAGGAATCTGAACGGATTGACTCCTGCTAGAGTTGAGCGAACGTACTCCTCAGGCGAGCTTGATGCTCATTCGAGTATTAGCGTAGAGAGAGAGACAGAGAGAGAGAGAGAAAAAAGCTCAGGACCCGGCGTTCCACATACAAAAATGCTCGAGTCTCCCATTGTAGTCAATGGGGTTCGTTACTCAAGTAGAGCTCTCGAATTTTACGAAAAGCTCGACTCGAATAAAGCAGACCCGAGCATTTGGGTGCTCGCTCATCTCTAACTCCTGCAAAAGCAGCTTAAGTCTACTGTAGATAAGAGGAGAGGTCAATAGACTACTAGGACTTAGTGTATCATTGCACTTTTCTTTACTAGTTATCTTAATACCGGGAATGTATCAATTATCTACGTTAATTGTGGTTGCGTTAGTTCAGACTAATTTAATTTAGCCTTGTTATATCTTTGCAAAAAGATGATAAAAGAAACCTGCTAATCTACTGACTCCACATAAGCACATTTCAACATCATACCATAAATAGGTAGAGCCAAGGACATGATTGGATCCCATCCTATCAGATTGGAAAAGTCTTATCCAAAGAAAGCATTAGGAAAGACTTTCCTAGTCTGACAGGACAGAATGCAATTCCTTCCTTGGTTCTAATTATAAAGCTCCTACACATACTAGGGGTGTAGCTAAAGGCATTTGGGTCCAAATCAGCTTGGGCCCACCCCAGCGTTATAAAAAAAAAATGGTGGCCACCTGTTCTCCATACAGATCTCAGAGATAGGACCCGCGTCTAATAGACAATTATGAAATTGAAAAAGTTGTAAAACTTTTTGCCAGCTGAATGTGTTGCAATAACATGATCATATTAACCGATTTAATTCTCCATCAATCCAACACCAATTCTACTTTGGTGCCCTTCCAGATTCTGTTAATGTCACCAAAGTAATGACATGCCATAAAGGCACATGACTGTTACAGGGATCGCTGGTGCAATGTTAGCAGAGACCTGCAGAGGACCACAAAACTTTAGGGTGGGGATTTAAAGGCTGCCTTTTGTATGTTTTGTTTTCCAATGTACTCAGCAGCTAGAAAATTTTCCAACCCAAGGACAGTACAGGGCAATAGTATTGCTAGCCGCTCTTGTGACATAACATTAACTTTATAACACAGTGCAATCACAGCTTTACAGTAACCCAATGGATTTCTATTAAATACAGTATGAGAAGTATCTTTAAAGATGACCAATCACCTTCATAAGTTGTTACAAAAGATTGCTAGTCCCCATAAAAAGAGTAAATCCTGTGAATATGGGCAATTAAAAAAGGGGGTTGATAATGACACCTGCACATATGTAACAATAACCTAACTTTCTGCAGAAGTTGGGTCTAAAGTTTCAGGCTAGGAGATCCCTACATATCCATGGCCTACTCCCATAATCCCTGGGAGCATACAGTGTGAAAGCTGCACGATCCCCTCACTACCGTAATCTGTAACACATCTCCTAACTCAAGACTTTGAATGAACTCCTGCAGGGAGTCAAGTGGTTTGTATTTTATGGACACTATGCTGGTGAATATTGGCCACACACTAGAAGCTGAATGATGCCGTCACACTCTCGA
Organism: Eleutherodactylus coqui; assembly: GCF_035609145.1. Classification (NCBI taxonomy): domain Eukaryota; kingdom Metazoa; phylum Chordata; class Amphibia; order Anura; family Eleutherodactylidae; genus Eleutherodactylus; species Eleutherodactylus coqui. The sequence goes on along the minus strand of NC_089839.1, from coordinate 248,236,323 downwards.
TGACTCCTGATCCTCTAGGCCAGGCACACTCACAGTTCAAGCAGAGACATCCCTACTTCTGTGTCTTACCCTCTTACTGGAAAAAAAAGGTGGTTAAGGGGTGACCAAATAACTATGTATAAATACATTTGGGGACAATACAAGGATCTCTCCCATGATCTGTTTATACCCAGGACTGTGATGGTAGCAAGTGGGCATCCTCTGCCTCTGGAAGAAAGCAGGTTTCATGACCAACACAGAAGGGGGTTCTTTACTGTAAGAGTAGTGAGACTGTGGAACTCTCTGCCCGAGGACGTGGTGATGTCAAAATCCATAGAGGAGTTTAAAAGAGGACTAGATGTGTTTCTAGAGCGCTTTGATATTACAGGATATAGACATTAAATAACCACAGGGGTTGTTGATCCGAGTCTTGGCGTCAGGTAGAAACTATCAAAACGTTGATCCAGGGATTATTCTGACTGCCCTTATGGAGTCGGGAAAGAATTTTTTCCCCTAAATGGTCTAATTGGTTTCTGCCACGTGGGTTTTTATTTGCCTTCCTCTGGATCAACAGGGGGGGGAATTTGAAACAGGCTGGACTAGATGGACATTATCTCCCTTCAGCCTAACGTACTATGTTACTATGTATGTTACTGCTCAGAACAAACATGCCCCTGCTGCAGGGCTCATGGTCTTGGCCACAATGTCCCTCTTCATGTTGGTTTGTCCCTCCTCTAAAGCTTGCTCTTCAGGCCAGGCTGCCAATCAGCGCACCATCAGCAAGGACATCTCTGTACCGCATCAGTACTGAACTCTGAAGAGCACTAGCTGATGCAGCACTCCTCGATCACCCCACTTAGCCGCTCGTAGACTTTGCAGCAATAGGACACTGCTGTGACCTCAGTAGCACTGCAGAGACCACTCTGCTGCCGAAGTCAGAGCCACAGGGGTACACACCAAGGGGCAGAATGTAGGTAGAAGAGATGATCAGGGTTAAGGCCCTTTTACACAGAGCGAGTATCGTTCAAAAAATTGTTCAAACAAGCGAAACTTTTTGTTCATCATTCGTTTTATGCAGGCCAAAAAAATCATTGTTGGCTCGTTCACTAATCATTCAATATAAATACCGATCCTTCAGTCATTCTCATTCACTTATACAGTGAATGTGAACGACTGAATGATTTCTAATTTGAACAAGCCAACGATGTATCTACCTGTATAAACAGGCTGCCCAAGCGAACAATAATGACATTGTTTGCTCATTATAAGAATATATTGCTTGGTGTAAATGGTAAGTGTCCAGTTACGGCTGCCCCAGGGAGGGGCAGTGGGTTACCCTTGCCTAGGGGGCTGGTCGTAACTGTGACTGCTAGGATCCCTATAGCTATGCCATTGTGTGGCATTAACACCAAGACCCTGGTGCTTGATGGGGCCCAAAGGGCACAAATGACTTCAATATTATAAATAGGACATGGTATGTTGGGGACTTGTTACAGAGTTTGCTTTGGGATCCAGGAACTTCTGGTTATGACTGTCAAAGCCGCATTTACATATGAATCTGAAGTATTCATCTTATTTGCCCCAAAACATCAATCAATTCCAGCAGAGCAAACACGGGAAAGAATCTTATGGGAATATTTGCTGAAAAAATAAGGATAATTATAGGCCTCAGATAATAATTATATCAATGCAACCAAACTTGTGAGACAATGGCCTATGTGTTTTGTAGGTGCACTCATGCTGATAGCCTGGATGACCACCGGGAGCATCGGGATGATTATGGCTCGTTATATGAAGAATGCAGCTGGAAAACCTTTCCTTGGGAAGGCTGCATGGTTCCAGGTGAAATAAAGGGAGATGACAGCTAGAAATTCCATCATATCCTTTCTTACTTTGAATACAGTAACTTATCCTGAAGTTTAACTATGTGGTTGGGCCAGTTTTGCATTATTCCTACTTGGTTTCATGACTGTTTCTTCCTCTGGCTTTATGATCGACTGGCACCATCTCAGCTCCTTCATTTATTGTGTACTTGTTCTGCACATAATTGTACCCAATGACCTGAACAGAAGTGTAAACTACTGGCTGTATCCAACAATCTTATCATCACCTGAGATAGAGGCCATAAATGAATTCTGCAGCAAACGGTTTGCAAATTACAATGTGTAGACAGACAAATAGACTATAAATTCTTAGATGGACTAGATTTCATATCACTCGTGTACAACATAATGACTGATATATTTACTTGCACTAAGACATTACCAAGGTGATAATTATCAGTATAATGTTAAAGGGGTTGTCCCGCGCCGAAACGGGTTTTTTTTTTTTCAACCCCCCCCCCCCGTTCGGCGCGAGACAACCCCGATGCAGGGACCTAAAGAAAAATCCGCACAGCGCTTACCTGAATCCCCGCGCTCCGGTGACTTCTTACTTACCGGCTGAAGATGGCCGCCGGCATCTTCTCCCTCGGTGGACCGCAGGGCTTCTGTGCGGTCCATTGCCGATTCCAGCCTCCTGATTGGCTGGAATCGGCACGTGACGGGGCGGAGCTACACGGAGCTACACGGAGCCCCATTGAGATAAGAAGAAGACCCGGACTGCGCAAGCGCGGCTAATTTGGCCATTAGACGGCGAAAATTAGTCAGCTCCATGGAAACGAGGACGCTAGCAACGGAGCAGGTAAGTGAAAAACTTCTTATAACTTCTGTATGGCTCATAATTAATGCACAATGTACATTACAAAGTGCATTAATATGGCCATACAGAAGTGTATAGACCCACTTGCTGCCGCGGGACAACCCCTTTAATGCTAATTATATCAGGTACTAACTATTTCATTATGCAATAAATGATTTTATTTATCTATACATATCCAAAGCTACATTTAACATATTAGAGACACCCATTTAGTAGCATGTTGGACCCTCTTTGGCATTCAGGACTGCAGCAATTCATTCTTACGTCCCTCTACAGGTATGCCAAGGTGTGCCAAGCTTCAATTGTTGACTCCTGACAGGAAGGGTTCATCGGTTTGTGCCGTTTGCAACAAATTCTGACCCTTCCATTGGCATGGTGCAAGAGACTTCAGGAATTATCTGTCCATCTGATGCTTTTCTATTGCTCAGTGAGCCAATTTTGTTTGTCGCTTTGCCCACTGGAGTTTTACCTTTGTGTTTTTCTTAAACAGCAATGCACTCAAACTGGTCATCCTCTGTTGATAATCTTTATTTGCATAGCGCCAACTTATTCCGCAGGGCTTTCATTTATAGCCCATCTGAGCTAAATAATGACGAGTCATGTGTTTAAATATGCTGGATAGGGCACATCATTACATTTGGCTGCAATTTGCTTAACTGTGCACTGCCTGTTCATCAGAATGATTTTTAACATCCTCCCCTGTCCTGTTTTGTCAATGGGTTGTTTGTATTCACAGGATCCCTATTGCTTGATGTTTTTCCTCAGTCATACCATTTTTTGGTTTATTCTCCACATCGCTGCATAAGAAAACTCCACATGTCTGATGGTTTTTTAAAATACTGGCCCTTGCCGGTCTAGCACCGATGACTAAATCTCTTTTGAGGTTGCTCACATCGCTAAATTTTCCCATTGTAATCTGGATTTACACTGAAACTGATCCATAGAAAACTTGTTCGTTTATTTTATGCTGCACTCTGGAATTACATTAGAGGGCAGGTGTCTCAAATAAAGTGTTCATTCAATTTATAAAAATGAGTATTTTTTATTCTTCACCTTTTTTTTTGTTGAGCAAATAATAGTACAAGAGGAAGAGTGCAGGTAATCAGGTACAAACATGTTGTGGACACATCGACAACTGGTGCAGTCTCAGGCAAAAGGCTCATTCAGACGAACGTGTTTATGTGCATACATAGGTACGCACAAAACCGCACGTCTATTAAAACCATTGCTTCCCTATGGTGTGTTCACATGTCTGTGTTTTACAGGTGTGCAAACGCACGTACCTGCAAAAGATAGAATATGTGTGCACCGCATGGGTCTGTGATGCATGTAAATATTCCCCGTGGGGAGTCCCCTTGTCACTGAACACTGTGACAGCATTGTCACAGTGTTCAGTAATGATGTCACTCCCAGCGGGGAGTAAAGAATCCTCTGCCACAGCTGTGGCAGAAGATCATGATGTTCTCCCATTGCTTTAAATGGGGTCGCCGCTGCTACCGGTGGCCCCATTGATGGCAATAGGCTGCCGATAACCCTTGCAGTCAGAGGCATAACTTGAAGCTTCTGGGCCCCAATGCAAAACCTGTAACGGGGCCCCCAACTATAATGTTTTATTCATTGTACTGGGCTCCTTATATGGATAAGAGAGGCCTTATGGGCCCCCTAAGGCTCCTGGGCCCGGGTGCAACCGCATCCCCTGCATCCTCTATAGTTACGCCCCTGCCTGCGGTGATTTTTGGGGAAGGGCTTTAAATATAAGCCCTTCCCTGAAAATCATCCCTAGCATGTGTGAAAAAATATATACTCACCTCTCCGCCTCTGTCGGGGCTCAGGCACGTCTAGTCTGAATGACAGCTAAGCGCTGTCTGTGATTGGCTGAGCATTTTTCGAGAAGAAGTATGAAAAAGAGAGCCGGATTCTGACTGGTTGCTACAACGCTCAGTGTCACTATGATAAAAATGAAACCTGTATGGTAGACTTGAAACCTGTAATCGACCTCTGAAAACCTACATAGTAATATGATAACTTTTAACATATTCAGTACACATTTAAAGGGCTTTACTATATACAGTAAATTCTTGGATTTTTTCTATAAGAAGTTTTATATATCATTCTCTTTTCTTCTGTCTGCAGGTTCATTTCTATCTCATGATATTAACAGTGATTCTAACCCTAATAGCATTTATTATGGTGTTTGCCAGCATTGCTGCATGGCGAAGTGTAAGTATTTTCTACCAAAACTAATAACAAAAGCGAATAGAATTTGCCTAACATATTCAGTGCAGCCTATCTAAAGTTACATTGAGAAATGTTTACATTGTGTGTAATGAAATAAGAGATATGGAAATACATAGCTTCTAGCATTTGAATTCCAGAAAGCAAGATTTTAAGTCCCACCCATTCTGCCAAGGTTTGTGCCCAGAACCACAAGTAAATACCCCCTTTTCTTCCAGTTTGCACAAACCATATCCAGTTTAAGGTTTGCCTTCGCAAGAAGTTCCCATGAAGATTGGTGAGTGCTAGAGATGAGCGAGCATACTCGCTAAAGACAATTGCTCGATCAAGCATTGCCCTTAGCGAGTACCTGCCCGCTCGGAAGCAAAGATTCGGCTGCGGGCGGAGAGCGTCGGGGAGGAATGGAGGGCAGATCTCTCTCCTCCTCACTCCCCCCTGCTCATGGCCGCAACTCACCTGTCACCGGTGCCAGCAGCCAAACCTTTTCTTCCGAGCGGGGAGATACTCGCTAAGGACAATGCTCGATCGAGCAATTGTACTTAGCGAGTATGCTCGCTCATCTCTAGTCAGAGCTCAATAAATTTGGACATAGTTGTCCTTTATCAAAAGTTAAGGTGCCTATTGTTACCATCATGTTCACAATAATACATCTTATAATATAATATTAAAGGGGCGTGCAATAATTTTATAAAATTTTATAAAACTCTCAATCCCCTGCTCACTGTGCACAGGCTACTTAGTGAAATATAAATAGACATAACTCAAAATTCGAGACCATGTTTGGGGGTTATCATTCTAGGAGAGGTACTACGATGATAGAATCTCATGCAGCCTTCATTCTTCTTCCTCTTCTTTACAGGGACCTCATCCAGTCCTTGGCTGCATCGTTATGACATTGTCATTCTTGCAGCCCATTGTTGCTTTTTTCCGCCCAGAGCCTAAGAGTGAAAGGTAAGTCCTTCTAGCCAACTGCTCGTCATCCCATTTCTATACTATATTAAACTGGCTTATCTTACAATTTTCCTGTGATTACTGGAATATGAAAAAGTTGAACAAACTGGAAAGGAAATGCACCTGTCATGATAGAGGAACTGTAAACTAGGACATTTATACCATCCTTTATGTTACTGTGCCCGTACACGTTACAGGAAATTGCCCGCTAAACCCACCAATTTCGGTGACAGCAGTCGGCTATCATGTATGTATGAGGGTTCCCCACTTTTCCCTGACTGCAGATATTGGGCAAAGGAGGATCAGGCATATTCAATTTCAGGAGATGACTCCTCTTGCAGTGATTTATTTTATTATCCCGATTTTTATGCATGCACACACATGTATAGAACAGTGTATGGGCACCATTAACTTAGTGTGTGATAAGAACTCCCAAGTTTGGGGTTTTTACAACTCATCTATCTGAAAGGGACATAGGAAGAACACTGTGAGATACCAGTCTGTCTGTTCCCCACATCTGAATAGTATGGCTGAGACCACACCCTGTGATGCCGATGGGTTGAGTTCAGCTGACCAACAAACGGCAAGATGCAATGAGGTTTCCAAATATCTGTTTTAGCTGGAAGCCAGATGCTACTCTGGTTCTGGGAAATGTATAGTGGGAACTCCTGGCACACCAAGTTTAGTGTTATAGATGCCCATGCTTAGTGAGGACCAATCAGCTCTCCTGAAAAGTTTTAGTAAATATTTGTGTTCCTTAATAAATAACAATTCTAGAACAATTCTTTTCTTCTTCTGTTATCACTCCTGGAAATCTATGAGTAATTTGACCGGACTGGAAATTACCATATCTCTTGCCAATTGGGTATTTATTTACACTGTCCAATCAGTACTAACAGGGTCAGACGCAGATATGTAGCTACTGCAACATTTGTTTATGTAGCCCTTTTAGGAATTAAATCTGTAACCCATAATGACCCTTTTTAACTGTATGTGTATTATTATAATTACAGACGTTTCATCTTCAACTTGGGACATCGTATGAATGCAGTTGTGATCAAAATCCTAGCAGGTAAGAGAATAATATAATAGGCCAAGATCATACCATATAAGAAATAGGTTACTATTTCTATTACTACTAATCATGCCATATTCACATCACTACTAGTGGCCGCTATCTTTCTTGGTCTTAAACTTGTGGATTCAACTCCAACCCAATGGATGCCCAAGGTGATGGGAGCATTTTTTGCTTGGGAACTCCTGTTTTATATCATCCTAGAAATCAACATGCGCCTAAACAGAAAAGGTTAGTAATGACATTAATCTCTGATTTACATCAGTGCTAAAGCTTCTGGACTGATACTGGAATACTTGTACTAAAATGCCTATTCTGTTCTTAAAGGGATTCTTTCTCAAAGACAACACAGTACTATTAGATCTTCATAGACATTGCAACCCCTTTTCTATGAGCTCAAGTGAAGAGCCACTAACAGTCATTGTCCCTCAAATTGTGCATATATCTTATTGTGGGTCGTTCATCTGATTGGCCACATGTAATACTGCATGTCCCATGAAATATCCTCTGCAGGGAAAATGTATAATTAACAGCAAAGTCAACTGTTTTCTGGTGGAGCGAGATGCTGGCAATTTCAATCTGAAAAGGAATTGCGTTTGCTAAACCACCTACTTAAGACTTATGGTTATAAAAGATGTTTTAATATTGAGATTGGTGCCGAAAAACCAAGGGAGACATTTCCGAAGACTTCTTTAGACACTAAGTAACTAGAAGGGTTGATGACCTGGGTATCTTCCGACTGACAGTCATGGAGTCAGATGGGAACTTTTCAAATGTTGATCTAGGGATTAGTTTGACTGCCATTATGGAGTCGGGAAGGAATTTTTTCCCTAAAAAATAAGAGGCAAAGTGGCTTCTGTCTCATTGGGTTTTTTCTGCCTTCCTCTGGATCAACAAGGGGGGGTGGAAACAGGCTGAACTGGATGGGCGTTTGTCTTTTTTCGGCCTATCATACTAGGTTACACCTGTTTTCTGGTGTAGAAAAGTTGTAAAATTTGTTGAAGGACCGCTTGCGCAGAAATTTTATGACTTTTCTGATGGCATTTTTTTAAAGTAGGTGGGGCTTGTCAGAAGGGAGCATGGGCGCCCCAGACTGATAGGTTTATGTATAATTTGTGCCACTACCTGACATAAATTATACCAGAAATGTACAGCATCGCAGGATCAGGTGTACATCTCTCTGTCAAGGCGCATAATGGAGCCTGGGATGCTCTGTATACATGAAGAGGCGTGCGCCTCTTCATGTTTTCAGTGCCCAGGGGGGTTGTTCTAAGCCAGGCACAGGAAATGCTGGGCTTAGTAAATTTCCTCTTAAGTTTTTTCCGATGGAAGATGGTTGGCCATTGATCATGCGACCTCCAGAAAAAGAAAACATCTACAAAATCCAGTTTGTACTGTGGAATCTCAACTATAGAATTCATCACCCTGGTCATTAAAATCTAACATTGTACAATTAACCATTAATGTGATAATGTCAAGTTTTCTGTTTTTCTTCCCTGCAGAGACATATGAAGTTAGTGGCAAAAAGGTAAGCTACATGATAATTAATATTATGGCCATTTTACCATAGTCTTTGTGCATTTCTTGAGACGTCCTATCCAAAAGATTAACCTACACGTACAATAAGTCAGTGCTTTCCATTCTGTGACCCCAAAATGCAAACTATAAATAATACAAAATGAAGATGAAAGAAATCATAGCAGATAAATAATCCTAACATGCAATGGTCTAAAAAAGCTGCCAGAAGCCATAAATCCCTTTATATAGAGAGGAGCTTCTTCAGGGCCCATTACAAAGCACAGTATACCAGAAAATACAATGGAGTCACCAAAGACACAAGCAAAGGGCAGTAGATAACATGTACTACCGCACTATATTGTGGAAAGGCGCTACTAGACAGCCAATCAGTGCATGCACTTTAATAATGCTTTATCAGTGAAATCCTCATGCTGATTGGCTAGATTTTCCAGTAAAGTGCACATGCCGCAGATCCGGACTGTGTGACATTATATGTTGAATCTGAATTCAAGTTAATTGGCCCAAGAAAGACCATTATATGTGGAAAACACTGCATCCTGATGCCATTGTAACTTGACGGATCACTGTGACAGTACTATACATAAGGTGATCTACAGTAATTGAAGGGGTCCACTGGTCAGGATCCCTATTTATCAACTAATCGTCTGGTATACGGTCAGTGCAGCTGGGCCAGTCATCATCAGTGGACAGAAGAGTAAGCAGGCACATTGGCGTCACTCCCATTGAAATCAATAGGAGATCTGTGCTTCTATTTTGCTTCCTGATCTTTCATGCAGACAGAGTCGGATGTCCAGTCCCATCCAAAACAGAAGCAGGAAGTGAAATAGAAGCACAGCACTTCCCTGTCCGCAGATGGTCATGTCCTGCAACTTTGCACTGCCAGCAGGCCAGACGATCAAGTGATGAATGGGGATCCTGAGTGGCGGACCCCCACCCATCAACTATCCTCTGGATAGGTCATCAGTTAAAAAATGCCAGAATACCCCTTTAAGGCTCTATACAACCTCCAAACATTTCCCAGTGTTGGACGCCGGAAAAATCCCTCCCCCTCCCTTTTTTTCAGCTCCCATAGAAGCCTCCAGCGGATCTTGTCAAAAGATAGGGCAAGATCTATCTTTTCACGCACCGTATAAAACTGGTCAACATTTTCAGCCGCCGATGTCCTATTATTCCCGATGCAATCTTTTTACGCACTCATAATTGCTCAACTGAATGGATACACTGGAATCCAATGCTTCAGATGGTTGTGGGTTTTGAACACAGCTAAAATAGCCATGTATATATGGTGGTGTGAATAAGGCCTTAGGCGTGGCCTGTATGGAAAAGCAGGCTTTCATACATTGACACAGTAGCAAAATATCCTTGGAAGATAGTTAAAAATAACAAAAAATAATTAAAAATAACAAAAAATCCCCTTCAAATATATAAGTAAACTTCAGTACTTAAAAAATATGAACATATGTAAATCTAATTAAATGTGTTATAACTAGAGATGAGCGAGTATACTCACTAAGGCTAACTACTTGAGTGAGTAGTGCCTTAGCCGAGTATCCTCCCGCTCCGCTCGTCTCTAAAGATTCGGGGGCCGGCGGCGGGCAGGGAGCAGCGGGGGAGAGCGGGGAGGAATGGAGGGGAGATCTCTCTCTCCCTCTCCCACCCTACCCTCCCCCCCCCTGCTCACTGCCGCAACTCACCTGTCACCCGCGTTGGCAGCCGAATCTTTACAGACAAGCGGGAGGATACTCGGCTAAGGCACTACTCGCTCAAGTAGTTAGCCTTAGCGAGTATACTCGCTCATCCCTAGTTATAACCTCTCCATAAGAGCATTCTACTTCATATATTTAAAGGGATTCCGTCATTAAGTTGATGCTGCTTGAACTACGGGCAGTATGAACCTGGGACAGGCAGGGGTGCCTTTTGCTCCCGTGGATTTTTTATTCTGAAATGCTGCAGTATTTCAAAAAAGTACACTTTGAAGTTAGACTTGGAGTTGAGCTCCATGTCATGGGAGTGGGTCAGCCTGGCATCTCCTCGCCCGCTACAGGCAGAGGGACAGCTCTCTCCCGATGCACAAACTGGGAGAGGAGCAGTCCATCTTCATGCAGTGGGCGGAGAAAGACTGGTGCAGTCCGCCTCTGTGACTCAGAGCTCAGCTCTCCAAGTGTATTTATTCTGACACTGCAGCCTTTCAGAATAAAACACCTACATTCTGCCCCTTGTTCATGTGGCCCGTGGTTCACGCGCCATGAACCTGATGACAGACTCCCTTTAAGATAAGATGTTGAAGTTGAGGTCGAAAACCTTTTTTGCATATACACTAAATACTCAAATCATTTTCCATTTTAGATGCAGGCTGAGACTGTGGCACTGGTAATCTTCATTTGTGGAAATGTGGCCTTTCTGATATCACTGTTGGTTGGCATCGGACGATCTTAAGCCCGGTGCTTCGGAAAGGCCGACTTTAACCCGTCAAAGAATTAACAAAAAGGACATTATCATCAACTGTAAAACATTTACTTCTTGAAAGATTTGAAAATTGCCATTTGGAATATGTAAAGTACACTGTGTTCAGGACGCCTGTGAGCCATTAAATGGAGATGAGTAAGCATGCCACGTCCTACATGATGATACATTATGTCAGGAACTTTTTGGATTTTTTTGTGACTCCAGCACCCAAACTGTGATGAATAAAAACATTTAGTTTTATTAAATTCATATCAAATGCATACTAGAATACAGGACAAAAATGTTATCCATATCCAAACCCTTAGCTACAGATAATATTCAATGGAACACTCAACATTACATATTTAAACCAAATGTTCTTGCTCTCAGTAAGACAAAAAAATTTATTTTGTTAGAGGCCCAATAGTCACAATGCCATTTTCTCTACCAAAGAAAGGTGAGGAATGAGATGAGCTAGCAATGTATTTGGAAGTATTGGTGTCAGAGTGCTGGCTGTGCCCAAATGGAAAAGAAAGGATGCCAACAACACAGTCAATTAAGCCATCGCCAGTGGGGCAGCAAGGATGAAGAGCCACAACCGAGCCTGAATCCAAGGCTCGATATGCAAGCAATAAAGAAGAAAGGTGACATCATCAGAAAGGGCAGAAGACAAAATCTTCTCCTTTATTCCATCCAGATGAACAAAATAACTTGCATGAGTCTATATCCTGTCAGTCGAAACGTTGCTGTTATTTTGTTCGTCTGGATGGAATACAGAAGAAGTTTTTGTCTTTTGCACTACTGATGCTGTCACGTTTTCTCTTTGGTGCCGGCTGTGCCATCACTTCTTGGTTGTCTGAGGTGACATGAGCACATCACCCCGGGCCATGTAATGCGCTGGGCGGTGCATGCTCTGTGTCATTCAGTGCTGGATACCAAGGGAGTAACTTTTCCCTGGTGCTAGTGCTGCTAGGCTGGCTGGGATGCTTGTTAACGCAGTCAGCCTATCAATGGTAGTTGGTATATATATCTATAGACCAGCCCTTAAGGTGCTTTTAGATCGAACGATTATCGTTCAAACGAGCGAAAGTGACTGATAATCATTCAGTCTAACCACAAACCAATTGTTGAAAGACGAACAAAAATCGTTCACTTCTCATTCGTCCTGCAGGCATAAAAATCATCGTTGGCTCGTTCACTTATCGTTCAGTTTAAACATTGATGCCCACCGCTGAATCCACCCCTGTGCCCAGCCGGCGTCCGCACGTAGCTGTCTTTTTCTCTTCTTTATCTCTACCGCAGAAGGCTGTGGCGAGCCGCCATTGGACAAGCGCAGTACAGATTTTTTTCTTTAACTGTCTATTTTTCCCGCGCCATTTATAGGCGATGACGTGGAATCTGCGACCTTTCTGCAATGTCAATTGCAGAAGGGCTGCTGGTCGGACGGCTTCCACTGACTTCAATCCGCCCTAAAATGGAACACTGTGTGATTTTTTTTTTTCCCCCGCTCGTAGAAATTGCAATTTGATTCCGCAAATGTACAGGAAGAAGCACTTTTCCATAGCATGTAACAAACGGTATTTGCTGCCGATGCCGACTGTGAATTCCGCAATGCAAATCTGTTCATGTGCAGGAGGCCTGATAGTTCAGTGTTTCAATTTTCTCATGCAACGAATATGAAATACTGAACGATACTGAACGATTCTGGTGGAAGTCAACGATGAGGTCACTGGCTCGTTCACTTGTGCAAAAGCCGCATTAGTACTAAGGACACAGTTTATACTGTTAGACACGCTGTAGCAGAAGTATCTTTAGCATAGTCGTAAGTTATCTTAGGGCTCCCTCACACAAACATTGTCGGTACGCAGCAGCACACAACGCATTGTGTACCACTAGGTGCTCCCCACGCACGCAGCTCGTGTGCAAGATACTCTAGTGTGTTGTATTAAAGGTTAAGTCAGCTTAGTTCTGATCGTCTTCAATGTGCGACTCTGCTTAGCCAGGAATTGATAGCTAGATATCCCTGCTGGAAGGCCGAATTGTATAAATGTTTCCTTCCTTTGCAGTAATAAATAAGAATTACATGCAAAAAGCCGCTTCTGGAATCAAAGGACATTAAAATGTAGATTTATGAAACTGTCTGAAGAACATATGTCTTAATGAGCCTAATGTGGTGCAGAGTGCTAAAGGCAGCAGAAAAGCAGTCCAAAGCTCTCACTCATGACCTGAAGGTTGCGGGTTCAATCCCTGTGTGGTTCAGGTAGCTGGCTCAAGGTTGACTCCGAGGTTGGTAAAATGAGTACCCAGCTTGCTGGGAGGTAAAGTTCACTGAAAAACCACCCCACAAAAACAATCTGACAAGAAAACATCACAATGTGATGTCAGTCATGACTCGGCGCTTGCACCAGGGGATTTTACCTTTAGCTAATAAAGCTTTTAAGTAGGAGCTACTGAGGCCTTTAAGCATCACATCAGTTAAGGCACTCATGAGTAATGTAAGTTTCTCAGGTTTATCAGTGGTATCTTCATTATTTCTGTGACATCATCCATCCTTTATGGTGCTTGCCATCCTAATACTCACTTACATCAATTCTTCTAAGCACAGTTGTTGGTTCTGATCAGTTTGGTCAATTTAATAAAAAAATCTAAAATGTTTTATAGATATATCTTAAAAATTGAAGATCTTTAAGGGTGCTGTACCAAGTCTTCACTGCTACATACTGGTTAATAATTTATCCAAGTATGCAAAGACATGCTGCGATTTTTAAATCCACTCATGGAAATCACAATTGCTATCCGCTCATCTTAGCGGACACGTGAATGGTCTGTTTTTTCAATAGGCATGGAATACCGCATATCATCCGCGTGGCTGACGATCACAGATTCCGCAATTGAAATCCGGTTGTGTAAATCTGGCCTTAGTCACGATATAATAAACATACAGACTTGCAACACTATACTTATTAAACTGCTATACGTTGACAGCCAATGATATTAAATGTATTGTCCTAAAATATTCATAACATCTTCTTTATTTATCCAGAATTCCTGTTGTATATACAGAAATACATTTTTTACATATGCATTCACTACGTTTAAAGTTAAACCAAGTAATCTTGTAGATGTGATACCTTTTGATTGCCAACAAAAAAGAATGATGTTACAGCGAGCTTTGAATCTACTTCAGATTCTTCATCAGGCTTTGACAAGGTATCATAGCTACAAGATTACTTGGTGTAACTTTTTACTCTATTGGCTAAAGGTACCAAACTAATTTTTTTTTCACTTTGTAATGTTAATAAATTATTTTGTCTTATTTATTGGTCTTCTATCTGTTTTCTACATTCACAAAAATAACTACAATTCATATTTGCATTGATATTGGCATTTAGCTAATGGCTAAAATGACCTAAAATTTTGTTGTGAAGAATCACAATCTAGTTTCTTAAAGTGTGCAGTTCTGGGCTGAAATGGCAGTCGATATCTATTTAAAAAAGGAGTATGTGGATTACCCGTTACAGTCCCCTACTATTGGCTAAGGTGCCCCCAGAAAGAAGGTAATTAATGTGTAACTTCCTATTCCTGTGCCAAACTTCACAGATGAAAAATCTGTGAAAAAAAAATCACATTTGGGGACAATGGGGCATAATTATTATGTGGCCTGCACCAGAACTGTGGCATAAAGAATGACAATTTCCCAAAAATTGCAACTTTTTGAGCATTTTTTTAAAGTGGGCATGGCCTAGCATTAAAGGACATGAGCATGCAGACCATTACCAGAATTTCTGTAATTTATGCCAAGTTTGGCATAAATTATAGCTCAAACCTATGCCAGTTTGCTTCAAGTTGGTGTAGATATCAGTCTGGCAGATGGAGGTACCACCAGATGTGTCAAAGGTCTCTTAATACATTTATTGCACTTATGCGTGTGAAATATCGGTCTAAGCGGATATGCCTCCTATGTGTCTATCCTGTACTCTCTAGGACCCTTGAGAGATGTACTCAACTGCATCAAGAAACTGTGGGGCACCTCACTGTTTGATCCACCTTAGGCCTCCTGTCCAGGGGTGTTGTGAAATCCCACGGCGAATCTCCGCCACGGGAGACGCTGCCTAGGAGCAGCAGCCAAAAGGATGTGAAAAGAACTGGTATGGAGGCGCAACACTCTAAGCTACTAGAAGATGTAGATCAAAGTCCAATGTGTGATGGTGAAAGCACTTCTTTTTTATTATTTTTTCAGAAATTAAAAACCAGCAATGGAATACGCGTTTCGGGGAAGAACCCCTTCGTCAGTTCGGCTGGATAGGACAACAGGATGCCTAGGGGTGACACGATTCCAAAGATGTATAGAATGTGTCGGAGGTCCTGTGTGCAGGAGGACAGGGGAGAAAAAAAATGCTTTAACGTGTCACCCCTAGGCATCCTGTTGTCCTATCCAGCCGAACTGACGAAGGGGTTCTTCCCCGAAACGCGTATTCCATTGCTGGTTTTTAATTTCTGAAAAAATAATAAAAAAGAAGTGCTTTCACCATCACACATTGGACTTTGATCTACATCTTCTAGTAGCTTAGAGTGTTGCGCCTCCATACCAGTTCTTTTCACATCCTTTTCGCTACACTTACGCCCACACTGGTGGAGCGTCATCTGGTTGGCAGCACCTCCACCATTCAAAATACTCAATCATTGAAAACTCTTTGTACTCCATAAATATTCCACTACCCTCACTGGGTCTTGCTCCACCCTCCTTTTTCATTTCTTTTACTCACATAGGAGCAGCAGCCGGCAGGCGGATCTCTGCGATCAGCCTATGTGACAAATAAGCTGACCGCGGAGAATCGCGGCAATTTGCAGCATGCTGCGAATTGCCGGCCACGAGTGGAGAATCGCTATGATTCTCAACTCGTGGACAGGGGTGCCGGATTATCGCCACAGGGAACGCAATTCAAAAACGCCCATGGACAGGCAGCCTTAGAGTTAAAGAAGCACTGATTGAGAACAGTTATCTAGAGGTTTGCCTTTCTTTATTGTACACTACTTACTGCTAATCTCTTTGGTGAAGGAATAATAGGAAATAGGAGTTATGCAAATCTGTTGCCGCATATAGTAGAAGTGCAGTACACAAAGTAGCCTTTAGGGGGGCTTGACTGTGTGCTAATCAGCAGGGACAGCTGCAAGGGTGTGTCTGGAGGAGTTAAGTAAGTTTCTATGCAATCTTACCAAATTGTACATCTAATTTCGCACCCCGTCTGTATTGTGACTTGTGGTGGCCATGTGTGATGTCATACTGGAGGACTCTAGTTGCTGTTTGCTTGTCTTACAAGGAACTGTTAGTATTGGTTGAACTGTCAGTCGCAGCCAAGGAATCCTTTGTGAATTCAAGATCCACTTTGAGTTATATTTGCAACAGACTGTTCATTACAAGCACGCGCCTTCTGAATTATCAGATGTATACAGCAGATTCAGAGATTGCATCAGTTACTTGTTTTACTGTTTATTAAAGTTATGACCAGAGGCGTAACTTGAAGCTCCTGGGCCCCAATGAAAAACCTGGAATGGGGCCCCCAAGTATAATGCTTTATTCATAGTACTGGGTTTCCTATATGGAGAGGAGAGGCCTTATGGGCCCCCCAAGGCTCCTGGGCCCGGGTGCAACCGCATCCCCTGCATCCTCTATAGTTACGCCCCTGGTTATGACGCAAGATGTCAGGCCTCCAGGTTGTTACTTGCTGCAAGCCACTGGCTATTTTGATACACTCCTGTGATAAGGCCTATTATGCCAGGTATAGCCCGCCACTACCAGGACCGATGGGTTCAAATCCAGACCTTTTTGCAGTTGCCAGCCTTCCATCTCCAAAACTGCCAGAGGGTCTGACCTCCATCCAGGGGCTCCTTCACAGGAATGAATGCACGGGCCCTACTACTCCATCTATTTCAATAGAGTGACCCAAGATAGCTGAGCTCAAGCACTAAAGTATTATATACAGACTTGAGTATTTCCAAATTTAATTCTATTACAGCTCTGTTCCAAATTGGACAACATTTGTAGGACAGCTTTGTAGGAATTTCTACAAATGAGAGAGAATCATGACAACTGTCTTACAACTGTCAACAGATACATGGTGCACCGTAGCGTAGTATATGCTGAGCATGATGCAAACATGGCAAAAAGCCAAATGAATGTTCATCTCTAGAGGTTCTGCAAATGTAAGCACAACTCTAGTGAAGGCACAAACACAATTCCAAGGCTTCTATGTTCCCCCAAGACTCACATAGCCCATGCTGTGACGATTGAAGGGTATGGGCATTGACTGATGGAATGGGTAGTATGGTGGAATATACTTTACTGGGCAACACACTTCTGGAGCAAACACTACTGGATCAGCTGTGAGAAAGTTGCATAACAACTGCCCAACAGCAACCTAGCAAGAAGAGATGACGAAACAGCAGGAACATTCAGCAGATCCCAACAGTGGCTTCGTAATTGGAAAACTGAGAAGCTGTCCACTAATATTTTGCCCATTACCTTGTTACAAGCCTTACCCAAGTAACATCTGCTGAGCCCTATTGTCATGGGACTTATCATGACTTCAGTAATCCTATAAATTGTTTTTCAGCGTATCTCTATGCTCTGTGGTCTGTATAATATGTACTTGTCTGTGCTAGTTGTCATTGGATTTGCCCTTTCTATGTAATTTAACTTTCTGTGTGGTTAAAGGAGACTTTATCAGCAACTTTCAGCCCTAGAAGCTAAGCTCATAGGCTCCAAGTAACTGACCCACTAAGTTCGGGGATGTAAGTTTCATACTTTCCTTTCCATCATTCACCCAGTGTTAGCCCTGAAAGCCACCAATGAATGCTTTGAGAAGTGTGCTAAGTAGCCCGCCCATTATAAACGTAGAATGGGTGGACTACTTAGTACGTGCTTCAATGCATTCAGTGGTGGCTTTCAGTGCTTACATTGGGTGAACGGTCGGGAAAGGAAGTATAAAAATTACATCCTTGGACTCAGCAGGTCACCTACTTTGAGCCTAAAGGCCTCTTTCACGTGGGCGACAGCGATAGTACCTCGAGAAAATAGCGATATCGCAGCTGTGTTCTGTGCGATATCACAGCATTTTCTCGCGGCGATAACATAGTTTTGAGTCAGGATTTTCAGGGGGGCTTGAAATATAAGCCCTATTCTAAAAATAAGACCTATATGCCTTTAAAAAATAACAAAAAAAACAACAATACATCACATAACAGGCACTGTCCGCTGCGGCGCACTTGTTCTCTGCAGCTCCGGCACACTTGCCTGTAGTTTTCCACCAATGTTTCCTGGTCAGAGGTTCAAAAGCCCCGCCTCTAGAAAACTGTCTCTGATTGGTTCTCGAGTGCAGCGGCTCTGCCAATTACTACAACCTTAGATAAACCAATCGCATCCATCGCATTAAGTAGGACTTCCTACTGTAAAATTTGCATCGCACCGCACAAAAACCGTGTTTTTGCGCCATGTGATGCAACACAAAGGAAGGCTCCATAGGGAAACATGGGCTACAAAACATAGTAAATCGCGGCTGTATAGAGCATGCCACAATGTAGCAGCCTACAAAACATTGCTAATGTGAAGGAACCCATTAAAAAAAGCATGGGTTTCACATACATGTGATTTGTAGCGCTGTCGCATCGTAAGAGAATATCGCACAATTTTCTGGCCCATGTGAAAGCGGCCAACAGCTTATCTTAAAATAGTGAAAGCAGCTGACAGAATCTCTTTAAGCTTATATGTACGACTGCACATTACTAGTTTATGTTGTTGACCACTTAGTGACCACCCTATGGTGTTTTTACGTCCTGCCATTGCAGGACATGTATTGATGGAGATAGCGCGGCTATCTCCCTCCATACATCACAGGTATCAGATGATTATTACAGGTGACACCTGCATGCAACAGCCCCGTTCTGCAGCGCGGAAGATCGGAACTGTTAACCCTTTAAATGCCGCTGTCATCTGACAGCGGCATTTAAATTCCCCGAACGATGTTCGGGGGTCCCATACGGCCCCTCCGCAGTGAGATCGGGAAAGCCATGCAGGTGTCATGGCAGCCGGGGTCCTTCTAAAAGGCACCAGGTCTGTCATGGCAGAATGCCTATAAAGCTATTCCCGAGGGGTGGCTTGGTAGGCTGCCTGTCAGAATGCAGTATGATGTAATGCTATGGTATTACATCATACTGCATAAGCGATCTAAGCATCGCTAGCTGTGGTCCCCAAGGAGGACTAAAAGAAAAATAAGAACAATACAGTTTTATTAATTATTATTTTAAAAAAGCTATAAATGTTAAAAAAAAACCTTTTGCCTTATTTACAATAAAAAAATCTCAATAATAAAACAAAAATACATATTTGGCATCACTGTGTCCGTAAAAGTCCGATAAATCAAAGTAATGCATTATTTACTGCACACGGTAAACGTCGTCCGGAAAAAAACGTTGGAAATGCGCTTTTTTTTGTCACCCTGTTGCCAAGAAAAAATCTAATAAAAAACGCGATCAAAAAGTCCTATGTATTCCAAAATGGTACCAATGGAAACTACAGGATGTAGCGCACAAAATGAGCCCGCACACAACTATGCCGACAAAAAAAGTTATTGCGTGCAGAAGATGGAGACAGAAAATAATTTTTAAAAAGTAGTACAGAATATCCCCTACTAGCAGACAGGTTCCGTTTCAGGAGCCTCTTCACAAGTACATTTGTTCCTATGTCCGAACAAATGCTTGTATGGAGCGGGGTCGTGGGTGGATCCGGCTCCATACAATGTCGGGTGCTGGCTGTTTCTTACAGCGGCCACCTGGCAGCAGCAGTTCCAATGAGCCGCGCCGCTCATCTGAACTGTTAACACTTTAAATTCCACTGTCAAAATAGACAGCGGTATTTAAAGCGTTAGCAGTTCCGGCGAGCGGTGCGGCTCGTTAGAACTGCGGCCGCTGAGTGTACGTTGTAAGAAACAGCCAGCACCCAACGTTCAGGGGTCCCGTACAGTGTCCCGCGATAACATCGCGGGACACTGTGCGGTTGTTAGGCAGCCGAGGGCCTTCTGAAAGGCCCTACGGCTGCCTATGCAGAGGGCCTATCTGACCGGACAGACTTAATAGAAGCCTGTCCGGTCCCTGCACAGAATGATATAATGCCATAGCATTACATTATACTGTGCAGGACAGATTGTTCGCAACTTGCGAAGTTTGTAACTCGAACATTTTCAAGTAGGAGACTATCTGTACAGCGAAAAAAAAAAACTATACAAATTTGGTATCGTAGTAATCGTACTGACCCATAGAATAAAGTTACCGTGCCATTTTTGTTGCAGTTTGCGCGCCGTAGAAACAAGACGCACTGAAAGATGGAGGAATGTTTTTGCTTTTTTTTCATTTCTCTCCACTTGGAATTTTTTAATAGTTTTTCAGTACATTATATGGTACATTAAATAGTCTCATTAAAAAATACAACTCGGCCCGCAAAAAACAAGCCCTCATACAGCGACGTCGATAGATAAATAAGGAGATACGATTTTTTTTTTCAAAAGTGTGCTCACTAAGGGGTTAAATGAAGATAATGCATCAGGTCATGTAAACACTGCACCAATCCATAGTACATGGGTATTTCACAACTGTTTTAGTTGTTTTTATACAGGATTTTAGCAAAGATCTTAAATTTCTATACATTATGTTCGGTGTTTATAACTTGGTGGCTGTTTGTTAATATTCGCACACAGAGTAAGTTACATGTTTATTACAAGGCCTGAACTCAGACAGCTTGGGTACCATATTGAAATCCACAATCAACACAAGTGACAAATCTGCTTTGTTGCTCCATACTGAAATTACATATTAGGACTTGTTCAAATCAGTGTTTTGATTTTCATTTTGAATGGATACCTTTTTTTAATGTAACGGGTTACAAAATGAAATTTAAACAGAAACAAACGGAAAACGTAGTTTGCATTTCTTTAGCAGATCCAAAGGACGGATGCGTTACAGAACTTATCCGTTTCTGTTAGTGTGTTTCCATTTGCTTCCGTTTACATGTTCTTAAATGATCTGTCTATTATTCTTTTGTTTTTCGAACCTTCTGCACATGCGCATTGAAAAAAGAATCTGTTGAACTCGCATCAAAAACAGAACCTTTCATAAATTATAATGCTAAAAGAGATGATCCATTTTTGATTTATGCTTTTTAGGGCTTATTTAGTCATCCGTATATCGGCTGGGTTTTCACACCCGGCCAATATACGAGGTCCCTCTCTGCAGGGGGAGGAGGTGGGACAGGACGGGAGCAGTGCACTGAGCTCCCTCCCCCTCTCCACTATTTGCAATGGGAGGAGGGATGGGACGGAACCTAGCTCCACCCACGTCCTGCCCCTCTCATTGCAAATAGTGGCGGAGAGAGGGCGGGAGCTCAGTGCACTGCTCCCGACCCAGCCTGACTCCTCCCACTGCAGAAAGGGACCTCGTATATCGGCCGGGTATGAACACCTGGCTGATATATGGACGTCTAAATAAGCTTTAAAATGGTAATAACGCAGACTGCTGCGCTATTGTTTCTGCAGAAAAAACTGAAATCAAACAGAACGAAATTGAACTGAAGCTCAGAAAATCCCACTGGAATCAATTGGACTTAAAATGGAACAATTGTTTTTTTTTATTTTGCAGTTCCTCTGGCAGAAATGCAAAATGGCAATGTGTTACGTGTGCTGTTGGGATCTGTAGTTCTAAGCTTCCTAGCAGCACAGCCCTCACAGGGTTAATTGATTGAGCTGGCTAGGTGTGGTACTTCCTGCTGGCCAATCTCCTGGGTCTGTGCTCACATATAAACCCAGCTCCTGGTCAGTCTCTGTCTGGTGTTCAGGGTGAGCAGTCATGAATCCTTGTCTGTTGAAGTTTGCTGTGTGACCTGCTATCTGTGTGCTGTTGCAGCTTGCTGTGTGATCTGTGCCTTGCGGTTCATGTCCGTTTGTTCGTTTATATTCTGTCAGTTTTGTGTTAGCTGGCTGTGTGACCTGCTATCTGTGTCCTGTCCTGTTGCAGCATTCTGTGGGAACTGTGTCCAGTGCTGCTGGACTCCTGGTTAGTGTAGAGACTAGCAGTATAACCAGGAGCCGTGAAGTGGCCTGCTAGCTTTCACGTTTTGTGCAAAATGTCAACTAACACCTCGCATTTATATTCAGCTTATCATCTGCTATTAGTGTTTGCATTGTGGCTGCTGTATGCTGTGTATTCTGGCTCTGTGTGTCCTGTTGTTCAGTCCCTGTCATGTGGCATTTGAATACGTCCTGTTCTGGTGTGTGGCTGCTAGGATCAGCTAGGTCCGAGATCCGAAGACCGCTGGGCTGCCCTTATTGGGGCAATGTCCCCGCTCAGGTAGGGCCATGTCATCCTCCCATGTAGAACAGGGTCAGTTTGCATGAAACCCTTGTAAAGACCCTGGTGCAACCTGTGTGCGTACCCAGTCCTCTTTGGTCACGATCGTGTGGGCCCCGTGCTTAGTTTGCCCACACAATTGTAACACAATGATGATGTGAATGAGAACTTAGGGAAAGATGTACTGTTGCAATTATCCAAAGTGTAATTATAATTTTACAGTGTAGGAAGACATGCCTGTAACATATTTATTGTGCAATTATTTCATGTGTAAATAACTGCAAAGCTCTTTAATTTGTAATGTGCAGTTGATACATATCCTAAACTGTGCGGGTCGGCTGGGGGTGATGCCTCCCTAACTAAACAACACCCAAAGGAACAAATTAGGGTATCTTTTACATTGTGATTTCCAATGCAGCACTGGATCTGCCCTGGGTTCTATCTTCCATGCAGAAAAGTGTATGTTGGTGGAAAGTGGAATGGAACCTGGATAGCACCATAGGGTTTAATATGTGAGACTCGCTGTCAGTCTTTTATACTGTACCAAAAAGTGCTGAGCTTGGTGCACTTTTGTGCAGTGTAAGAGACTGACTGGGACAGAAAGTGCATGAGACAACCCAAAGAGGTCTCTATCTCACATATTAAACCCTATGGTGCTATCCAGTGTCTATCCTACCTTCTGTCCTGATACAGTTTTCTGCATAGCGGACGGAAAACTGAGATGGAAGCAGCATTGGACAGTATTAACACACTGTGAAGAGCGTTCGCTTGTTCACATGTTGTTGCGGGTGAACAGCGATCGTTTAATCAACTGAACGATATGTGAACCCAATTCGAACAATTTTTATGCCTGTATACAGGCTGCACGAGTGAACGGGCTAACTGTGTCATCATTCACTCACTCTTGCAAATAATGTATTGCTCCATGTAAAAGGAGCCAAAGCTGCATGTCAGCACATACCTGCTTTCTTCTCTCTTCATTTGTACTGGGAACGGTTTGCACAGCTCGCTGTCGGACATGCGCAGTACAGATTTTTTTTTTTAAACTCCTTTCCTGAGTGATCATGAGGCAGCATCCGCAACCTTTCCGCAATGTCAATAGCAGAAGGGCTGTGGATCGAACGATTTCCATTGACTTCGATGGAAGCCATCCGCGCAGAATCTGCGCAAAAATGTAGCATGCTGTGATTTTTCCTACGCAAGAGGAAACCACAATCTGTTTGCACTAACATGTTATGGAAGGTATTTGCTGTGGAACCTGGAGGTGGATGCCAGCTCTGGATTCCACAATGCAAATCCGCCAGTGTGCAGGCGGCCTTAACGGTATCCTTTACCCCCTGCAACACCTACAATTAAACAAATCATTCAAGCAAACGAGAATTTTTTTGCTTCTTGTTTGTCGCTTACTTTCTGCATGCAGTAAAGTGAACAATGGATCAGCTTGTGTAAACAGGCAGTTGTTCATCTTTGAATGACTGCCTGTTTATTGTGAATGGGGACGGGCAGCCAGAACGATTTCTTGCCCGCTCCGCCTCTATTTATTAGCGATGCTCATTCCTGTGTAAAAGCACAGGAACGATCATCGCTGAGACGACCCATCGGGCATCTGCACCCGACAGGTCGTCCCATGTAAAAGGTCACAACCAGCTACTGGCTGAAAAAAAGGGGTTTCTAGTTAAATCCAGCCCAAAATTATAAAAAAAATTTGTAGTTACACTTAAAAAAATGTTTCTATCCTAACATATTACACAACTAATATTAGAATAGCACCACCTGCTATTTCTATTGAAAAACCTTTCTGTGTCCGTTCACCTTAATAAATATGGTCACACCTCCTCAGTCTTGCTTCTCCATATTAATACTATCTCATCTCTTATCACTTGCTCAGCATCTCTTTTGACATCAGAGAAGGCTCAGCAACTTCAGAAGCAGTTGCCCACCACCGCAGAGATCCCTCCACATACCCAGTGGAGCAGAGAGAGAAGCAAGACTGAGCAGGTGAAAGAGTTACTGAGATGGACATGGTATACAGACAGTAGGTGACAAGACTGAGTAGATGTGACCACTCTTTAACATTTACTACGGTGGAACCAGGGACGCCCCTACTGAGAAGGATACATATATATCCTTGTAGGTAGAAAAGAAAACACTGGAATATATACATTTATATAGATATAGTTATGTGCCTTTCTTTTTATATGTATACTAACTTTATTCTCATATGTACTAACTCTATGAAAAACTTAATACTTCGCCTTATACCAGATATTCCAAAGGCCTTGCCAGGCGAAGACAAAATGTACAGCAAAGAAGAACCAGACACAAGGCCGTGTACTTGGCCGTTTTCCCAGAAGCGCCATATCAAGATAACGACTGTTAAACTACGTACATAACTTTCACTGTCTCAGGCTGGAAATCCGGACTTCCCATATATGGTTATGTGGTGAATTTCAGCCAATGAGCCCATCACCCATTCCTAGTTATGAGACCAAAGGGTATAAGATCTCATGTAATCTGTAATAAAGGCGCAGCGCAGTCATGTCCCCGTGTGAGGAACTATACCAGACCTCCGTGTGGTGTTTTCTTCTTTACCGCCGGCAGCGGGGCAAGTGGGGTGGGCCTGATTGGTGCTGTACTTAGAATTACCCTGACAATTGGTGCCGAAACCCGGGACGACAAAACCGGAGCCGTGCAGCCCTGTCCACCCGGATCCACGCCACGGAGAAGCCGTCCGGCTGCAAACCGAGCCTGATCAATTTACAGAACTCCAGGTAAGACCAGCATATATTTATGTTGTGTTTTACACTGCGAGTCTTGCAGCAGGAGGGACTATCTGTGTTTTGTGACGGGACGGGTTGGGTAAGAGTTCTACACGGTAACTCGTGTGGGCTTCGGGTTTGCCATCATGGACCACTGACCATGATATGCGCACCAATCGCTCACCCAGGAACTAGTCTGTAGTCTATTTGTACTTTGAAGTCCGTAGCGTTTTAACGATAGTGAAGGTTGTTTGTTGTATCTGCAGAATTTTTTTTTCCTCTTACTTTTCATTTTGTCTCATAGAAGAAGGGACCCTCGATTTTAGTTTAGTTAGTTAATGGTTTAGCTGAGGAGGAGATGCACTCTATGAGATAGGTCTCATGGAAGAAGGGACCCTCGATTTTAGTTTAGTTAGTTAATGGTTTAGCTGAGGAGGAGATGCACTCTATGAGATAGGTCTCATAGAAAAAGGGACTCTCGGTTGTTTTGCCTTATATATGGGGCTAACGATTTGATTTCAGAGAGTTGCATTCTGTGAGGCTGGTTCCATAGGAGAAGGGACCCTCGGTTGTTTTGCCGGTATATAAGGGGCTGACAATTTGGAATTAAGAGGGATGCACTCTATGGAGCGTGTTATTATTATTGTTGTTGTTCTAATATGCGTAAGACCTTATTAAAGAAGACGGAGCCCTTTATGGGCCGCCGCCGTGCGGATCAATTGGTGGAGGAGAGACAGGAGTTCCAATGTGTAAAATGTAAGAAAACTCTTATGAAAATGTGTAACAAGGACCCGCACGGTAGATTACAGTATGGTGACTAGGAGGTCTTTAGGACCAAGAAGCGTGCCTTGAAAGACCAAGGTTTGCTAGAAAGTGCTGGAGTGAGGAGGAGAGAGAGACAGTCAGAGAAAGTTAAGTATGTACACATTATTTGTTTAAAGGTGTATAATACTAGGTAAATATAGATGTATATATGTGTATATATGTATATATATGTGTGCAAATGGTTAACTGAGCTTGCTTTTAGATGAGAAAGATTGTTTACATGAAGCTGCAGAGCTTGTGTTTAGTTTTCAAGGTCAAGCGATAACAAAGCAGAGAGAATGAAATAATGACCCTGGAAAATATCTTTGCTTGCTTAAATGGAATGGAGGCTTGAAATGAATTTAATTAATTATACTGTCTTAGTAGGCAGGAAATATAGCAATTTCTAAGGTTTATTCTTACTTATACAGGGGTTGAAAATGAAAAACATGTTGCAAGGTCCCAGCATATGTGTTAATTATGAGTTCAAATGCAGGGAATAGTTAAACTAAAACAACTCTATTCAGTCTGTGTTTCATATTCGTAGAGAGATAACAGTTATTTTTGCAAAGGTGGGGGCTTTCAGACTTCACTTTTTGTTCAGGGTCAAATACAGAGAAAGAAAGACAAGGGGGGCAGAAAGATACCCACGTATTCTAAAATACTTCAGCGTTTAATATAGCATATAATAGCTTCAGTAGATAAGAAAGATAGAATGTCTCAGCAAACTTTTTCACATAATTTGTCAAAAATAGCGCTCATTCACAATTTCATCTCAATAGAATCATGTACTTTATAACATTATAGCACTCACCTCAATGTTTTTCAACTGATGTATGTTTGTTTGTCAAACTTTTTTTTGTCTGTGCATCTGTATGTACTGGTACACCTTCAATAGGGGGTGACGGAGCAGACTTGAGCGCATGGATGGATGAGAGTTAATGACTGGGGATAAAAGTCCCCGCCCCATGCATAAGACTTTACTTGGTTGAGATGTGGATGCTTAGACTGTTAAGCTGAAATGAAGCTGTGAAAAAAGACGCACGCAGCCAGTATCAAAGGGGTGGAGCTAGATGATGTAAAAGGACGTAATGTTTCATCCCTCTTCTCGACAAGGGAGGGGGTGAGGATCTTGAGCAGCTAGTAAAAGGTTTTTTTTGTTTTTTTTTCCTCTCAAATTTGATAAGACATTGCAGGCAGGAACAGATTAATAATGAATTTGCTTAAAGGATCTCACATTTCAAATATTAATAGGTGTTTGTAGATTATTCTGCCCTGATGTAACTTATGTCTCTGTTATTGGTGCTAACATTTTACAGGCCTTATCTGCATCCATCAAATCTTTTTACAATGTTATATTACCTTGAACTCGGGTACTCTTGTTCCAATTGAGTACCCTGGTTCAAAGGGAGGGAGGAGAAGGCATAGGTGATCTAGGTATTGCAAATCAGCCATTTTTAAATTCTTTGCAAGCCATTTTTAAATTTTTAAATTTTTTCGCGACAAGGTTCTAATCTTTTTGAAATAGAATACCAGCCTGATTGTCTAGCATTGATGCAACAAGAAAATTTAAGTTTTAAAAAAGTTACTGAAAGCCCTTGTTAACAATGCATATTTTGAGTTGTTTTTTATAGATGGTACCAGGGTGATTGACGACTCCACACTGGATATGCAGTGGTCACACAACAAGATGTCCTAAAAGCAGAATGCCTCCGCATGTCTCAGCACAAGAAGCGGAACTAAAAAGGCCCTCACTGAGGCATGTAGAGTGGTAGAAGGTAAGACGGCAACCATTTACACTGACTCCCGGTATGCATTTGGCATAGCTCATGATTACGGCCCAACATGGAAGGCCAGACAGTTTTTAACCTCAGTAGGACAGCCAATTAAGAATGATGCAGCGGTCTCACGGGGGCCCTACTTCTACCTGACAAAGTGGAAAGCTCACACCAATTCCTACACCAGAGAAACAAGAGGCAATGCCATCACAGACCACACAGCAAAGGCAGCGGCCCTTAAGCCGTGGAAGAAAAGAAGAAAAGAAGAATTTAACAATAACTTTGGATTTTGATAAAAATTTGGACTTTGACAAAACTTTGGACTTTGATAATAACTTTGGACTTTGATAAAAACTTGGACTTTGATAAAAACTTGGACTTTGATAAAAACTTGGACTTTGATAATAACTTTGGACTTTGATAAAAACTTGGACTTTGATAAAAACTTGGACTTTGATAAAAACTTGGACTTTGATAAAAACTTGGACTTTGATAAAAACTTGGACTTTGATATACTAAGGACTTTACAGTTACAAGCCAGCAAGGAAGAAAAAGACAAATGGACTAAAAAGGGACGGCATATGGTGAACAGTCAACAGCACTTGCCCACCACGGTCCCTGTGCCCCATGATGGCCCAGCTGATGCACGGAAAGACACACCTCTTAAAGCAGCAATGATGTCGACGCTTGAACAAGGACGGGTGGCTCCTGGGTTTTCTGTAGCTGCTGCATCATTTGTCCAATTTTGCATGATCTTTGCTGTAAAGCAACAGGGCAGAAGTAAATTTGCCACATAACACTTGCCTAGACCACTCTACCCATTTCAGGGATTGCAAATTGGCTACACTCAGCTCCCACTTGTTGGGAAGTATGAATATGTGCTTGTTGTTGTTGATTTCTTTTCAGGTTGGAGAGACCTACTCTGTTACCAAGGTAAATAAGCAGGTAACCACACAGAAGCTCATGAATGAGGTAATCTGCAGATATGGGGCACCGGAAGTGATTGAGTCAAACAAAGGTACACACTTCACAGGTATAATAATGCAACACATCATGTCTGCTTTGGGTATATTTCAGGCTTTTCACACACCCTACCATCCGCGGAGTAGTGGGAAAGTAGATACAGAAGGCAATGAAGAAAATGGGCAAATCTTGAATTGAGTGTCTTCCATTAGTTTTTCTTTTTCTCCGGAGGGTACATGCCACAGTGGCCGAGTTTGGGGAATGATTCTCTTGTTAATTTTGTCCTAGGCCTCTCCAAGGAATTGTCAATAATGCATTCTGTAGTCTCTGCTTTTCTCCCAGGTCCTACAGATGAGTGTCACAATCTGAAACCAGGTGACAGGGTCTATGTGAAAAAGTTTGAGAGAGAGAGACCCGGTTTAAAGGTCCTTACCAGATGTTGCTCACCACCCCAACTGCAGTCAAGCTTGAAGGAAAGCCCACTTGGATCCACACTTCGCACTGAAAAAACTAATGATTCTGCATATCCTTTACATGCTATAATGTGGTACAATTCCTCTAACACAC
Source organism: Eleutherodactylus coqui (assembly GCF_035609145.1). Lineage (NCBI taxonomy): Eukaryota > Metazoa > Chordata > Amphibia > Anura > Eleutherodactylidae > Eleutherodactylus > Eleutherodactylus coqui. Next base: position 248,207,134 of record NC_089839.1, on the reverse strand, counting down.
ACCTTTGACTACTGTACACTAGCCCCCTGTTTCAGAACAAATTAATACAATCAAATGTGCAATATGAAGAGTACACTAAGGGTGAGAATCCAACACTGCATCGTGCTAAGAGAGAAGTTGATGCTCCAGGTGGTAACTTTGATCCACATGTACACATAGCTTCAATAGGAGTGCCAAGGGGGATGCCAGATGAATTTAATTCTAGAGATCAGGTTAAAGCAGGTTTTGAGTCCTTATTTGCTATTGTCACTGTTAATAATAATGTAGATTGGATGAATTATATCTATTACAATCAGCAGAGGTTTGTAAACTACACCAGGCATGCTTTACAAGGGTTAGCTGACCAGTTAGGGCCCACTGCATCCATGGCCCTAGAGTGGCCCTGGATATGATTTTAGCAGAAAGAGGTGGGGTATGTAATTTCCTGTACGTGTATTATCCCTTTCATCAAAAAGAGTATGAGTAAGGGACTGGACAATGTGACACCAACATTTCCCTTGTTTGAAAAAAGATGAAGAGCCAGTTCCGATAATGCCAACCAGGTACGTTACCAGAAGACTGGAGAAATGTACTAGTACCGCGCCTGCCCCGATCTCCTAAGATGAACTGTCAGTGGACTTCCCATTTGCCTAGGGATAGTGCAGAAGACCTTAGGTTCCGGCGAGGGCACACCCTGTGGGGTGTTAACTTGTACAGATAGAGGGTATGGATGCCTGGAAATAAGCCCAGGGAATCCATGGCCTCCTTCTGAGGTGAGGTAGGGATCCCCCCCCCTTAGGAGTAGGGCCTTACGGGCAGTGGGGAAACCCTGACGCAAGGAAGAGGCGACCGAGGAAGAGTGCAAGGTCTGGTGCTTGATCTCCGTATTAAGTTTTTAGGGGGGTTTGAGAAGGATACATATATATCCTTGTAGGTAGAAAAGAAAACACTGAAATATATACATTTATATAGATATAGTTATGTGCCTTTCTTTTTATATGTATACTAACTTTATTCTCATATGTACTAACTCTATGAAAAACTTAATACTTCGCCTTATACCAGATATTCCAAAGGCCTTGCCAGGCGAAGACAAAATGTACAGCAAAGAAGAACCAGACACAAGGCCGTGTACTTGGCCGTTTTCCCAGAAGCGCCATATCAAGATAACGACTGTTAAACTACGTACATAACTTTCACTGTCTCAGGCCGGAAATCCGGACTTCCCATATATGGTTGTGGTGAATTTCAGCCAATGAGCCCATCACCCATTCCTAGTTATGAGACCAAAGGGTATAAGATCTCATGTAATCTGTAATAAAGGCGCAGCGCAGTCATGTCCCCGTGTGAGGAACTATACCAGACCTCCGTGTGGTGTTTTCTTCTTTACCGCCGGCAGCGGGGCAAGTGGGGTGGGCCTGATTGGTGCTGTACTTAGAATTACCCTGACACTACTATGAGGCAGCCTGAGACTGCTGCCTCAGACGGCAGTCTACAAGCCCTTAGAGGGGCGGCAAGTTGCCACCCAGCTAGTAATAATCTTATACTGCCTGCTGGGAACTGGCTGGGCAGCATACCAATGGGCATTTCACTCACCCAGCCCTCAACTCTGGAACGACAGTGGCAGCAGCTGCTGAGTCTGTCTGACCTTTTCCCATTGCCACATGCACCGTCCTGTATGGAGCGCATGTATCGGGGTCACTAATACTACTGGAGCCATTATTGGGAACACTATTATTACTGGAGGAACTATGGGGAACACTATGGCTACTGGGGCCACAATAGGGATCTCTATTATTACTGGAGCCACTATGGGGGACACTATTGTAATGGATTGTAATAAACTAAGTAAAATGCCTATTGCAAATATGTGCTTCCGTTCTAAACTTGCTAACACAGCTACCTGCCAAAGTGCTGACTAACTACTCACTCCCCCCTCCCACCATATAACTCAAGCTGGCGCCTCCTTCCAAGAATGCAACCAAGATACCAAAGATGATGACAGCAGCCCCTGCAGGAAGAGACCCTTATAAGAGCAATAACCAATCAGCTACAGATTCGTACTTCATGACGTATTAACTATACACACTTTTTATAAAACCCCATGCAGCTTGATTAGAATAAAGAAGTTTCTTTTTGCTGAACAGTGTGTCAGAGTGATTCTTCCCATGCATGCACAGGCCTTGGAACTTCTAATTAGGAAGGGGGCAGCTATTCATCATCGGGTACCCTTAGTACCAATCCATAACACTATTACTAGTGGGGTCACAATGGGGATCTCTATTATTACTTGGGACACTACTGGAGCCATTATGAGGGTTATAATTTTTGGGGACAATATGGGGAGGACTTACTATTTAGGCCAATATAAGGGGCACTTGTTACTGGAAAAAAAAGTGGTTGTAGGTGCAATCCCTTTTCTTAAAGAGGTCCCATACGTATTTTTAAGTTTGACTCCTCTGTTCTTATTAAGAATAAATCCAGCATATGATAGTTGTGTTTCGGGACTGTTGCACCCCTTCCTCAATATTTTAGCTGCGGACACACTGCCGGCACTGGTGTGTTCTCTTTACAGAGGAAAGGAGTTTGGGGATTCTGTTCTGTGGAGATGAAAGAAAACTGGAACTTTTTATGTCTATGGATCAGTGGTGTGTCTGGAAGAGGAAGAATGAAGCGTATGCTGAAAAGAACCCCCTGCCTATAGCAAAGCATGATGGGATCTCGATGATACTCTGCGGCTGCTTTCCTTCCTTCAGCATTGGAAACCTGCAGCATGCAGAAGACAAGATGTATTCCCTCAAGTATCAGAAAAGTCTAGGAGAAAAGGTTATGCCTTCTGTGAGAACGCTGAAACATTGGTGTCATTGAACCTTCCAACAGGACAATAACCTCAAGCATACCTCAAAGTCCACTAAGGCTTGGTTTCATAAGAAGACCTGAAAGACACTTGAGAGGCCATCACAGTCACCTGATATTAACCCTATAGAAACTCTTTAAAGGGAATTAGAGAAGGCAGTTGCTGCAGGCAATCCCAGGAATATTAGTGAACTGAAGGGCATTGCCCACGAAAAATGAGCTACGATTCCTCAGGAACGCTGTCAGAAGCTGGTGTGTGGTTAAGCATTACACTTGCAGCATGTCATAACAGCAAAAGGAGCTCTACTAAGTACTAAAGGCACCTGTTATGACGGGGTTAAATAATTCTGAGGCTACAGAAGTCATTAAAAGTGGCATTGTGTGTTGAATCTGGAGAAACCACTGGTATATTAGTTGTGCTGAGTTATTTAAATTGTTCTTGCTTGATTGTTTGGGTTTTTTTTATTTTGCAATCAGCTGAAAGATGTAAATTTGGTAGTGATGAGCGAACATACTCGTTTAGGGCGATTTCGCAATCGAGCACCGCTTTTTTCGAGTAACTGACTAATTGGGGCGAAAAGGTTCGGGGGGCGGCGTGGTGGAGCGGGGGGTAGCAGTGGGGAACAGGCCCTCTGCCATCCCCCGCTCACCCCAGGCGCCCCCCGAATCTTTTCGCCCGAGTAGTCAGTTACTCGAAAAAAGCGGTGCTTGATTGCGAAATCGCCCTAAACGAGTACGTTCGCTCATCTCTAAAATTTGGCAAATTAAACCTAATTTGCAATGGGGGTTGAATTGAATAATTTTGATTACACACACTGTGTAGCTCTGATAACTTTGCTATAGCTCTAATAAACAGAGCATCAGCATAAAGATCAGATGACCAGGACAGATTTTTAGCCAATTGACGATCTTATTCCTATTGATTGACTGCAAACATAGATCCTGAAAAAAGTTGAAAAAGGATCTTAAAGGAATGTATATGGGAAGCATTTGGAAACATTTAATCATAAAGTGAATTACCTTTATGTACCAAAGTTGTACAGTACTACCTACCCATGCAACACCCCAGAGGGGTGACCCCGGGCACCTAGTTAACGTGAAGAGCTGGCAGGGATAAGTTCTGGCTTGTTATAGCGGCACTTACCAGGCTTTGGTCCCAGAGGGATAACACGTAGCCAAGGCCAGAGTAGGATCACAGGCCAGCTTCGACACCCCTAAGATAGAGAATGCCAAATAGACGGGGTGAGTGGGGTAGAGACTTGTGCATAGTACCTCGGATCCCCAGGAATAGTTGAGGCCCGGTATAACTTTACTTGAAGAAATAAACTTTAACAAGAAGAGGATTTTAAGGCAATGCAGGAACAATTCACTTTATTTCAACACAGGCTAGAGCTCAGAGATCAGGGGAAAAAAAACAGGACAAACACGGTCCCACAGTCCACGTTATCTGTATGTCACCGCTCCTGGACTAGGAGCACTCCAGAGGAGGAAGGGGGCAGGGATAACTCCGCAGACTCTCTGGCAGACAAGTATTTACAAGCAGACTTAAACAATGACACCCCACATGGCAGGCGCGTGGGTGTGACTCAGTGGTGTACCTCTGTACGGTGATCCTAAGACTGGACAGCCGCATAGGAAAAGCCAGTAGTGTGAACTGGTACCTGTACGGTTGGTTCCTCTATACAGAATTATTGGAACTTGCTCTGACTCTAAAATCTTGGGACTCACTCTGCTCACATCCATACTCCAAACGCTACAGGACATTGCTCCTCCTCTTCCATCTTCACCTACATGGAAGCTGAAGGTGCTTTCATGTGGCTCTGTTTTAGCACTCCCTCAGGTACACAAGATGAAGACCCTTTCCCCGCTCTCAAGCACTCCTATGTATAGCCTTACTCATACCACATGACATGACAAACTGATACATCTACATGCAGGCAATGATTTTATTGGAGTTAACCTCTTAAGTGCCCGATTTGTGCAACACACACACTGGATATTACAGGACAAACAAACATAACACAAAACATTTATGACATTTATAGAGGGGACCAGGATGGTGGGGCCACTACACCCATTTAACTTGCTGTGCAGACAAAGCATTTCTTGATTTTTTTTGTTTCCTTTAAGTTAAGCCTATTTTGCTCTTTTTTCAGCTCGCTCAGGAAAAATCGCAGCATGTTCTATTTTCGTATAGGCTCTACACAGGTGGCTTCCATTGAAGTCAATGGAAGCCGTCTGACCCGCGGCCCTTCCACAATTGACATTGCAAAAAGGTCAGGGGACCCACGTCATTGTCTGGCAATGGCACGGGGAAGTCTATACTGTGCATGTCTGACAGCTTGTTGGCCAGACTATCCGCAGCACAGAAGGAAGAAGAAAACTACAGGTACGCAGGGCACAGGGTCGGATTCCGATGTGGGATCCCGCATCCGGAATCCAACCCGGCCGTGTGCAGGCAGCTTAATAGTTTTGAATTATTACTGCATTACTGTGTGAATCCATTAGACCCACTACTGTTGTTTTATTGCCCTGCAATGTCGAATAAAAATGAGTGGAAAATGAACCGGTCACTATACTGTTGTACTAGTCACTATGATGTCTAAACTAAGGTTGAAAGCCGGGTGATTTATAGAAGTGCAGTGTGTTCAGTACTTTACAGGAACGCTATTGTTCCTCCTTAGGAAGAGCACCTAGGAGGTGAGCAAGTGAGGAGACCTATAAGGCCATGAATGCTCCTCTGGGTAATATGCAAATAAGGGAGATGAAACAATACCTCTGCAGTGCCACCTATTGGAAGGCAGCATTTCTGCAAGACAATGTTAGACTCTTTATGCAAGCCTTGTTACAATGACTGGGAATTGAAAGCCAAGCCAGAATCCATACATAGACAGCTGTTTTGGGGTGTTTGCCTTTCATCGGCATGCAGTAGGTTTCTGGCTTGGCTGGCGAAAGGCCTGTGACATGGGTCAGGAACACTATCTTTTCTCCTTCGGGATGCTGCCTTCCAATAGGTGGCGCTGCAGAGGTTTTGTTCCAACTCCCTTATTTGCACAGTACTTTACAGTCTTGTGCATTTTTATGATTCACTTTTCTCTATTGACTGTAAGTGGGAAAATATGTAGCATAAACATTGATGTCTAGATGCTTTCCACATATGTATGTAAAAAAAAACTAAGCAAATCCACAGTAAAACTATGTGTAAGTAGACCCCCTCTATGAAGCAGAGCAGAGAGCTGCTAACATACATGGCCTAACGTAATACCAAAGGTGCTTTTACATGGAACGGTTATCATTTGGATTCTCGCAATCCATCAAGAATGTAAACAATTATCGTTCAGTGCAAATGCCTGCAGCGACCTGACAACGAATGAGACGTCTCTTTTTTATTTATTCATCATTCGATTTCTGCATACAGAAAACTGAATGATATATCGTTCCGTGTAAATAGGTGTTTACTTAGGCTGGGCTTACATGAGGGGTTGGATTCTGCATGCGAGAGGCCCACAGCTGATTCTGGCTGTGAGCTCGGCCGGTAACCCATCGTATGGCACATAATTGTATTGCGTATGACCGCATATGCATGCAGGTGGTCATGCGCAGTACAACTTTTTTTGTTTGCATTTCCCATGCTGTCGCTTAGCGATGAACAGGGTACCTGCAGTCAATCCGCAATGGCTGCGTGCAAAGTATTGCCAAAAAAGGCGCTGCTTAGAGATGAGCGAGCACACTCGTCCGAGCATTAGGGTGCTCGAGATGCTCGTTACCCGAGACGAGCACCACGCGGTACTCCAGTCAATTACATTTCCTTCTCCGCATGTTTAGCACCATTTTCTAGCCAATAGACATGCAGGGAAGGCATTACCACTTCCTCCTGTGACGTTCCAGCCCTATCCCACCCCCCTGCAGTGAGTGGCTGGTGAGATCAAGTGACCGCCGAGTACTTAAAGCGGTCCCGCCCGCGGCTTGCATCAGACACACACTGGGAAAGCTTAGGGAAAGTGCTGCTGCTTATTCAGGGAAAGTGGTAGTGTAGGATCTTGTCTACAAGAACCCCAACAGTCGTTGTGTCATTTACAGTGCAAGATGATCGCTCAAGATGAGCAATCGACTTGCCTGCCAGCGGAGGATGCAGAAGACAAGCGGGGTGTCCCGGCTTGCCTTCTGCATCCAGCTGTTCCCCCGCTTCGAGCACCCGTCTGTTATACAGCCGAGTGCTCGGAGAGGAGGATGCAGAAGGCAAGTGGGGTGTCCCCGCTTGTCTTCTGTATCCAGATCCAGATATTTTCTGCACGGAGCGCCCGGCTGTTATACAGCCGGGAGCTCCTTGCCGGGTCTGGAAAACAGAGCTGGACCGCTCTGTTCTTCATACCCATCCTGTGTTCAGGGAGCGGGATACAGCTGAAACAATAGTATCAGCTGTATCCTGCTGTGAATCCCTGATAAGGCTCATCGTTGTCTTGCAGCACGCTGAAAGACAACGATGGGCGACAGCTTAACAAAAACTGCATGATGTCAGTGCAGTTACACACAACGATTATTGCTGAAAAGACGGCTTTTGAGCGAATTTTGAGCAATAATCATTGTGCCTAAATGGGCCTTTAAATATAGGCAATAATGGTGGAAGCTTCGGACTTACATAAAAGTAAGTTTAATTCTTTATTGGTGCACAGTGCTCACAACATCACGGTAATAAGATGTTCCTGGAGTACGCGTTTCAACCTGTTAGTTTAGGTCTTGATCGCCTCCTACTCCCATGGTGCAATATGTGTCTTTAAAAACCTTTATTAATTAACTTAAACCTGATGTGTTAACCCCTTCCATTCTTAACTATGTGTTGGCCATTTGTGTGATCGGAGCGCTTTCCACGTCAGATCACAAACAGCTCATTAACATTTTATCTCTGCTACGAACTCTGAATTAATTCTATTTATTCAATGAGCTAAATATACATATAATTATGAACATGATGTAATAAGCTGTTAAATAATTATTGATGTGCGCACACATCTGGAGATGGATTACTTCTTTTTTATGTTACAAATGAGTTAAACATGCATATGATTATAAATTTGATATGTTCAATCAATACTAAACGTCCTCTCCCTCTCTTTTTTTGCAGCACCCAGAGGAGTCTATGGAGGTTTCTGCATTTTTCAGTCCAAAGATAGGGCAAGACCTATATTTTTGCACAGCAGGAATTTTAGATCGCCGGCTTTAGTCATTTATGTGCTAGCTTTTTAGGTCAGATTTTTTTTTGCATGGCTAAAAATCATTCACCTGAATGAATCCATAGGAAACCATTGGTTTTAATTGTTGCGATTTTATTGCGTGGCTAACTTAGCTGCGCAAAATCGTTTGTGTGAATGAGGCCTAAATGCGTGCCTGACAAGTTCCTCCAGAAAAATCAGCTGTTTCCTGTCGGTGTGTAGAAGTTGGACCAATGGAGGTTAGCAGACAGCACTGAGGTTTCACTATAAAATGTGGTTATTATGAGACAAGCCTTAACAACATGATCAGTCACCATGCCTGTTGTTCTATTGGTCAGAAATGATGTTCTGGGTATGACCAGTCACTTTATTACTTACCTGTTACTTTGTAACCTTTAAGAGACTTATTGCTATTTACATAATGTCTCGCTATGAAGATTTTTATTGGATTTCTAGCTCTAAATGTTATGTAATGCAAACAGAGAGCCATTATAACACAATAATAAAGATAAAAGTAATGTCTCTAGAATGTGCAATGTCACACTGGGATCGATATGCCGAAAGAATTTCATAATGTATTCAGGTATATTTAACCCCTTAAGGACATGGCCTATTTTGGCGTTGAGGACCAAGCGATTTTTTGGTATTTTTCCATCTCCATTTTTCAAAAGCCATAACTTTTTTATTTTTCTGTCGACGCGGCCGTATAAGGGCTTGTTTTTTGCGTGGCGAGCTGTAGTTTTATTGGTGCTACTTTTGGGTACATAGACTATATCATAAAACTTTTATTTTTTTTTTTATGATAGCAGGGAGAGAAAACGCATCAATTCTGTCATAGATTTAAAATTTTTTTTTTACAGCGTTAATCAAGCAGCATAAATGACGCACTAAATTTTCTCTGCGAGTCGGTATGGTTACAACGATAACAAAATTCTTATATTTTTTTGGTTTTTACACTTTTTTGCAATAAAAACCCTTTTTTTTGGAAATCTTTTTTTTTCTCTATAGCTGCATTCAAAGTCCTGTAACTTTTTTATTTTTCTATGTACGGAGCTCTATAATGGCTTATTTTTTGCGAGACGAGCTGTAGTTTTTGTTGGTACCATTTTGGGGAATGTATGGCTTTTTTGATCACTTTTATTGCATTCTTTGGGAGGCAAAATGCTAAAAATTAGCATTTTGCCTCTGTTTTTTAGCGTTTTTTTGTTACGCTTTTTGCCGTACAAAATAAAAAGCATGTTCAACTGTTTGTACGAATTCGGCAGCCAATATTATAGGCAGCCAAAAAAGATTGTCCTATCTTTTGACCGAAACGCACTGGAGGCTTCATAGACTCCTATGGGAGAAAATGTAAAAATGAATATACCTGAAGACACTACACCTGCTTTGATTGACCAGTGCTGTTCACATGAGCAGTTCTGGCCAGTCAGATCAGCATGTAGTGTCTTAGGGTTCTTTCCCACGAGTGTATGCTTTTTTATGTTTTCTTGTAAGCGCTGTAAAAATCATGTAAAAGGACTTTTTTCTGCCAGGGTAATTAGCATTTTCTCGCCCACATGACCATTGAGCGTGGTTTTTAATGAAAAAATATGTTGCACCCTGGAAAACCCTCACTTGGCTATATTCCTCTGCATGACTTCTAATGCCTATATAGAGGCACCTGTAAGCTTTTCGCAGCTTCCCCCTTCCTTTTTTCCCCTGCTACCATAGGAGTCGATGGGACCCGCCGGCATATATTGGCCAAAACATAGTTCTAGAACTATCTTTTTGCTCAACGTATATGCATGTATTTTGGTCGCATATGTTCTATTTTACATGTTTCCATGTGCTGTATAATCGCCGGTGTCAACGACTGCATTGGAAACCAATGCTACAGATGGTCGCGTATATCGGTCGCCCATAAAAATGCAATGTTTATGCCCTCATGTGAAAGAGTTTGAACTGGATGGACATGTGTCTTTTTTTGGCCTTACATACTCTGTTACTGTAGTGGCCCAGAGTTAGCAGGGCCCCTCCATAGTGTTGACTGTGTTTGTCTTGTGCAATCGTATTGTCGGCATCTTCTGTACTATATGCATTTGATGTGTATTGCACCTCTGCAGCACTGAATGGGTTAATGTCTGGGTTATGTCTGGAAAATGTATCATGTTGTATGTCATGTGACCTTGTGATATATATGTGTTCGCACAGTGAATGCAAGTGTGTGTGCCCCTTGTGGTTTTGGAGGAAAGTCAGTCCGCACACAGACACTGTCTGATCAGTCTGTGTGTGGACGTATGAAAGAGGCTGAGCAAATTTCAGTTTTGTGGCTTGGGATTATTCTGGCTGGGATGTACTGGTGCTACCACTAAGCATAAGTGGAGAGAGGGATCATTGCCTGGGGAAAGGATGGCACAGGAAGCGTGAGTGTGGACCAGTAAAGCGCTGGAGAGAGTCGCCGGGAGCGGAATCACACAGATAACTAGTCTGTGGATTGTCCGGTTTACCACAAGTATCCTCCCTGTCATACGACCTCCTTCCATTGTATCTGTGCCAATTCTGCTGTCGAACTCTTGACAAGTTGACAAGTAAACAGACATTACCAACAGTTCTCAGTTTGTCCAGAAAGTTATCCCTGTGTGTGGACTATGTCATTTCCAGCACCCAGTATCACCGCAGAGGACGGAATGTTGGCGTCACGAGTGACAAGAAGTTTCAAGGTATTCTCCAGTTGCATGTTCCCTGTGACCTTCCCCAGCAGAGACTTGGACGGGTCCCGAGCTACCCCGAGGGGAGGAAATGGTAGGGCCACTGTGACAGAGATCTTTATTTTTCCCCGCCATCTGCTCGGCTGTGGGCCTGCTCCTCAGACGCTGCATTACTATGGTGGTGCATTAGCTGGACAGACAGAATTATCTTTGCTACAAGTATTCACATTGAAATTCTTCATACTCCTTACAGGATCGCTGTAGGAGGAAATGTGTTCTCAGTGAGAAATGCAGCTAATGGGAGTGTGGGATTTCCAATGGTGGGAACATAAATAACTGATCATGTGGCATATACAGTACACGGTGTACAGCTAAACTCAGGTTGTCCGAAGTGAAACAATTGAACTACAGCTAGAAGGGTTGTGTTGCCATCTACAGTATGGTTCTCTCAAGTGATTAGTAGGGATTCAAAAACATCTACCCTTACTTAGCATTTTGATATTTTAGTTTTTCCTGCTTGGGTAGTCAGTAATTCAGGTTAGTAATCCAGTAATTACAGGTTAGTGTAGCGATGGCAGTGCTGAGTGTGAATCGTATTGTGCTGACCTCTACTGGTCACAACTAATAACTGCTTACTAATGTAGAATTATTGTAATGCCAATGGCTATTACAGATATTCAGGGAAGATCCACTTGTCACTTTTAGCAGTCCCTTTTGCTTATATCCACATTTACTCATAGACCTTTGTTGCCCCAGAATTTGGATGCAATACGGTTTTCCCTTTATACCCTGAATAAACTTTGGCTTAGGAGACCTAAGCAGGAATTCAATTACTGTTGTAGCAATAGGCGATGGCATGTGTGGTCATACATCCAGTTCATTACCAAGGAGGCACACCTGGTATGGGATCAGCAGGTGAGATCAGTCAAGAATGGGCATAGCATAGCAAACAGCAATGTACAATAGCAGCAAACAAGGGTCCGGTATCAGATAGTCATGGTAAGCATCAAAGAGCGGGTCACAATAGAAGTAAAGGCAGGCTGAATCACATTCCAAGGTCAATAGGCCATGTTAAAAACACAGAAAATAGGAGCTGGAAGCAGTTCAAAGTACTATGAGTGGCAATATATAGACAGCAGAGTTTGATTTACCCCTATGGTACCAATGCGGGGAAGGGATCTATGAAAATATCAGACATTGGCTTTTTAAGAGCTCCTTACCACGGGTGTATTTACACGCGCAATACACAGTGAATAGAACCCATTTATTTTGATGAGTTCAATCATATTACCTTTTAAGAAATGAACGTTCAAAAAAAAAACCACACCAAACGTCCTTATAGAGGTCTATGGCGGGTGCGCAAATGTGTGCAGGATATGTAAGGCGCTGTGCAATTCCGCAAGAAAAAGAACACATGTGGAACTCATTAGGCTAAATAGCCATTTAGGGCGTGGTTGTGTTCCATGCACAAAAAAGCATGCCCTACAGGCGCAAAAGGTGCTTAAGGATACACTAGTATGCGTGCAAAAAAGCCTTGTTCATAGGGCAAATACATTGTGCTGATTCGCACGCAGTTGCGCATACGCCTATGTGAAGGAGCCCTAAAGCTGCCTATCCATGGGTGATGATCTGCTTTTGATAAATTGCCCACGGATCACACTATGAAAAGATTTCCATAGGCTATGGAAAGCGCAGCCCAACGTCCATGAGCGGAGAATCATAGCGATTCTCCTTTCGCGTGGTTGAAATTGGGGCAAGCTGCGATTTGCCACGATTCTCCATGGTGAACCTATCTATTAGATAGGCTCATCGTGGAGATCTGTCAGTGCCCCCCCTTCCTCCCCTGCGGCGGAATATCACTAGCGATATTCCAGCACGGCCGTGGACAGGCAGCCTAACTATAAATTTGTACTACTTGGATGTGGCTGTTTTCTCTATACTTTATTGTTTTGTGCTATGTTTTTGTTTAATAGACATGTTATGTATACAACTAAAAGCAATATATATTTTACCCCTTTGATAATATCTATATCCTTTGAATTCGTATTTTCCACTGGAGGTATGTTGGACGCCCACACTGACACATTCAGAGACCCCACATTACATAATACAGCCTGGACTTTGAGTGGGCACTGCATTGACCATACATTAAGCACAGAGTAGCAGCAGAGCCAATAGAGCAATGCTATAACGCAGTTAGGCACATCTACAATATCTAAGGGTGGTTTCACACCTGCACCCGCAGGCTCTACTTTCCTGATCCACTCAGGGAGCAGGACAGAGGAATCCCTGCGCTCGAACGGCTGCATCTCAGGACGGAACCAGATGGACCACTTTGACTATGATGGGATCCATTCAGTTTCCGCTCAGCTGTCCGGCTTTTGGGCAGATGAAGCGCTGCATGCATTCTTCCGGTGTTTTGAGTTGGATCTGCAATGGAACCTCCAACGCAGATGTGAAACCAGGCTAATTATGTAACATGACTAACATATACCTTGTGCCTCATATTAGTCAGAAAGATCCAGCAATGCCTTGTAATCAGAATCTGTGTTATGGGTATTAAGCCATAAATATTGCTGCCTTGTTTCTGTTTCTACATAATTTCCAGGAGATTAATAGACAAAAATTAGAATGCAGTTTTTCTAAAGATATATTTGTCTGTCATCAGCTCCATTACTAGCTCTTTTTACAATGTTAGGGCTTATTCAGACGACCATATATCAGCTGCGTATTCACGCCTGCCGATATACGGCGTCTCTCTCTGCAGGGGGAGGAGGCTGGAAGAGCCGGGAGCAGTGCTCTGAGCTCCCGCCCCCTCTCCACCCCCTCTCCGCCCCTCTGCTCTATTTGCAATGAGGGGAGGTGGGATGGGGACAGAGCTAAGTCTCAAAACTTAACCCCGCCCTTATCCCGCCTCCTCTCATTGCAAATAGTGCAGAGGGGCGGAGAGGAGGCGGAGAGGGGGCAGGAGCTCAGAGCACTGCTCCCGCCTCTTCCAGCCTCCTCCCCCTGCAGAGAGAGACACCGTATATCGGCCGACGTGAATACTTGGCCAATATATGGTCATCTGAATAAGCCCTAACATAGAGAAATATCCACAAGTTTCAATGAATACTCAACTGCCTCCTTCCTAAGCCAGTATGTGTCTGAGCACCCATTACAGCTAATGCCCATGGACGGATGTGTGCCCTGTTTCACGCAGCAGAAATCCGCGACGTTATTCTGCAGTGATTAGTTTCTATTGAACCTAATAGCTTTTTGCTTAGCAATGTTCACGCTGCGGAATTCTACTGTTGAATTCTGCAGCGTGAAAGAAAACGCGGCAGTTCTATTTGCCGTAGAAAAACACATGGCCGGCTTCCATTGTAGTCAATGGAAGCTGGCCGCCACGCAATACTTCCACTGTGAGCACAGCGGAAGTATTGCGTGATTACGTGTCACCGCCCACCATTGGCGCGTCATGTGCTGCACTGCACATGCATACTGGCTCGCCGAACGGGACTCTCATGGCGGATCCAGAGAGGTGAGTATAGGGTCTTTGTGGGGCACCGTGTCGGACTCCGCTGCGATATTCCACTGGCTGAGTCCGCCACGGCCGTGGGCACGATACCATTTCCAACTCATAAAAGTTGACATTCCATTCCCTTGACCCACTGCCATAGAAAATCTAACTTTGCCTGTCAGCAGAAGCTAAGGAGCACTCTAATGTGCACAGAGCATAGACAAGTCTACATTCTGAGCCACTTCAAGCTTCACATTTGATGTACATCAGTGAATGTTGAGATGTTATTTCTGAAGGCTATGGAGTATATGAAGCTGATAGTACTGAACTATAGATGTGGAACTTGGGTTCACTAACTCAAAAGACAGACGTGTAGAGAAGGAGAGGTAAGGAAGGGCTTTCATTTATGACATTTTTATTCTGAAGACACTATTATACCCTAATTACAGATGGTGATAATTGTTCTCAATGTCATCTCTTCTCCCTGCAGTAGTAAAACTACACATGCAGTGTATACTCTACTAATGGGATCTAGTTAAAAGACCTGTCAGCAGCATTCATCACCCCAAACTGCCAGCAGTCTGTTATTTAGTATGGGGAGAGCAGATTCCCAATGATGATCTTCTTTCTTCTGGCAGATTTAACATTAGGGAGAAAACCATGCATTCGGGGTACAGTATATTCACAGGTTGCCAAATGGGTACAGATTTCCCTCAGCAGAAAGATCCGTATTAAAATTCAAAATCTGCACAGCATGGTGCAGAATTTAACACGCATCTGCAGCAGACTTTACACCTTCAGTTGACAGGTTGAAGGCAGCTGTGGATCCACAACATAATCTGGTGCAAATTTCAATATGAATTTTTCACCTGCGAGAAATTCACACCAAATCCACTAAATGTGAACATACCCTCAGACAGCAGCAAGGAATCACTGTGGTCGAGCCCAAAATAATCACATTAGTCTGTCCATGATCACAGCATTAGATGCATTTGCAGTATTCTAGCATGAAAAAATTGCAAATGTTTACGCAAGTGGGGATTTGTGCAAAAAAATGTCGTTTTGTGTCGTTTTGACGTTGTGCCAGCATTTGCAAGTTTTTTTAAAAGGAGGCATGGCTTGTTGGGAAGGAGCACAGCCACCTCGCACTGACATGTTTAAAGATAATTTACTGTGGAAACTGGCATAAACTATGCCAGAAATGAACGCCAGATTGGATCTGGCGTACATTTCTGAATAGGTGCATGGAAGTGCAGAAATACGACTAATATATGAAGAGCCATGTACCTCTGTATGTATTAGCAGGAAACATTATTAAGACTGGCGCTTGGAATGCCAATCATAATAAATGTTCCTCCTTGTTTCTTCTCACTAGAATCAAATAGCAATTCGTGCCTCGCAGGAAGTGAGGTAACAGGGAAAACAGCCGTGAGGAAGTCATAGTTGCTATTCTTGTGCAGTCAACAGAATACAGTCTTTCTACACTTGCTCTTGGCAGTAGTACATTTACGCCATAAGTTTGTGCAATTTTCCCCTAGTGTAGTTAATAAATGTGGCCTAAAAACTCTGTCTTCTTGTTATTTTCCAAATTTGACAAGAAGAGCAGTGTGTCCTGACCATCTACAAGACCAGACGCAGAATCCAGGAGCTACAGCAGGACACATTAAAATCCAAACCACCATGCTTCCCCCTGTCTTTGGGGCACCAACAATATCAACCTCTCTAACAAGTGGAGAGTCAATAAGTTTTTCATACCGCTGTGCCACTGCGGCGGCTGCCCCGGTTCGCAGCCTGTGAGGAGAGCCTGAGGTTCATGGCTTACCTACGAGGCTCTCTCCAGTTCATTGGTGAGGCTCGCCAGTCCGTGGAGAGAGGGGATCTCCTGCTGAGACATTAAAATGAGGCCCCATCGGAGGTGTGATCGTGACCCACGTCCTGGAATCATAGAATCATAGAATGGTAGAGTTGGAAGCGACCTCCAGGGTCATCGAGTCCAACCCCCTGCTCAGTGCTGGATTCACTAAATCATCCCAGACAGATATTTGTCCAGCATTTGTTTGAACACTTCCATTGAAGGAGAACTCGCCACCTCCCATGGTAACCTGTTCCACTCATTAATCAGCCCCACTGTCAGAAAGTTTTTTCTAATATCTAATCTGTGTCTCCTCCCTTTCAGTGTTATCCCATTGCTTCAAGTCTTTCCTTGTACAAATGAGAATAGGGCTGTTCCCTCTGCACTATGACAGCCCTTCAGATATCTGTAGACCGCTATTAAGTCTCCTCTCAGCCTTCTTATTTGCAAGCTAAACATTCCCAGATCCTTTAACCATTCCTCATAGGACATGATTTGCAGACCACTCACCATCTTGGTAACTCTTCTCTGAACTTGCTCCAGTTTGTCCATGTCTTTTTTAAAGTGAGGTGCCCAGAACTGGACACAGCATTCCAGATGAGGTCTGACTAAGGAAGAGTAGTGGGGAATAATGACCTCACGTGATTTAGACTGTATGCTTCTCTTAATACATCTCAAGAGACCTGCTTGTGGCACCGCTGTCCATAAGGGCCACAGCATCAACTGGTCTGCACTGCTGGTCCAACAAGAGGTCCCTGGGGGTGAAGTGCCATCAGCGCATCTCCACCGCACCTGTGCTTGGCCTGCTGTGTTGCACACAGTTACCGACCACCTTCCATCATGGTGCCCCTGATACCAGCGCTGACCTGCCAGGAGGTGAGTTGCACAGTGCCGGACCCACACAGGTTGCAAGAGTGAGGCTCTACAAATACAGAAGAGGTTGTCAGCTGTTAGTAACAGCTGACAACCTGGAGGAGGAAGGAGAAGTGTTTTTGAACTCTTTCTGCCTCCTCCTTTCTTTAGTACACAGTGCTATGTACTAAAGAGTAAAAGTGGAAGTGTTTTTTTCACTATGTGAGTCAACAGTCACTTGACCACCGGAATCCCCTAACACAGCAGAGCTACCGGGTCCTAGCACACCCTGATCAGCTCTGCCAGTGATTATTGTCACTACAAGGGGTTGTTTTCCCTGTAACTGCGGCTCCTATGGATGAAGAAAATAACCCAAAGCCGACGCCAACCAAAACCATCACCGTATGCGCCCTGTAATCCCAAACCATACATATTATATATCAAAATGAGGAATTATTTCCCATACTTTATTTTAGGGTTAGTATACTAATTAAAAAAAAACAAAACTATAAATGTTGAAGAAAAAAATCTTTTTTTAGCGTTTCACACCCAAAAAACGGTAAAAAGACAGTGAAAAAGCTATTAAAAATTACCCCTACATGTCACCTAAAGAAAAACGTAGCTGAAGGCGTGATCAAGGCATCGCAAGTTGTGGTCCCTTAGGAGGACGAAAAGAAAATGTAAAAATAAGAATAATAAAGTTGTTCTAATTAAAAAAAAGTAATAAAAGTTAAAAAGAAAAATCCTTTCGCCATATGTGCAATAAAAGAATCTAAATAATAAAACAAAAATACATATTTGGTATCACTGCGTCCGTAAAAGTCCGGTCTATGCATTAAGTAATGCATTATTTACTGCACACAGTTAACGTTGTCCGAAAAAAAAATTAAGAATGCCAGCAATGCACTTTTTTGGTCATCCTGTCTCCAAGAAAAATGTAATAAAAAACGGTCAGAAAGTCGTATGTAATCAAACGAAAACTACAGGATGTACCACAAAAAAAGGGGCCCTCACACAACTACGTCAGCAGAAAACAAAAAAGTTATTCTGCACAGAAGACGGAGACAGAAAATAATTTAAAAAAAAAGAAGAATACAAGTACTACAGAAAAAAAAAATAAAATAAACTATGTTTGGTATCGTAGTAATCGTACTGACCCATAGAATAAAGTTATCATGTCATTTTTGTTGCAGTTTGTGCGCAGTAGAAACGAGACGCACTGAAAATGGCGAAATCTCTTTTTTTTTCCATTTCCCTCCACTTAGAATTTTTTAAAAGTTTTTCAGTACATTATATGGTACATTAAATAGCACCATTGAAAAACACAACTCATCTCGCAAAAAAACAAGCCCTCATACAGCTAGATTAATGGATGAATAAAGGAGTTACAATTATTTAAAAAGGGGGAGGAAAAAACGGAAATAGAAAAAAAAACAAAAAAAGATCCGTCACTAAGGGGTTAAAGTACAAAACAGCCTGGTCCTTAAGTAGTTAAAGTAAAAATCCTCACTCCACCTTACTCTTCACAGCAATTGCCCTCCTCCATTTTATAAACTGTGTCTTGGTCCTCACGATCCTCACCAGACAGCGAACAAAGCACCCGATTTATTGAACTCTTCTATGAGGATCTTGAGCCCTAATTTGTACTGAGAGTGACTCCAAATAAGTAACAACTTGACAAGTAAACTGCTGCCATCTAGTGGTAGGATTCAATATAACAACTAGTTTTACACAAAAATATAGTCCACCTAGCCTTCTCTCATATCAGCTGAATATGTTTGTCAGACACCTTATCTGGTGAGCTTAACCCCATTTACAAATCCATGATATAATACTCTCTATTCTGGTGACATGAAATGGGCAACTTAGGACTAAAAAACCTTAGTTGAGTCGCCACCAAACAAGGTTCCTAGAAGAGCACATTATCCTGAGGAGACCCTATCGTCTACCCTATCTTTTTACTCTTCTGTCTGAATTATTTACGATATATTTACTATGAGCCCCTCTCAATCTAAATCAAGAAAACACAATCAAGGCTCACAATTAACAGCTAAACGATCATCCAAAATATTTCCAGTACCAGACTCTTTGGACAATTCTTCTCGTTTGTCTACTGGAGATCCATGATCTTCCTTAGACTCAGCCCCAGAGAACCTTAATCCACTAGAAAGTTCAACAGCCCCCCACCCAGAAAATTTCTATCTGAAATCCAAGTATTACTACTAAAAGAATTATTTAAAGCTTTTGCCAATCTTCTGCCAAACTCGCCAAAGAAATCCGTGACCCAGGCCAATGAACAATGACTTTGGACGAATAAATTAACAATTCCACAACGGTCTTAGAATTCCATGACAAAGAGACGGAGCAACTCCATAAAGAAATACAGTTTCTTCATGATAAATTAGTAGATGCAGAAACTAGAGCCTGCCGAGATATTCTACGCATACAGGCCTCCCCGAATCCATATGGGCCCCGTTGTGCATACGGACAGAAGATTAGGGTCACAATGGGTATTTTTCTGAACACGGGACAAACGGGGGTATCCATTTTTGGGTGAAAGCCTCCATCCATATGTATGCTGTCCAAAAGAAACAGTTTTTAAAATCACATAATTGATTTTAAAAAAACAAAAATCGTAATTTTTTACTTCTGCTTTGCTTTGATTCATTCAAAAACTGTTGGGTCAAAATATGCAGTACAACCCTAGATTAATGCGCTATGAGGTCTAGTTTCCAAAATTAGATCATTTGTGGGGGTCCTCTGCATTTTGGCCGCTCGAGGGGTCTACAAGTGTGCAATAGGGCCTAAAACGCCTTCATGCAAAATGTCTGATCTGAAAGCCACCGGCTGCCCCTTTCAGTTTTTGCCCTGTTGTATATACGGGCAGAAGATTAGGGCCACAATGGGTATGTTTCTGAACACAGGACAAACGGGGGTATGCATTTTGAGGTGTAAATCCTCATTTTCATGTGCACTATAGAAAAAAATCCTGTGTTAAAAATTACGTATTTGCAAAAATATGAAATTTTATTTTTTCTATTCTAAATTGCATTAAGTCCTGAAAAGAAACTGTGGGGTCAAAATACTCCTGACCCCCCTCAGTGAATACAGTAAGGGGTGTAGTTTTTAAAATGGGGTCATTTGTGGGGTTATCTATAATTCTGACACCTATGAGCCTTTGCTATCTTGGCTTGGTGCCGGAAAATAAAGTGTTCCTCAGAATGTTGATAATTAATGTTAAATTTGTACGTCTCCTAAAAAAAAACGAAAGTTTTTCAAACGTGCATCCAGAATAAAGTGAACAGATGGAAATATATCTAAGCAAAAATTTATACAGTATGTTTGCACATATTTGAGATACTACAGTTGAAAATGTGGAAAAAAAAGACAATTTTTTCAACATTTTCCCATTTTTGGCATTTTTAATAAATATACACAAATTCTATGGGTCTATTTTTACTACCTAAATGAACTTCAACATGTGGCGAAAAAACAATGTCAGAATCACTTGGATATGCAAAGCCTTTACGGAGTTATGATATGTTAAGTGACACATGTCAGATTTCCAAAATTTGGCTCTGTCACTAAGGCACAAACAGGCTTCGTCACTAAGGGGTTAATTTACAATTTTTTTTGTGTACACGTCTGTTATTCTGAGACTCCAGGATATTTTTTGGATCCTCCTTGGTTACGTTCTCCTTATTTGTGAATGTTTGGATGATGGAGTGTCCCGCCTGTTCCCATGTTAGGACTTTAGGGACTACAGGTGTGACGGCCAGCCTTTTGTTTGGCAGAGCTGTCTGCACCAGGTGAGTCCCTATTTTATATTTTATATCCATTCCATCCTTTCTCCTGTTCTTTTAAACCTAAGGGGTCACACGAACTCTGCAGCTATTTACCGGCTGAAGGTAGCTGTTGATTAGCTGCACATTGACATGTGCCTTTTGTTGGTGACGGCAGCACCAGCTTCTAACACATGGCTATAAACCAGCCTGGAATAGAAGCCCAACGATACAGCAGCAGCGGTGGCGGATCAGGCTGGGGGTATGTATTCTGTCATTTTAAACATCTAGACTGACCAAGTTTGTCAGCAATACTAAACCCAGGCATAAGCCCATGAAATAAGGACTTTGTAGAGGACACCTGAAATAGTGCTGCTAAAACTACACAGCTGTCGATTGGCTGGAATCGGCACACGTGACGGGGCAGAGCTACGAGGACCAGCTCTCCGGCACGAGCAGCCCCATTCAGAAGGGAGAAGACCAGACTGCGCAAGCGCGTCTAATCGGGAGATTAGACGCTGAAATTAGACGGCACCATGGAGACGAGGACGCTAGCAACGGAACAGGTAAGTGAATAACTTCTGTATGGCTCATAATTAATGCACGATGTATATTACAAAATGCATTAATATGGCCATACAGAAGTGTATACCCCCACTTGCTTTCGTGGGACAACCCCTTTAAGCAGCAAAATGGAGGACATTTGAAAAAATCACGTCTATAAGCTGTGGACAGTCCACTGTGGCCAAGTTGCGCTAAACCTGACATGCCATGCGAAATTCAAAGCCGCGGCATGTCAATTGTATCACTGTTTTCGGATAGGGCTCTTTTTTCTCTATGGAGAGAGATAGGCGCAGCGGAATCAGCCGCTTTCAAAACCTGCGCCAAATGTCTCAGGACTTCAGCTGCGCAAATCTTGCAGAATTTCCATGCGGTCCCACTGCTGACATTCCAGGAGGTTTCCTTGGGATTTCTGCCCCGTATGAATCCAGCCTAAAAAAATTTTTTTTTTAATTTCAAAAATAAATAACAGTGTACAAAAAAAAAACTTGGATGCAATTCCACAAATCTTACAATTTTGTAAACCATGCCCCTGACTCAACGGACTGTGGAAGAAAGGGCCCAAAGTTGGTGGCAGTAAAGTCACTGGGACCGGAGTATATGGCCTTTGAAACTAGTGGCCACTAACTGGTTGATTATTGTACCCCATAGTCCCCCCTCTGTGCTGGCGTGACTACAGCTCATGCCTTTATTGGTCAGCTAAGTAGTGCTGGTAGCTGGAGTTGATGGCAAACTATGAACAGTTGTCGCGGCCATGTCTCCCTCCTTCTCCTCCCTGGAGACTTTCCATGTTGAGACCTGCGTACGAGAAAAAAGCCAAGTTTAGTTTTGCACAAACGACACTACCTGCACTGCGGACTGCTGACATGTCATACAGAGACCTGACAGACGTTTTAAACACTGGTGGTGCCGCCGCTGAGAAACACGCTGTTAACTACAAGACATAGTTCTTTTCATGTGCAAACAGCCTCACATCACTTCGGAGTGCAGGGAACCGCTGCTGCAGCTGTCAGCTGCTGCGGAAGTTCATGCAGTTTTTTCCATTGCTTCCAAAGGGGGATCTTGCATCGCGTGCACCTAGCATGTGGCGGCAATGCTGACGCTGGCCCCACTGGGTAAGCAATGGGGGCTGTGATGCATAAAGCATTGCAGATTCTCACCTGTGAGAAACCAACCTTACACGGGCAATCTCCTTAGGCCACTCTCACATTTTTGACATAATACGCAGCACAAAGGCTCCATGTATTTCAATGGGGCATAATGAAAACAAAGATCTGGTACCGTGTAAGCCAGTAGAGCAAAATGTGATTGTTCCCAGCAAGAGAAAGCAAGTCATCTTGTAGATATGATACCTTTTAATGCCTAACAAAAATACATGATGTAATAATAGCGAGCTTGCGAACCAACGCAGGGTTCTTCTTCAGGCTTATGGATTGGATCTGAAGAGGCATGCATATTTATACATGCTTATAACATACATACTTATGACAAGGCACAGATATGGATGTGATTGGTTCGCACTTAAAAGGAATTCTGCAACAGCAAACAAACTTTTTTTGTCTAGGCACTGATAGCGGAGTGAAAGTTTTATGGTCCCTAAATTACTGTTGGAGGGGGGGGGGGAGGTCAGTATGCTACAAGAGCTAAACACTGATAAGGGAGTGAAAGTTTATAGTCCCTGAAAAAAAAAGTTTGTTTGCTGTTGCAGAATTCCTTTTAAGTGCGAACCAATCACATCCATATCTGTGCCTTGTCATAAGTATGTATGTTATAAAGTGTGTATACATAATGATGCCTCTTCAGATCCAATCCATAAGCCTGAAGAAGAACCCTGCGTTGGTTCGCAGGCTCGCTATTATTACATCATGTATTTTTGTTAGCCATTAAAAGGTATCATATCTACAAGATTACGTGGTTTCTCTTGCTGAGAACAATCACATTTTTTTCAATGGGGCCTCACAGCGTTTTTGCACCACGTATTTTACTCATGCAAAATCGCATGCAGCAAGTCCTATTTTGGCGTTTCGAAGCGCTAAATCAACAATCAAAATGAATGAGGTGCGATGAAAATGCAGTAAATACTCAATTGCACGCATAATACTGCATTTACTGTATTATTTATGCAGGATACTATGCCACTGGGAAGGGAAACAGAAGTGGTGACATCATCAGCTTGCCTGCGTTGTCACTGTACAAAAATACACAGTAAAATCGTAAACAGACGCGCACAAAAACACATAAAAACAGAGCTCAGCATGCAGTAAATCGCTGCGTAACAAGCTCAGCATTTATACAGATGCTTGTGTGAGAGTGGAATTAAGGTTTCACTTTTTCTTGTACTTCCTGCTATGGTTTTAGGGGCAACATATTATTTTATAGATAGCTAATGTATAAATAGGTTGCTGAATATTGTAAAGGCGACCTTTCACTTGCATCTCCTTATTGCCAACCATGAACACTCACTGGCAAAAGAAATGTTCCAAATAAGTCTAATAAAACACATGAGTCATTGTGCTGCAGTTTCCATGTTAGACCATGAAACTTAAAAGCTTACCATAAGAGGCTGAATGCAAAACCACAAGTTCTGTAAAATTATTGTATACAATATATATATATATATATATATATATATATTTATTTATAATACTTTTAACTTGTTTCTTCAAATTAACAAAAACTTGCAAAAAAAAAAACAGAAAAACAAAAAGTGTCTGATACACTTAAAGCATCATAAAATCTTTTGTTACTTTATACCATTATCAGCTCTTTGTAAAAGGAGTAACAATCACCGTATTAATCCCCGGCTACTCCCCGTGCCGATGCTTGCCTGGACCTTCTAAGGCAAGAGACAAAGTTATATGTGGATGATGCAGCCAATTAGTGGCTGTACCGGTGATGTGTCACTACCACTGAGGTCACCAATGCAGCAAGTGGTTGACTGCCACAGATGTCAAGCTAACACGACATCAAGGAGTGGGATAAGCAGTAAGTAGCCGGGGAAGTGTCAGCACAAGAGTGTCAGACGGTTGGTAAGATAAGTATTATTCATTTTGTAATTTTATATTAAAAAAATGTCATGGGGTTGGAAGACTCCTTCAACCTTAAAATTTCCTCCTGCCATCAGGCGTGTGCCTATATGAGGTCTCAGCTATGATGCATTCTTAAGGTGGTCATACACATAATATTGGCTGAACCAGACGACTATGGAATGTACATAGGGGACTCCTGATTCTCTCCTAGTACATATGTTGAGGCAAAGATGCTTTTGTTTTCAGGGGAGATATGCTGCCAATCAAACCAAAAAACAATCATCAATCGCTAACAGCAATTAGCCCTGGAAATCTACCTTAGGCCTCCTTCACATGACCGTATGCATTTTTACGTTTGCCCGTACGCACCATATTATCGCATAAATAATTAAGGAATACATTCCGAACTTCAGCTGTGTATTTTGCGTGATTCACACAGGCCGCTGCTACATATTGGAAAAAAATACGCAGAAGCACGGAAAACCATTGATTGCCGTAAAATTCTTGGAATGGCTAATAATGCTTAAATCGGACCAGCTGTGTTCTTTTCCCAGCATTGTACAGCAGGTAATTACATCCCCCTCTCTTTTTTCTGCTTCCATTGAAGTCTATGGGAGCTTCCTGTGTATCTCCGCAAAAGATAGGGCAAGACCGATGTTTTGACTAGGCGCATAAAATCAGCAACCAAAAGCGGTCACATATGTGCTATTTTTCCCGGCTCAATTTTTTTTACGCGCCCAAAAATCGTGCATCTGAATGAATACTTTGGAATCCAATGCTTCGGATGGTCGCGGTTTTTGGGGGATTTTTTACGCGGCTAAATACCAATGTAATTACGCCCATGTGAATAAAGGTCTTAAGCAAAGAGGAAGAGTCGCTGAGTCGGTTCTCGGTCAAAGAATCCTGGGAAAAAAGTATATGTTCAAGTAAAAAAAAATAAAAAAAAAATAAAAACTTTACTTGAATATAGTTAAAAACTTGGGGTGCACAACCCAGGTAAGTCTCCTACGCGTTTTGAGCTATGATTAGCTCTTACTTATAGCATAGTATATTAGAAATAACCCAAGTTATTTATACATAGAGTAAATTGTAAAAAGCATGCACTGGAATAAAAGTCTATCACAGGTCTTACACAAAACGAAAAAGGTTTGGTACGGTGTTAG
The DNA here is from genome assembly GCF_035609145.1 of Eleutherodactylus coqui. NCBI lineage: Eukaryota > Metazoa > Chordata > Amphibia > Anura > Eleutherodactylidae > Eleutherodactylus > Eleutherodactylus coqui. The sequence continues at coordinate 248,181,661 of NC_089839.1, read as the reverse complement.
CCAGTAGAGCAGTGTGTGAATGTTCTCAGTAAGAGAATGCAAGTAATCTTGTAGATATAATACTTTTTAGTGGCTAACAAAAATACATGATGTTATAGCGAGCTTTCAAACCTACTTGGGGTTCTTCTTCAGGCTTAATGAAATACATCCGAAGAGGCATACATATATATGCATATGAAAAGGCACAGACATGGATGTGATTAATTTGCACTTACACCAATACCAGAATAGGATGAGTAGAGGAGTAAATACTTAATTAGTCCACTGATAAGGGATGTGAAAGTTTTATGGTTTCTAAATTAGTGTTACGGGGTCGCCAGGCCAGCGTGTTATCTCTGCTCCAGAATTCTCATATTCTCCATGTTACAGTACTAGTAGTGTGTACAGATACGCATGGCACGGGTAAGTTACAATACTCGTAGTGTGACCAGGTACGCATGGCACGGGTAAGTAGAGATGAGCGAACGCGTTCGTCCAAGCTTGATATTCGTGCGAATATTAGGGTGTTCGGGATGTTCGTTATTCGTGACGAACACCATGCGGTGTTCTGGTTACTTTCACTTCCTTCCCTGAGACGTTAGCGCGCTTTTCTGGCCAATTGAAAGACAGGGAAGGCATTACAACTTCCCCCTGCAACGTTTAAGCCCTATACCACCCCCCTGCTGTGAGTGGCTGGCGAGATCAGGTGTTCGCCTAATATAAAAGTCGGCCCCTCCCGCGGCTCGCCTCAGATGCGGTGTGAGTTAGATGAGGGACAGTGCTGTTTATACCGGAGCTGCTGTAGGGAAAGAATTGGTAGTTAGTGTAGGCTTCAAGACCCCCCAAAGGTCCTTATTAGGGCCACTGATAGCTGTGTGTTGGCTGCTGTTAGCAGTGGGATTTTTTTTTTCTCAAAATCGCCTCTGCAGACCGTTGCACCTGGCATTAGGGACAGAAGTGCTGCATAGGCAGGGAGAGTGTTAGGAGTGAGTGTAGCCTTCAAGAACCTCAACGGTCCTTTCTAGGGCCATATTTATCCGTGTGCAGTACTGTCCAGGCTGCTGTTGGCTGTGCTGCATTTTTTTTGGGCTTCTCAAAATCGCCTCTGCAGAGCATTCCACCCTCCATTGATACTGCAGGGAAAGAATTGTATAGGCAGGGCCACAACACAGTTATTATTCATTGAATATACGCAGTGCTGCCTGTTGGTGGGAAAAAACTGAAAACAAATCTATTTGTCCAGCCTCTGTCCGTCCTTACGGGCGGTGGACACGTGTGAGCTGCGTGAAAAACATTGCTAAATCATACGCACCCAGCTACGCTTTACTGCTGGGTTCGCCATTTGCTTTCCTTAATTGGGAAAAAAAATACCTGCTCTCCAAGAGTTATAATAACTCTGCTACCCTCACGTTCTGTGACACATAAGCAGGGACACAGCACAGTTATTAAACTTCTCAGGTTCATTGAATATACGCAGTGCTGCCTGTTGGTGGGAAAAAACTGAAAAGAAATCTATTTGTCCAGCCTGTGTCCGTCCTTACGCCTGTGGAGACGTGTGAGCTGCGTGAAAAACATTGCTAAATCATACGCAGCCAGCTACGCTTTACTGCTGGGTTCGCCATTTGCTTTCCTTAATTGGGAAAAAAAATACCTGCTCTCCAAGAGTTATAATAACTCTGCTACCCTCACGTTCTGTGACACATAAGCAGGGACACAGCACAGTTATTAAACTTCTCAGGTTCATAGAATATACGCAGTGCTGCCTGTTGGTGGGAAAAAACTGAAAAGAAATCTATTTGTCCAGCCTCTGTCCGTCCTTACGGGCGGTGGACACGTGTGAGCTGCGTGAAAAACATTGCTAAATCATACGCAGCCAGCTACGCTTTACTGCTGGCTTCGCCATTTGCTTTCCTTAATTGGGAAAAAAAATACCTGCTCTCCAAGAGTTATAATAACTCTGCTACCCTCACGTTCTGTGACACATAAGCAGGGACACAGCACAGTTATTAAACTTCTCAGGTTCATAGAATATACGCAGTGCTGCCTGTTGGTGGGAAAAAACTGAAAACAAATCTATTTGTCCAGCCTCTGTCCGTCCTTACGGGCGGTGGACACGTGTGAGCTGCGTGAAAAACATTGCTAAATCATACGCAGCCAGCTACGCTTTACTGCTGGGTTCGCCATTTGCTTTCCTTAATTGGGAAAAAAAATACCTGCTCTCCAAGAGTTATAATAACTCTGCTACCCTCACGTTCTGTGACACATAAGCAGGGACACAGCACAGTTATTAAACTTCTCAGGTTCATTGAATATACGCAGTGCTGCCTGTTGGTGGGAAAAAACTGAAAAGAAATCTATTTGTCCAGCCTGTGTCCGTCCTTACGGGCGGTGGACACGTGTGAGCTGCGTGAAAAACATTGCTAAATCATACGCAGCCAGCTACGCTTTACTGCTGGGTTCGCCATTTGCTTTCCTTAATTGGGAAAAAAAATACCTGCTCTCCAAGAGTTATAATAACTCTGCTACCCTCACGTTCTGTGACACATAAGCAGGGACACAGCACAGTTATTAAACTTCTCAGGTTCATAGAATATACGCAGTGCTGCCTCTTGGTGGGAAAAAACTGAAAACAAATCTATTTGTCCAGCCTCTGTCCGTCCTTACGGGCGGTGGACACGTGTGAGCTGCGTGAAAAACATTGCTAAATCATACGCAGCCAGCTACGCTTTACTGCTGGCTTCGCCATTTGCTTTCCTTAATTGGGAAAAAAAATACCTGCTCTCCAAGAGTTATAATAACTCTGCTACCCTCACGTTCTGTGACACATAAGCAGGGACACAGCACAGTTATTAAACTTCTCAGGTTCATAGAATATACGCAGTGCTGCCTGTTGGTGGGAAAAAACTGAAAACAAATCTATTTGTCCAGCCTCTGTCCGTCCTTACGGGCGGTGGACACGTGTGAGCTGCGTGAAAAACATTGCTAAATCATACGCAGCCAGCTACGCTTTACTGCTGGGTTCGCCATTTGCTTTCCTTAATTGGGAAAAAAAATACCTGCTCTCCAAGAGTTATAATAACTCTGCTACCCTCACGTTCTGTGACACATAAGCAGGGACACAGCACAGTTATTAAACTTCTCAGGTTCATTGAATATACGCAGTGCTGCCTGTTGGTGGGAAAAAACTGAAAAGAAATCTATTTGTCCAGCCTGTGTCCGTCCTTACGCCTGTGGAGACGTGTGAGCTGCGTGAAAAACATTGCTAAATCATACGCAGCCAGCTACGCTTTACTGCTGGGTTCGCCATTTGCTTTCCTTAATTGGGAAAAAAAATACCTGCTCTCCAAGAGTTATAATAACTCTGCTACCCTCACGTTCTGTGACACATAAGCAGGGACACAGCACAGTTATTAAACTTCTCAGGTTCATAGAATATACGCAGTGCTGCCTGTTGGTGGGAAAAAACTGAAAACAAATCTATTTGTCCAGCCTCTGTCCGTCCTTACGGGCGGTGGACACGTGTGAGCTGCGTGAAAAACATTGCTAAATCATACGCAGCCAGCTACGCTTTACTGCTGGCTTCGCCATTTGCTTTCCTTAATTGGGAAAAAAAATACCTGCTCTCCAAGAGTTATAATAACTCTGCTACCCTCACGTTCTGTGACACATAAGCAGGGACACAGCACAGTTATTAAACTTCTCAGGTTCATAGAATATACGCAGTGCTGCCTGTTGGTGGGAAAAAACTGAAAACAAATCTATTTGTCCAGCCTCTGTCCGTCCTTACGGGCGGTGGACACGTGTGAGCTGCGTGAAAAACATTGCTAAATCATACGCAGCCAGCTACGCTTTACTGCTGGGTTCGCCATTTGCTTTCCTTAATTGGGAAAAAAAATACCTGCTCTCCAAGAGTTATAATAACTCTGCTACCCTCACGTTCTGTGACACATAAGCAGGGACACAGCACAGTTATTAAACTTAGATAATTCATTCACTAGAGGCAGTGGGGCCTTTCGTTTTCCAAAAAGGGCAAAAATTATATTTGGCCTGCAGTCTTGCGCCAATTTATTTCCTGCCTGGGAAATCTAATCACTGGTAATACAGCATGCTGAGGGGTAGGGGTAAGCCTAGAGGACGTGGACGTGGACGTGGCCGAGGACGCGGAGGGCCAAGTGAGGGTGTGGGCACAGGCCAAGCTCCTGATCCAGGTGTGTCGCAGCTGTCTGCTGCGCGATTAGGAGAGAGGCACGTTTCTGGCGTCCCCACATTCATCGCCCAATTAATGGGTCCACGCGGGAGACGGTTATTAGAAAATGAGCAGTGTGAGCAGGTCCTGTCCTGGATGGCAGAAAGTGCTTCGAGCAACCTATCGTCTACCCGCAGTTCTGCGCCGTCCACTGCTGCCAATCCGAATCCTCTGTCTGCTGCTCCTCCTTCCTCCCAGCCTCCTCACTCCACTACAATGACACCTGCTCAGGAGCGGGAACACTCCCAGGAACTGTTCTCGGGCCCCTGCTTAGATTGGGCAGCAGCGGTTCCTCTCCCACCAGAGGAGTTTATCGTCACTGATGCCCAACCATTCGAAAGTTCCCGGGGTCCGGGGGAAGAGGCTGGGGACTTCCGCCAACTGTCTCAACAACTTTCTGTGGGTGAGGAGGACGATGACGATCAGACACAGTTGTCTTGCAGTGAGGTAGTAGTAAGGGCAGTAAGTCCCAGGGAGCAGCGCACAGAGGATTCGGAGGAAGAGCAGCAGGACGATGAGGTGACTGACCCCACCTGGTGTGCAACGCTTACTCAGGAGGACAGGTCTTCAGAGGGGGAGTCAAGGGCATCAGCAGGGCAGGTTGCAAGAGGCAGTGCAGTGGCCAGGGGTAGAGGCAGGGCCAGACCGAATAATCCACCAAGTGTTTCCCAAAGCGCCCCCTCGCGCCATGCCACCCTGCGGAGGCCGAGGTGCTCTAAGGTCTGGCAGTTTTTCACAGAGACGCCTGACGACCGACGAACAGTGGTGTGCAACCTTTGTCGCGCAAAGCTCAGCCGGGGAGCCAACACCAACAGCCTCACCACCACCACCATGCGCAGACATATGATGGCCAAGCACCCCGCAAGGTGGGACAAAGGCCGTTCACCGCCTCCGGTTTGCACCCCTGCCTCTCCCCCTGTGCCCCAACCTGCCACTGAGATGCAACCCCCCTCTCAGGACACAGGCACTACCGCCTCATGGCCTGCACCCACACCCTCATCTCCGCTGTCCTCGGCCCCATCCAGCAGTGTAGTTCAGCGCACCGTTCAGCCGTCGCTTGCGCAAGTGTTCGAGCGCAAGCGCAAGTACGCCGCCACGCACCCGCACGCTCAAACGTTAACCGTCCGCATCGCAAAATTCATCAGCCTTGAGATGCTGCCGTATAGGGTTGTGGAAACGGAGTCCTTCAAAAGTATCATGGAGGCGGCGGCCCCGCGCTACTCAGTTCCCAGTCGCCACTACTTTTCCCGATGTGCCGTCCCAGCCCTGCACGACCACGTCTCCCGCAACATTGTGCGCGCCCTCACCAACGCGGTTACTGCCACGGTCCACTTAACTACGGACACGTGGACAAGCACAGGCGGGCAGGGCCACTACATCTCCCTGACGGCACATTGGGTGAATTTAGTGGAGGCTGGGACAGAGTCAGAGCCTGGGACCGCTCACGTCCTACCCACCCCCAGAATTGCGGGCCCCAGCTCGGTGGTGGTATCTGCGGAGGTGTATGCTTCCTCCACTAAAGCACCCTCCTCCTCCTCCTCCTCCTCTGTCTCACAATCAAGATGTGTTAGCAGCAGCATGTCGCCAGCAGTCGGTGTCGCGCGGTGTGGCAGCACAGCGGTGGGCAAGCGTCAGCAGGCCGTGCTGAAACTACTCAGCTTAGGCGATAAGAGGCACACGGCCCACGAACTGCTGCAGGGTCTGACACAGCAGACCGACCGCTGGCTTGCGCCGCTGAGCCTCCAACCGGGCATGGTCGTGTGTGACAACGGCCGTAACCTGGTGGCGGCTCTGCAGCTCGGCAGCCTCACGCACGTGCCATGCCTGGCCCACGTCTTTAATTTGGTGGTTCAGCGGTTTCTGAAAAGCTACCCACGCTTGTCAGACCTGCTCGTAAAGGCGCGCCGGCTCTGCGCACATTTCCGCAAGTCCCACACGGACGCTGCCACCCTGCGCACCCTGCAACATCACTTTAAGCTGCCAGTGCACCGACTGCTGTGCGACGTGCCCACACGGTGGAACTCTACGCTCCACATGTTGGCCAGGCTCTATGAACAGCGTAGAGCTATAGTCGAATACCAACTCCAACATGGGCGGCGCAGTGGGAGTCAGCCTCCTCAATTCCTTTCAGAAGAGTGGGCCTGGTTGGCAGACATCTGCCATGTCCTTGGTAATTTTGAGGAGTCTACCCAGGTGGTGAGCGGCGATGCTACAATCATTAGCGTCACCATTCCTCTGCTATGCATCTTGAGAAATTCCCTGCAAACCATAAAGGCAGCTGCTTTGCGCTCGGAAACGGGGGCGGGGGAAGACAGTATGCCGCTGGATAGTCAGGGCACCCTCCTGTCTATTTCTCAGCGCGTACAGGAGGAGGAGGAGGAGCATGAGGAGGATGAGGAGGAGGGGGAAGAGACAGCTTGGCCCGCTGCTGACGGTACACCGGCTGATTGCCTGTCATCCTTTCAGCGTGTATGGCCTGAGGAGGAGGAGGAGGATCCTGAAAGTGATCTTCCTAGTGAAGACAGCCATGTGTTGCGTACAGGTACCCTGGCACACATGGCTGACTTCATGTTAGGATGCCTTTCTCGTGACCCTCGCGTTGCACGCATTCTGGCCACTACGGATTACTGGGTGTACACACTGCTCGATCCACGGTATAAGGAGAACCTGCCCACTCTGATTCCCGAAGAGGAAAGGGGTTCGAGAGTGTTGCTATACCACAGGACCCTTGCGGACAAGCTGATGGTAAAATTCCCAGCCGACAGCGCTAGTGGCAGAAGGCGCAGTTCCGAGGGCCATGTTGCAGGGGATGTGCGTAGATCGAGCAGCATGTACATCCCAGGCAGTGCAACAGTCTTTAAGGGCCTGGCCAGCTTTATGGCTCCCCACCAAGACTGTGTCACCGCTCCCCAGTCACGGCTGAGTCGGCGGGAGCACTGCAAAAGGATGGTGAGGGAGTACGTAGCGGATCGCACGACCATCCTTGGTGACGCCTCTGCCCCCTACAACTACTGGGTGTCGAAGCTGGACACGTGGCCTGAACTAGCCCTGTATGCCCTTGAGGTACTTGCTTGTCCTGCGGCTAGCGTGTTGTCGGAGAGGGTGTTTAGTGCGGCTGGGGGAATCATCACCGATAAGCGTAGCCGCTTGTCAACCGACAGTGCCGACAGGCTAACACTCATCAAGATGAACAAAGGCTGGATTTCGCCAGACTTCTGTTCTCCACCAGCGGACAGCAGCGATACGTAAGCAATACGTAGGCTGCACCCGCGGATGGAAGCTACGTTCTCTCTCACCATCCAAAACGGGGACATTTGTGCTTCATCAATCTGTGTCTAATATTCCTCCTCCTCCTCCTCCTGCTCCTCCTCGTGAAACCTCACGTAATCACGCTGAACGGGCAATTTTTCTTAGGGCCACAAGGCTCACTCAAATAATTTTTCTGAACAATTTTTATAAGTTTCAATGCGCTTAAAAGCATTGGAACTTTAACTTGAACCAATTTTTCGTTACACTGGGCTGCCTCCAGGCCTAGTTACCACTTAAGCCACATTAACCAAAGCGATTAATGGGTTTCACCTGCCCTCTTGGCTGGCCATGGCCAATTTTTGGGATGTACATTAGTACTGTTGATACAGCAATTTTTGTGGGCCCTCGCCTACAGTGTAATCAAATTAATTTTTAGCCCACCTGCATTACAGCTGACGTTACCTCAGCTGTGTTGGGCAATGCAATGGGATATTTTTGTGTACCGCCGGTGGGTTCCAGGGAGCCACCCATGCTGTAGGTGCACACTGAGTTTTTAATACTTCTGTACACTTCTAAAGAACCCGTCTGACTGGGGCATGCAGTGTGGGCCGAAGCCCACCTGTATTACGCACGACATTACTACCTCAGCTGTGTTGGGCAATGCAATGGGATATTTCTATGTACCGCCGGTGGCTTCCTGGCACCCACCCAGGCAGTGGGTCCACAGGGAGTTAAACCTACATGTGTCCACTTGTAAAGAACCCCAGTCTGACTGGGGCATGCAGTGTGGGCCGAAGCCCACCTGCATTACGCACGACATTACTACCTCAGCTGTGTTGGGCAATGCAATGGGATATTTTTGTGTACCGCCGGTGGGTTCCAGGGAGCCACCCATGCTGTAGGTGCACACTGAGTTTTTAATACTTCTGTACACTTCTAAAGAACCCGTCTGACTGGGGCATGCAGTGTGGGCCGAAGCCCACCTGTATTACGCACGACATTACTACCTCAGCTGTGTTGGGCAATGCAATGGGATATTTCTATGTACCGCCGGTGGCTTCCTGGCACCCACCCAGGCAGTGGGTCCACAGGGAGTTAAACCTACATGTGTCCACTTGTAAAGAACCCCAGTCTGACTGGGGCATGCAGTGTGGGCCGAAGCCCACCTGCATTACGCACGACATTACTACCTCAGCTGTGTTGGGCAATGCAATGGGATATTTTTGTGTACCGCCGGTGGGTTCCAGGGAGCCACCCATGCTGTAGGTGCACACTGAGTTTTTAATACTTCTGTACACTTCTAAAGAACCCGTCTGACTGGGGCATGCAGTGTGGGCCGAAGCCCACCTGTATTACGCACGACATTACTACCTCAGCTGTGTTGGGCAATGCAATGGGATATTTCTATGTACCGCCGGTGGCTTCCTGGCACCCACCCAGGCAGTGGGTCCACAGGGAGTTAAACCTACATGTGTCCACTTGTAAAGAACCCCAGTCTGACTGGGGCATGCAGTGTGGGCCGAAGCCCACCTGCATTACGCACGACATTACTACCTCAGCTGTGTTGGGCAATGCAATGGGATATTTTTGTGTACCGCCGGTGGGTTCCAGGGAGCCACCCATGCTGTAGGTGCACACTGAGTTTTTAATACTTCTGTACACTTCTAAAGAACCCGTCTGACTGGGGCATGCAGTGTGGGCCGAAGCCCACCTGTATTACGCACGACATTACTACCTCAGCTGTGTTGGGCAATGCAATGGGATATTTCTATGTACCGCCGGTGGCTTCCTGGCACCCACCCATGCTGTAGGTGCACACGGAGTTTTTACTACATCTGTACACTTATAAAGAACCCCAGTCAGACTGGGGCATGCAGTGTGGGCCGAAGCCCACCTGCATTAAGCACGACATTACTACCTCAGCTGTGTTGGGCAATGCAATGGGATATTTCTGTGTACCGCCGGTGGGTTCCAGGGAGCCACCCATGCTGTGGGTCGACAGGGACTTCACAATAGGGAGTTGTACCTGCCTGTGTCTATGAATTAAAAAGCCCGGTCTGACTGGGGCATGCAGACACCTTGACAGAATGAATAGTGTGTGGCACATAGGTTCCCCATTGCTATGCCCACGTGTGCAGCTCCTGATGGCGGTGGCACAGGATTCTATTTATCATTGCTTCTGTACAGCATTGTGGGCTATCGCTCCGCCACTTTTAAAGAGGGTCGCTGCCTAGCCGTGCCAACCTCTGCAGTGTGTGCCTGCGGTCCCTCGTCATGGCAGACGCAATTCTAAATAGACATGAGCGTGGTGTGGCATGAGGGCAGCTGAAGGCTGCGCAGGGACACTTTGGTGTGCGCTGTGGGGGGGAGGGGGGGCGGTTGGGCAGCATGTAACCCAGGAGAAGTGTCAGTGGAGTGTCATGCAGGCAGTGATTGTGCTTTGTTGGAGGTAGTGTGGTGCTTAGCAAAGGTATGCCATGCTAATGAGGGCTTTTCAGAAGTAAAAGTTGTTGGGAGGGGGGGGCCCACTCTTGCCGGTATTGTGGCTTAATAGTGGGACCTGTGAACTTGAGATGCAGCCCAACATGTAGCCCCTCGCCTGCCCTATCCGTCACTGTGTCATTCCCATCACTTTCCTGAATTGCCCAGATTTTCACACATGAAAACCTTAGCGAGCATCGGCGAAATACAAAAATGTTCTGGTCGCCCATTGACTTCAATGGGGTTCGTTGTTCGAAACGAACCCTCGAGCATCACGGGAAGTTCGTTACGAATAACGAACACCCGAACATTTTGGTGTTCGCTCATCTCTACGGGTAAGTTACAATACTGGTAGTGTGCACAGGTACGCACAGCACGGGACTCCCTCACACTCACCCATGCCAATGTCCCTTCCTGGAGGTATTTGTAAAAAGTAGCTGAATTGATATAACACAATATGTTTTAGTGAAACTACATTACATGAAACAAATGAACCTTATCCTAATCTTGCCCTATCTTTTGGCTGTAATACGTAGGCCTGTCCCATAGATTACTATGGAAGTCTATGAGAGCTGCCGGGAAAAGGAGGTGGGAGAGAGTTTAGCAGCGGCTCTATAAAACCCCTTCCCCTTCCCTCCCCCTCTCCGCCTCTTGACAGCTGCTGGCAAAGGGAGGGGCGGGATGGGGCAGGAGATTAGCACACTAGCTCCTGCCCCACCCCTCCCTCTTCTGGCAGCCAGCAAGGGTCTGGCCCACCTGAATAGGCGTTTAAACAGGAGATGCAGCCACGACTTGGTCATGGCAGTCTCCCAAGCATACGATTTTCGCCCGTGCTGCGGCCGTGGTGCGTGCAGCCAAAAAAAAAAATCGCCTCGTTTGTGTGAAGGAGCCCTGAGTCATACACGATTCTAGCAGGAAGAGTTGCTAATAAACTGAAGTGAGCTGAACTGATAAAATCAACATGATTATTAGCATAGAACCAGAACAACCACGCCTCACATGCTCCCTAATATAAATATTAACCTGCGTATTCTTAGCCTAGCTGCTGGCTCATTGATGTTAATTGCATTGATTGACAGAAAGGAGTTGCTGTATCCTTGATAAATAGGTGTGTTAGGCCCCATAGCCAAACACCAATACGTGCCATTAGACATGTAGCATGAGGCAAGGACCATGGAGACAACACAAATTACAGTTAAATGGGTTAATTTGAGCAGCCATACCAAGAAATTTAAAGAATAACATAACAGGTACAGAACTAGTATTAAGGCTGCCTGTCCATGGCTGTGATGGAATGTCGCTAGCGATGTAATTGATAAGCTCACCGCTGAGAATCGCAGCAAATCGCAGCATGCCGCGATTTTACTCCCGTGAGTGGAGAATCGCTATGATTCTCCGCTCATGGATGTCAGGCTGCGCTTTCCATAGTTAGCGTATGGAAAGCTTTTCAGATAGAAATGTTGGATTGCTGCAAAACTCGGCATGCAGTTACATCTCAGGCAGATGTGAAAGTGATCACAGTTGCAGTCTGATTAGACACGGGGTTTTGCCACCAGAGGCTGTAAAGTGCGCCGCTGTTACCCTATAAAAGGCTCTCAGAAGCTACCATCGTGTAGTGTTCCTCTTGTTGAGAGATTGTTGACTGCTAGACATCATCCACTCAAAGCCATTTTGCCCATGTCGAGGGTTAGTCTGTACAAACAGACTGGTCAGTGATGTTGTCCGCTTCCAAATTGACCTACGTAGGAGCGCTCTTTTGAGAGTCAAAGCATTGACCATTACACACGGTATATGGTGAAACAATGAACTCTATTTTATTGTCTGTATCTCTTGGCTTTTATAGAAGATCGTCCTCGCAGGGACGCGACTTGTGGTAAAACAGGGAATAACCTCGTGATTTCACATACATCTGACAAAAACATATGACTTAATCATTCAACAAAAACTTGTGATATATGACATTTAAGAAATAGCTGATTTCACATGACTTTTAGACAAGCACATTTATTTTTAGAGAGAGAGAGCTAGCAACCTCTTTGCGGTTAGGCCATGTCTTGCTAAATCCCGAGACATCTGTTCGTGGAACTTCCTGATTCCAATAGGTCAGCTCTGCAGAGCTTGTGTCGCAATAGTCATGAGTTCTGTACACATACAAAATATTTGCAATATATTCATTTTGCTAAAATGGATTGATAAGCAACATATATATTCATTTTGATAAACAACATATATTAACTCCTTCAGCCCCTCTTGGCCCCTATCATTCCCCCATTTTGGACATCAGGAAGACACACGCAGGGTCCAGTTCTATTTTGAAAAGTCATAGTCGAGGTAGGTCCTATTGGTCGACTAGCCCATATAAGGCGTCTCTAGTATGATGTTACAATACTAGTAGCGTGCACAGGTACGCACGGCAGGGGATTCCCTAATCTTCATGCACACCAATGTCCCTCCTGGAGATAGTCCTAATGGTGAACACGTCCAGGTCGCGTTACCCTGACCCTACACTACCTAGTGACAAGACTGGAAGGAACCGCCGTATGTTCTGCCTACCTCCAGCAGGGGGTCGGCCTACACAGGGGCTGTAAAGGCTTTTGCCGTACATTTGCTCACACAAGAGATTATGACTTTGATTACTATATATATACACAACAGCATGACAATTATCTGTACTATACTTTGTAGGATTCCCATGAACCATCCTCCCAGACCAGAAAACCAATTTGCAGGGTTAAGAAAACTAAACCATCCCTGGTCTTTATCCTGTTTTATGCTAGTAGCTATTTTACCCAAGGTATTGATCTTTTGGTGAATGGATTCTGAGTGATCAGAGAGGTTGAAACAACACATCCCCTCAAATTCCTCACATCCGTGGTTTACTGCGAGCAACAGGTAATCTATGGCGGCTCTATTTTGTAAAGCTGCCTTCCTGACTCCTTGTATGTCTAGTAGGAGGAGGTCCAAGGCCTGTGATGTAGCATTCAGGCCCTTTACCATATCGCATGCTAATCCATTGATTACTCTTGCGTTATATTGTGCCAACCCGGGAACACCCACAATACTGACTGCCAGTGCCGTATGTTCTGAGTAGCTAAGTAGAGTGGGTGGTCCTTCACAGTTGCTATCCAGTCCTTCTACCTCCCTCTTTTGTCTGTTGGTGAGTTGTGGGCTGCTAGGTTTTTGGTACATTAGTATACTTAATCCAGCTAGGGAGCAGGGACCTCCGGTCAGGTTAGCTGGAATATATGTGTAAGTCAGGTTACCGCAGGACAGGACCCAGCCTAATGGTAATTTGACGTGCCTAAAATGGCTGGGGCTTCGGACTGTGTGGTTGCAAAGCATAGGAGTATGTACCTTTCTACATTGCTCGACTGTGCGATTACAGAGTCTCTGGGAATCACTAGTCACCCTGGTTCTCTGCGCACAACCTCCCATATGTTCTTTATTACACGTGAAGTTATAGCATACCTCAGCCGGAGCGACATTCCTGACCCGGAAACGAGTCATATTAGACCAAAGTGTATGTTCGACCGCATCACAGTGGGGACAATATTCATATACATTAAGAAAGGTATTTTCCTGAATAACATTGCTCTCTTCCACATCACTATCGTTATGCACTATTGAATATATATCGCGAAGTGTCTTTATTGGAGTGGGGATAGACAGTAAGCAAGTCCGTAAAATATCTTCCCCACTCCGAAGGTTGGGCATGCACATGTGGGAAATATTCAGTACGTCTTTTGCAAAGTATTCCCACATGTTGGGGTGTCCTTCCGCCCAAACAGTCCATCTTCTTCTTACATCGACAGTTGATGAGGAATTGTCCCGAAAAGAGAGTAGTCCAAGAAAACAAAGGGTAAATAATACACCTATCCAGACTATCAATGCTGGTGTCCAGGTTGCCATCCCCCTCCCCCACCCTGGGTTGGGCTTATTCTCCACCCCCTCATGGTGCTGAGGCGTTGGAACTTTCTTGCAGTGTGAGGCATGGATCCAAGTGGGTTTGCCTTCTAGCTTGACCGAGGTGGGAGTGGTTAACAGCACTTGGTATGGTCCGTCAAAGCGAGGTTCCAAAGTCTTTCTGACGTGTCTCTTTACCACCACCCAATCTCCGGGATTCAGAGAGTGGGATCCTTCCAAACTATCAGGGTCTGAAATAGAAGAGAAAACTAGGTCGTGTGTTATTTTTAGCTTTTGGCATAAGTCCTGCACAAAGGAAGTAACTTTATCATGACCCAGGGATAGAGCTTGTGGGTGATACAGTCCTAACCTGGGCACGGAGCCAAAGAGAATCTCATAAGGAGACAGTCCTGTTTTCCTATTTGGCGTGGTCCGTACTGAGTAGAGGGCCAGAGGTAGGCACTCGGGCCAAGGTTTTCCTGTTTCAACCATGGCTTTCTGTATCTTAAGTTTGAGGGTGCCATTGAGTCTTTCTACTTTTCCGGAGCTCTGTGGATGATAGGGGTTGTGAAAGGCCTGCTCTACTCCTAAGGCGGACATGACTTCCTTCATTACCTCACCAGTGAAGTGAGTACCACGGTCGCTCTCAATGGTCTCTGGTACCCCAAATCTGCACACTAACTCTGACACAAGTTTTTTTGCAGTGGCCTGGGCAGTGGCCTTCGGGACCGGGTAGGCCTCAGCCCACCCAGAAAAGAGGTCAATGCATACCAGGACATACTCATACCTTCCTGACCTGGGCAGCTGGATGTAATCTATCTGTAGTCTCTGGAAGGGGTACAAAGGTCACGGAGTGCACTTCCGAGGGGTCTTTACTACTTGACCGGGGTTGTGTAGTGCACAGATTTCACAAGCCTTGACGTATGCCTTTGCCATCCTGTCAAATCCCGGAGCGTACCACATTTTCTCCACCAGGGCTACCATGGCATTACGAGAAGCGTGCACCTTTCCATGAGCCAAAAGGGCCATACTAGGATAGGCAGCCGCAGGTAAACACATACGGGAACCCATCATCCAACCTTCATTTCCTTTTACTGCCCCTGCACTTGCCCAGCGCTCCTGCTCTTGCCCTGAGGGGAGTAGGTCCACCTCCTTCTGTGGTGGGACAGAGAGGGTCTGGTCCTTGGCAGGGGGATCAGGATCCTCCTCCGCTGGGCAGGACCTGGTCTGAACTCTGCACACGGGTGCCCTCCAGTCCAGCAGGGCTGCAGCCTTAGCTGCTCCGTCTGCCTTCTCGTTGCCTCTGCTTTCCAAGGAGTCCCCTTGGGTGTGTGCCTTTACCTTTATTATGGCTACCTGCTTCAGGAGCATGATAGCTGACATTAAACTACTTACTGCCTCACCATTCTTTATCGGTCTGCCTTGAGCTGTTAGGAAGCTCCGCGCGCGCCAAATCGGCCCATAGTCATGCGCAACGCCAAACGCGTACCTGGAGTCCGTGTAGATATTAGCAGTGACTCCCCGGGCTAACTTGCAGGCCTCGGTCAGAGCGCACAGCTCTGCTTCCTGTGCTGACATATGTGGGGGCAAGGCGCGGCCTATCAGTACTTCATTCATTGATACTACAGCAAACCCTGTCACAAATCTGCCCATCTCATTCTGGTATCGTGATCCATCCACAAACATTTCAAGGTGGGGGTTCAGGAGAGGCTTATCTGTGACATGAGCAAATCCAGCTGTCTCCTGCTCCATCAGAGCAGCACAGTCATGCTGGTGCTCGGTGTCAAAAGCTTCCTCTTCGCCTAGGGAATTGACAAAAAGTTGATCCCCTGTGCTTACTCCCCCATTTGAATCAGTGTCACCTAATGGCAGTAAGGTGGCCGGATTCAAAGTTGTGCAACGTTGAAATGAGACATTGGATGAAGAGTGTACTGCAAGTTCCATTTTGACCTGTCTAGCAAGAGACAGATGTCTACGGCTCACCTGTGTCAGAATTCCATGTACGTCATGGGGCGTGAGGACCACAAGAGGGTAGTCTAGGACCACCTCAGAAGCTTTCTCAAGTAGTGCTTGTACAGCCAGAACTGCTCTTACACAGGAGGGTGAACCCCTGGCTACTGTGTCAAGATGTGCACTGTAGTATGCTACAGGGCGCTTTTTGTCACCATGCTCTTGTGTGAGGACGGCAGTAGCATGTCCCGCCATCTCAGTCACGAACATCTGGAAGGGTTTATCATAGTCTGGCAGACCCAGTGCTGGAGCACTGGTGATCTGTATTTTCAGCTGATGGAAAGCTGACTCGGCTTCCGGAGACAAAGCAAATGGCTTAGAACTCAGGCAGTCGTACAGAGGCTGCATGGTCATGGAGGCAGAGCGAATCCACGGCCGACAATATGAAACTAACCCCAGAAATGTCCGCAACTGAGCATGGGAGGCGGGGAGTGGCATGTCCTCCACCACCTTGGTACGTTCTGGCGTGAGGTGTTTTGTACCAGGACCTAGGCAGTGACCAAGAAACACAACATGAGATTTGCAAAACTGTAATTTGTCTTTACTGGCTTTACACCCGCTGTCTGCAAGAAAACAAAGGAGGCTGAGTGAGGCCGCAACACAGGTAGGTCTGTCCGGTGCACAGAGTAGGAGATCATCAACATACTGAAGCAGGGCCACACCTGGTGGGACCGTCCATGCATCAAGTACAAGCATCATACATCGGGTGAATTGATTTGGGCTGTTTTGCGCCCCTTGTGGTAGAACAGTCCAACAGTACTGTTTTCCTCGGAACGTGAAGGCAAACAGGTACTGGCAATCGGGGTGGAGCGGGACGGAAAAGAAGGCATTGGCGAGATCGACCAGAGTGTACCAACAGGTTCCGGAAGGTATGGTGGACAACAGAGTGTAGGGATTGGGGACCAGAGGTGTTTCTAGGATGGTCACCTTATTGATTTCTCTTAGATCGTGAACCATCCGGTAGGTATCAGGTTCGCCTTTCTTGCCTTTCTTTTTAACCGGGAAGAGTGGCGTGTTAGCGGGTGAGACGCAAGGTTTTAAAGCATTCAAGGCACATAACTCTGTAATAGTGGAGGCTATTGCGTCTTCCTGTGCCATGGCTAGGGGATACTGGCGAATCATGGGGGCTTTTTCCCCATCTTTGAGATATACCATGACTGGGGGTACGTGGAGATGGCCCAAGTCTGTCTTCCCTTTTGCCCATAGGGTCTCTGGCACTGCTGAGAGAACCTGTGTATCTTCTGGGGTCAACACATATACAGTACAAGAAGGAGGCGGAGTGACCAAGTCTGCTGCCATGAGACAGAATACTTGGTGGTCGGCCGCAGAGGTACTGACATGAGCCTCACCGGAAGGATGGAGCTGAATACAGCACCCCAGGGGTCCCATCACATCGGTTCCCATGATGCAATCCCCAGCGGGTGACACCAGGAAGCGAGTGAGGACTCGTGACCCTTGAAAGGAGACTTCTATGGGCTCGGTCTCACGCATGGGTGTTGGTTCACCGGACACTCCAACGGCTATGGCTATGGAGTCTGAGAGGGGAATACTAAGGTCATTGACTTGTGAGGTACTGACACATGATTTAGTGGCCCCTGTGTCAATTAAAAAGGGCACCTCCTTCCCCTGGATTTTTAGAGGCTGAAAAATTTGTGGCCCACGTGTGTCAGTAACTATAAGGGACACGGGGGAAGGAGTGCCAGACCTTCATTGGTAATTGGTATACCCGTTATTTCCCTGTGGGCGGGATGATGTGGTATTGGCCGTACTTCCCTGTTGCCCCCTTTCGTCTGACATGTTCTGTCTAGGGCGTTTAGGGGCTCTACAATTACGGGCCAAGTGTCCAGTCTTCCCGCAGTTATAACACTTACGGGTCTCCCGCCTGGGGTCGTTAAGTCGGACTGTGTCCCCCTCCATGGTGTAATGTTTAACCATAACACCCTTTGTGTGGTCTTCTGTGTCCATGACAAATCCTACAGCTTTCTTATATAGATCACGCAATTTGGCCTGTCGCCAATCGGGGGTACATGCTTTAACGCGTTCGGACAGGCGCTTATCTATTCCTTGCATAAAGGCTTCACAAAAAGCAGCATTACGTATTGCTTTTGGACAATCATATAAACCCAGATCTCTGCCTACTTCCTCTAAACGGCCAAAGTAACATTCAATAGACTCGCCCTTGTTCTGTCTACACTGGGTTAGGGCTGTACGTCTCTCTTGGGCTTTATCCTTAAACCAGGCTTTAACCTTGTCCACGTATTGAGTACCACTAAGTAATGTCTGGGGGTCATCTGGGCGATCTTCAAGACCACAAAATTGAGCAATACTATTGTAAAGGCCCAGAGGACATTTTACATTCATAAGACATTCCATATCTGTCCAAGTGGCAGAGTAGTTTTTCTGTATGACTTCCAACTTTCTATGGAAAGCTGCTGGCTCTGTCTAGGGATCGGGCAGTTGCTGACACAGTGCCATCTGGTCTGTGGCACTCCAGGGTCGCCATGTAGTGACTGTAGACCCGGGAGTTGGTCTATGTGCGTCCGTGGGTCTGTCATTAGAAGACGATGGTCTGTCGGTGTCCTCTTGTCTGACCGAGCCCAATGGTGGACTCGGTCTGTTTGGTTCTCTATAATGGGTAGTGGAGGTTGTAACGGGGAATAAGGGAACCGGTTGTCTACACTGATCCCTGCGACGTGGAGTCCCACATACCGTACAGAGTTCTCTAAAACAGGCATTCTGTTGACCACAACGTGGACAATCCCAAGCCGGACCTCTATTTACTTCAGGGCCCGGGGATCCTGATTGAGGGCTGTAGGGAGGTGTATCCATCTGGGCAGTAGCCTGCGGATACGTAGGAGGCAGGGGCGGCAAATTGGGATACAGAGAATTAAAGGGATTATTTGGAGACATTGGTGGAGCGGCCGGGACGACAGGAGAGACTAATGGAACCGTAGGGGTTTCCATGGGAACGTCTATTGGTGGCCGGGCCATAGGACAATAAACTAAAATGCCCTCGCCTCGGGACTCGGAGTCCCAGTGTTCGTCTTCTGCTGTTTTAGAGCAGTCCAGGATGGCCTTCATGCCCTTTTCCAAACCCTTATTTCTTATTTCCTTTCTATGCTTATCCTCATATTGTGACCAAAATTCATAATTGAATGTTCCCGCCTTCTTAAGGCCTATACGTTTGTAAACTTTATAGGCTTGTCTGCAAATGTCCTCCCCTTCTCTATCTTTAATTATTTCAATAGGAGTCTGATATATCTTAGATGGTTCAGAACCCATCTTGACCACTTCCAACTATTCTTCACTAAGTATACAGGACGTATATTTCACACAGTAAACTAAGATAATCACTGAGATTATCTGGGAACACACAGTTCCCTGTCCCGGAATAGATTTACAGAACTAAAACGTGGTCAACTTCAAACACTAGGATTCAGGGGAGACCAGACTTCGCCTCTTAGGGAACTTTTAGTAATATTATAACAGACCCAGAGTAACAATATGACTGCCAGAAATGAGACTATAACAATGACAATTATTTCAATCTCCAATACAGACAACATGACTCTTTAAGTCCCAATGAGTGAGTTCTTCCGTCTAGGACAGTTAAATGAACTTATTCACTCTAAAATATGGACGGGGCAGAAAATATAGGAAACAGGCAACAACCAACCTCTAGTCCGTTAGAGACACACAGATCTAAAGAATCCAGACTGTATAATAGTAAGATAAGCTCTTACCTCTACACCGGTGTTTTCAGTCTGGGGTCTCAGGATCCAGTATCCACGTCAACGGGCCAGGAGTTTGTTTCAGTCTACTGGTTGCGATGTCCCGTAAAGATAAGCCCCGCCCCCTTAGTTGGGCGCCAAAAACTGTCGAGGGTTAGTCTGTACAAACAGACTGGTCAGTGATGTTGTCCGCTTCCAAATTGACCTACGTAGGAGCGCTCTTTTGAGAGTCAAAGCATTGACAATTACATACGGTATATGGTGAAACAATTAACTCTATTTTATTGTCTGTATCTCTTGGCTTTTAAAGATCGTCCTCGCAGGGACGCGACTTGTGGTAAAACAGGGAATAACCTCGTGATTTCACATACATCTGACAAAAACATATGACTTAATCATTCAACAAAAACTTGTGATATATGACATTTAAGAAATAGCTGATTTCACATGACTTTTAGACAAGCACATTTATTTTTAGAGAGAGAGAGCTAGCAACCTCTTTGCGGTTAGGCCATGTCTTGCTAAATCCCGAGACATCTGTTCGTGGAACTTCCTGATTCCAATAGGTCAGCTCTGCAGAGCTTGTGTCTCAATAGTCATGAGTTCTGTACACATACAAAATATTTGCAATATATTCATTTTGCTAAAATGGATTGATAAGCAACATATATATTCATTTTGATAAACAACATATATTAACTCCTTCAGCCCCTCTTGGCCCCTATCAGCCCAGTTAAACTTTGAGAGAGGTGCATAATTGAAGTGAGAGATGCAAGATGCTCCCTTCAATGAATTACCCACCATCTAGTCCATTCTGGCCAAGTGGTTAAGAGATGTTGGGAGCAGTGGTTACGTGAAGGCACACACAGACAGTGAACAGGCCCTGGCCAGTCTAGCCAGACCACCAGTAGAGAGGATCATTTGCACTGCCAACAAGCCATCATCCAAACACAATTGGCACCTTCATTAAAGAAACATGCCTCTGCCTGGACCATTTCTAGGTACTTAGCAGAAGACAATTTGGTGTCATGGTGCCCATTATGTGTCCTGCCATTAACCCTCTAACATCGATGCTTTGTTTGCAGTGTTGTCATGAATGAGAAACGTAGACTGCTATGGACTGGAACAGTATGGTCTTTAGCAATGATTCCAGGGTCTCTTTGGGAGCCAATGACAGTCATGTTCAAGCATGGAGGCTTTTGGGAACAATTAAATCCTGCCTTTGATGGGGAGTAAAACAGTGCCCCAACTGCAGGTGTGATGATCTCGGGAGCCTTTGTATACAATAATCAGTGACCCCTAGTAGTGCGGTCAAGGGACACTGACAGTTAAGTAGCGTGTGCCAGAAATCCCGTGGCCACATGTGTTGCCTCTCATGGTAGGACGTCCAACAGTCATTTGGATAATACTCACCAACACACAGTAAGGGTTTCCCTGGAATGCCTACACAAGGTAGCCACATTTCCTTGGCCTGCCCAGTTGGGAGATTTATCACTGATAATGGCACCCACTGGTAAGCCAGCTTCAGCAGTCTACGACAGTGCAGGATCAAGACGCCCAGTTGTAACATCTGTGGGCAAATGTGCACAGAATAGCATATGTAACCCATGTGCCTCCATGCCCAACCGTATCTGATCATGTGTCCAGGCTAGAGGCGGCCCAACAGGGTACTAGAGTTGCTTTTTAATTGTACAGCTTTCCCCCAAAAATCTTACCCTTTGACTCTAATATTGTAAGCACTTACATATATCCTTATTACATTTATACATATGAAGTTTAATGTGATTCCGATAACTCCTTCTTGGTGCATTATGTTTTTTTGTCAATGAGTGTGTAGCAAACAAGGAGGAAAGCATAAAGGTTTTGGATGCTCCCTGGTACAAAAAAATCTGTGCTACCGTGGACACAAGACTTTGCAACCACTGGCAAACAGAACAATTGCTATAACCTGATTTATTTAATTTATGCACAGGGCTTAACCCCTTAGTGACGAAGCCTGTTCGCGCCTTAGTGACGGAGCCAAATTTTGGAAATCTGATATGTGTCACTTAGCATAGCATAACTCCGTAAAGGTTTTGCATATCCAAGTGATTCTGACATTGTTTTTCGCCACATGTTGTACTTCATTTAGGTGGTAAAAATAGACCGTTAGAATTTCATTTTTCATTTTTCACCGCTAGAATCATCATTTTTTCACATTTTCAACTATAATATCTCAAATATGTGCAAACATACTGTACAAATCTTTGCTAAGATATATATTTCCATCTGTTTACTTTATTTTGGATGCACGTTTGAAAAACGTTCGTGTTTTTTTAACCATTACTTTTCAGCATATTGATGAACACTTTGTTTTCCTGCACCAAGCCAAGATTGCAAAGGCGTCATAGGTGTCATAATGATAGATACCACCACAAATGACCCTATTTTAAAAACTACACCCCTTAAGGTATTCACTGAGGGAGGTCAGGAGTATTTTGACTCTACAATTTTTTTCAGGAACTAATGCAATTAAGAGGAGAAAAAATAAAATTTCTATTTTTGCAAATATGTAATTTTAACCCCTTCCCGCTCCAGGACGTACCGGTACGTCCTGGGGATAGCGCGAGATCACATATGACCCCGCGCTATCCCGCAGCGGGAGCTGGCTGTCAGTCACAGCCGGCGTCCCGCTGCAACAGCGGGGGGCATCGGAGATGCGCCCCCCGCTGTTAACCCCTTCCCTGCCGCGATCTAAGTAGATCGCGGCAGGGAAAGAGTTCACAGAGGGATCGCGCTCCCTCTGTGTCTCCGGACGTCTCTCGCGATGTCATCGCGAGAGCCCGGCCTGTCACCATGGCAACAGGTATTGCCTGTGCCTATAATCGCTGTACAAGCGATAAGGCATGGCAGAGCAGTAGCTCTGCCATGCCTTATGACAGCGATCATAGGCACAGTGCTGCAAGTCCCTGAGAGGGACTCAAATAGTGAAAAAAAAAAGAAAAGAAAAGTGTAAAAAAAAGAAAAATGTAAAAAAAACCCTTTTGTTATGCTTTTTCTAATATTAGCATAAAAAAAGGTAAAAAAATTAAAACCCCACATATTGGGTATTGACTCGTCCATAACGACGTGTACAAAAAGTTGAACATGCTTTTTATTTTGTACGACAAAAAGCGTTAAAAAAACGCTAAAAAACAGAGGCAAAATGCTAATTTTTAGCATTTTGCCTCCCAAAAAATGCAATAAAAGTGATCAAAAAAGCCATACATTCCCCAAAATGGTACCAATGAAAACTACAGCTTATCTCGCAAAAAATAAGCCCTTATAGAGCTCCATACATAGAAAAATAAAAAAGTTACAGGACTTTGAATGCAGCTAGAGAAAAAAAAAAGATTTCCAAAAAAAAGGGGGTTTTATTGCAAAAAAGTGTAAAAACCTTAAAAAAAATATAACAATTTTGGTATCGTTGTAACCGTACCGACCCGCAGAAAAAATTTTGTGTGTCATTTATGCTGCATGATTAACGCTGTAAGAAAAAGAAAAAAAAATCTATGGCAGAATTGATGCGTTTTCTCTCCCTGTTATCATAAAAAAAATAATAAAAGTTTTACAATATAGTCTATGTACCCAAAAGTGGCACAGATAAAAACTACAGCTCGCCGCGCAAAAAACAAGCCCTTATACGGCCGCGTCCACGGAAAAATAAAAAAGTTATGGCTTTTGAAAAATGGAGATGGAAAAATACCAAAAAAATCGCTTGGTCCTCAACGCCAAAATAGGCCATGTCATTAAGGGGTTAAAGACATTTTTTTTTTTCTATAGTGCACATAAAAATGAGGATTGACACCCCAAAAAGAATACCCCCGTTTGTCCTGTGTTCAGAAACATTCCCATTGTGGCCCTAATCTTATGTCTGGACGCACAACAGTGCCCAAAATGAAAGCAGTAGTCGGTGTCTTTCAGAACAGAAATTATATTTTGAAGTCCTTTTAGGCCTCCTTGCACACTTGTAGAGCTCTTGAGCGGCCAAAACCATAGAAAACCCCCACAAATGAACTAGACCCCTTAACGAATTTATCTAGGGGTGTACTGCCCATTTAGACCCCACAGTTTTTGAATGAATTCAAGCAAAGCAGAAGTAAAAAAAATTGTGATTTTCATTTTTTTGGGGGGGGCAATTCTGACAATTTAAAAACAGCTTTTTTGTACAGCACACACATGAATGAAGACTTGCCCCCCAAAATGGATACCCCTGTTAGTCCTGTTTTTAGAAATATACTCATTATGGCCCTAATATGTTTGGATGCACAACGGGTCCCAAAATTAAAGGAGTAGTTGAAAGATAGGGCAAGAACTATTTTTTACGGCAGCGTAGAAATTCGGTTGCATATGTCCTATTTTTTCCGTCACTACATTTTTACATGGCTAAAAATCTGTCATCTGAATGAATACATTGGAAACCAATGCTTCAGATGGTTGCAATTCTTGGCCGACATATAGGGACTGCTAAATGGCTGCGTACAAACGTATAGCAACCTTCATTTCTATGTATACAAGTTTACTGGACAAAGTAAACACACAATAAAAGCAGCGTATGAACATAAATCTCATAGGAAGGCAATGTAAGTTTTGTTTTAAGGTAATACTACCACAAATTGTAACATAATTACATTTGCAATATTAACTCTTTCCAATCCACTGTCTGACATTTTCCAACATTCTGATTGAAGGCTGTACAGCTCCGATGTTGGAAGACGTCCAGCATGGTATTCTTACTGTATATTACTGGCTGCTCTGTTGTCAGGGGGCCTCTCCGGCATGTCACATACTGCAGTACTGGCTCTAGCCAGCAGATGGCGCCATTGTAAAATGGCAGAAAGAGAAAGCCCCCTAGAAAACCCCGAATCCAAAATTGGATTGCAAAGGGTTAAGCTCATGTAAAGTCATAAAACTCATATAAAGCTCGGAGTTCGGTAAGGTCAGTTACTCGAGCGAGCCCTGCTCATCTTGAGTACCTGCCTTCTCCTCCGAGCGTGCTCGGGAGGGCGGCGGGGAGTAGCAGGTGGGAGAGAGATCTCTCTCACTCTCCCTCCCGCTCCCCTCTGCTCTACCCCGCCGCCCCCCCCCCCCCTTCCCCCCAAGCATGCTCTGAGGAGAAGGCAGTTACTCGAGATGTGGAGGAGAAAGTAGCGGAGAGGTGATTATATATATATTTTTTTTATTTTTTACACAAGCTAGGGATGATTTTTCAGGGAAGGGCTTATATTTCAAGCCCCTCCCTGAAAATCACTGCGGTAGTTGCCTGCAGCCTATAGCTTTCAATGGGGCTGGTGCTGTAGCAATGGGAGAGGATCGCGATCCTTCACCCCCGCAGGGAGTCCCCTTTTCACTGAACACTGTGACAGTGCTGTCACAGTGTTCAGTGATGAGGGAACTCCTCACAGGGATATTTTACGAGCAGCACAGACCTTGCCGCTGCACGGAAGTCCTATCTTTTGCAGGGCCAAAGATTTTGCGCCTGTAAAAAAAGGACATGTGAACACATATTTGGAAACCAATGGTTCTATCAGACGCACTTTTTTTTGCGCACATAGGTGCACGTAAAAACAGGCTCGTCTGACTTCACCCTCACTATGCTATCGCTGAGGTACCCAACCCAGCTTATATAACTCCTATTGACATAAGGGAATAATGGAAGAAAGAGTAAACGGCAGAACGCAGCAGTTTCTGTCCTCCAAACTACCGTCTAATGTTCACATCACGGCCATGTTTGACCATGATAGTAACTCCTCTTTAGCTCTCATGGAGAGACACACAGATGTACAGAGACTTTTCTACTGACCCTCCCCATATAAGAAGCTACTTCCCCTCATTCTGACTAGAAGAATGGGGTCAGGAAACATCTGTTCTCTTGCTAAGTAAAGGTTCCAAAAGTAAGACACCCGGCTACATGGCATTTATAGCATATCATGTGGATATGCTATAAATGTCATAAGTAGAAATGTACTTGCTAACTGATCAGGGGGACAATTGATGTTTGCCAGTTTTCATTTGGTGTTATATGGATATTTTATCCTTCAATTAATGGTCATTTAAAAGGGTTGTCTTAGTTCTATATTCATTTTTGCTCAAAGGTCTTTAGGTATGACAAATATTCAATAATAGCAGAAATCAGAGCAGTGTGCAGCGTGATTAAATAGAATGCAAATAGAAAATGAGCAACCACTAGAAAGCAAATACAGAATCATCAGCCTTTAGTTATATAGATAATTACCAGGTGAGTACAGGTGGCGTACGCAAACAGTCCAGTAATCTGATGCACGTTTAGTATCAAGCAGTGAGCTAAAGTTCATCTCTCCACTAGTCTGTAGAATATACAGCATCTGATACAGGGCTTACAGTTACTACTGGTGGAAAGTGTTACACCAAGAAGGAATTGGTGGAATGTCATGAGACCTGTAGCTATGTACAGAGTCCTATCCAGAATACATGATAGCACATGGGAATGTAGCAAAGTATATTACTGTTCGGTTCAGGTCTCAGTAAGACGTGTGCCCACCGTGAGCACTTATACACTATTGGATCCTTGCAGGCATTGAATCAGTAAATGTTTGGATATCTTGTTGAGATATGTCCCTCTATGCCTGCATGACTTGTGCAGTTAGTTGTACAGTTTGTGGTGGGTGGCCATGTGCCGTAATGCATCTACCTATGCCATCCCAGATGTGCTCAATTGGGGATAAATGTAGGCATCCCACAAGCCAATCCATAGTCGTGACATCTTGTAAGACATGTCTTGTGATGACTGCAATATGTGGACAGGCATTACCCTGTTGACGTATACAGTTTCTAAAGGTGGTCATGGAGGGTATGACAACAGTGTGTACCACTCTGTTCACAGACTGGCAGGCTGTCATTGTGCCTCTCACAACCACCAACTCTCAGGTATAGTAAAGTTTAGCTCAGGCTCCGCCACCTGTACTCGTACCCATACCTAAACCATGTTGTATATAGCCACAAAACAAACATGCATACATGATCTAGCATAAGCTTTTCAAACAATTTGTTTGTAGCCCCCTTAAGCTGTGATCATGTTTTTTGTTGCATTTTTGAACCCCAATTAAAAATCAAAAAACTGCATGCACTATTAAAAATTGCATACGGATTTAAACTTTACATGTGTTTTATTTGTGTGTAAAGTGTGCAATCCTATACAGGAAATACCCAGGTTATACCAGCATGGTCCATATTGCTATATACAGGAGATGTATAACTTACATAAGCTGTACATATATAATTACATACAGGAGATACCCAGGTTATACCAGCATGGTCCATATCACTATATACAGGACATGAATAACCTATATCAGCTGTACATTTATAATTATATACAGGAGATACCCAGGTTATACCATGGTCAGCATGGTCAATATCAATATAGACAGGAGGTGTATAACTTCAATCAGCTGTACATATATAATTATATACAGAAGATACCCAGGTTATACCAGCATGGTCCCATATCATTCACTATACACAGAGAAATGTATAATTTATACCAGCTGTACAGATATAATAATATACAGAAGATACGCAGGTTATACCAGCATGGTCAATATCAATATAGACAGGAGATATATAACTTATATCAGCTGTACATATATAATTATATACAGGGGATGTCACCTTTCATTTTCTCAGTTATTTTTTTTCAAAGTAACATCTAAATTCTTAAAAAGAAGTCAACATTACAAATTGCAGGTGAACTTCTTAGTGCATATTTTATTCTGCCACACATTATACTACTGTGATACATCCATTGCAAAGTTTTGGGCATAAGCCCTTCACCAGGCAGGGCAGACAACAGTAGTTATTGTGTCCTACACAGTGATGAACAACAGTAAATGCATAGGACACTGTTACTGTTGGTTCAGTGCACTCCTACTAATGTTAATTCATTGCTACTTTTTATACAGTCTTCCACTTATACCATTTTTTAACAGCAGCAGCAGCTAGTTTTTTGTTTAAAGACAAAGTTAACAGTAACTTTGTATTATGATTAGAGATGAGCGAGCACCAAAATGCTCGGGTGCTCGTTATTCGGGACAAACTTTTCGCGATGCTCGAGGGTTCGTTTCGAGTAACGAACCCCATTGAAGTCAATGGGCGACCCGAGCATTTTTGTATTTCGCCGATGCTCGCTAAGGTTTCCTTGTGTGAAAATCTGGGCAATTCAAGAAAGTGATGGGAACGACACAGCAACGGATAGGGCAGGCGAGGGGCTACATGTTGGGCTGCATCTCAAGTTCACAGGTCCCACTATTAAGCCACAATAGCGGCAAGAGTGGGCCCCCCCCCCTCCCAAAAACTTTTACTTCTGAAAAGCCCTCATTAGCATGGCATACCTTAGCTAAGCACCACACTACCTCCAACAAAGCACAATCACTGCCTGCATAACACTCCGCTGCCACTTCTCCTGGGTTACATGCTGCCCAACCGCCCCCCCCCTCCCCCCACAGCGCACACCAAAGTGTCCCTGCGCAGCCTTCAGCTGCCCTAATGCCTCACCACCCTCATGTCTATTTAGAAGTGCGTCTGCCATGAGGAGGAACCGCAGGCACACACTGCAGAGGTTGGCACGGCTAGGCAGCGACCCTCTTTAAAAGTGGCGGGGCGATAGCCCACAATGCTGTACAGAAGCAATGAGAAATAGAATCCTGTGCCACCGCCATCAGGAGCTGCACACGTGGGCATAGCAATGGGGAACCTATGTGTCACACACTATTCATTCTGTCAAGGTGTCTCTGCATGCCCCAGTCAGACCGGGCTTTTTAATTCATAGACACAGGCAGGTACAACTCCCTATTGTGAAGTCCCTGTCGACCGACAGCATGGGTGGCTTCCTGGAACCCACCGGCGGTACATAAAAATATCCCATTGCAGTGCCCAACACAGCTGAGGTAGTAATGTCGTGCTTAATGCAGGTGGGCTTCGGCCCACACTGCATGCCCCAGTCTGACTGGGGTTCTTTTCAAGTGTACAGATGTAGTAAAAACTCCGTGTGCACCTACAGCATGGGTGGCTCCCTGGAACCCACCGGCGGTACATAGAAATATCCCATTGCATTGCCCAACACAGCTGAGGTAGTAATGTCGTGCTTAATGCAGGTGGGCTTCGGCCCACACTGCATGCCCCAGTCAGACTGGGGTTCTTTTCAAGTGTACAGATGTAGTAAAAACTCTGTGTGCACCTACAGCATGGGTGGCTCCCTGGAACCCACCGGCGGTACATAGAAATATCCCATTGCATTGCCCAACACAGCTGAGGTAGTAATGTCGTGCTTAATGCAGGTGGGCTAAAAATTTATTTGATTACACTGTAGGCGAGGGCCCACAAAAATTGCTGTATCAACAGTACTAATGTACCTGAAAAAAATTGGCCATGGCCAACCAACAGGGCAGGTGAAACCCATTAATCGCTTTGGTTAATGTGGCTTAAGTGGTAACTAGGCCTGGAGGCAGCCCAGTTTAACGAAAAATTGGTTCAAGTTAAAGTTCCAACGCTTTTTTTAGAGCATTGAAACATCTAAAAATTGTTTAGAAAAATTATGAGTGAGCCTTGTGGCCCTAAGAAAAATTGCCCGTTCAGCGTGATTACGTGAGGTTTCAGGAGGAGGAGCAGGAGGAGGAGGAGGAATATTAGACACAGATTGATGAAGCAGAAATGTCCCCGTTTTGGATGGTGAGAGAGAACGTAGCTTCCATCCGCGGGTGCAGCCTACGTATTGCTTACGTATCGCTGCTGTCCGCTGGTGGAGAAGAGAAGTCTGGGGAAATCCAGGCTTTGTTCATCTTGATGAGTGTTAGCCTGTCGGCACTGTCGCTTGACAGGCGGGTACGCTTATCTGTGATGATTCCCCCAGCCGCACTAAACACCCTCTCCGACAAGACGCTAGCCGCAGGACAAGCAAGCACCTCCAGGGCATACAGCGCTAGTTCAGGCCACGTGTCCAGCTTCGACACCCAGTAGTTGTAGGGGGCAGAGGCGTCACCGAGGATGGTCGTGCGATCGGCTACGTACTCCCTCACCATCCTTTTACAGTGCTCCCGCCGACTCAGCCTTGACTGGGGAGCGGTGACACAGTCTTGGTGGGGAGCCATAAAGCTGGCCAGGCCCTTAAAGACTGTTGCACTGTCTGGGCTGTACATGCTGCTCGATCTACGCACCTCCCCTGCTACATGGCCCTCGGAACTGCGCCTTCTGCCACTAGCGCTGTCGGATGGGAATTTTACCATCAGCTTGTCCGCCAGGGTCCTGTGGTATAGCAACACTCTTGAACCCCTTTCCTCTTCGGGAATGAGACTGGGAAGGTTCTCCTTATAGCGTGGGTCGAGCAGTGTGTACACCCAGTAATCCGTTGTGGCCAGAATGCGTTGAATGCGAGGGTCACGAGAAAGGCATCCTAACATGAAGTCAGCCATGTGTGCCAGGGTACCTGTACGCAACACATGGCTGTCCGCACTAGGAAGATCACTTTCAGGATCCTCCTCCTCCTCCTCCTCAGACCATACACGCTGAAATGATGACAGGCAACCAGCATGGGTACCATCAGCAGTGGGCCAAGCTGTCTCTTCCCCCTCCTCCTCATCCTCCTCATCCTCCTCCTCCTCCTCCTGAACGCGCTGAGATATAGACAGGAGGGTGCTCTGACTATCCAGCGACATACTGTCTTCCCCCGGCTCTGTTTCCGAACGCAAAGCGGCTGCCTTTATGCTTTGCAGGGAACTTCTCAAGATGCATAGCAGAGGAATGGTGACGCTAATGATTGCAGCATCGCCGCTCACCACCTGGGTAGACTGATCAAAGTTTCGAAGGACCTGGCAGATGTCTGCCAACCAGGCCCACTCTTCTGAAAAGAATTGAGGAGGCTGACTCCCACTGCGCCGCCCATGTTGGAGTTGGTATTCCACTATAGCTCTACGCTGCTCATAGAGCCTAGCCAACATGTGGAGCGTAGAGTTCCACCGTGTGGGCACGTCGCACAGCAGTCGGTGCACTGGCAGATTAAAGCGATGTTGCAGGGTGCGCAGGGTGGCAGCATCCGTGTGGGACTTGCGGAAATGTGCGCAGAGCCGGCGCACCTTTACGAGCAGGTCTGACAAGCGTGGGTAGCTTTTCAGAAAGCGCTGAACCACCAAATTAAAGACGTGGGCCAGACATGGCACGTGCGTAAGACTGCCGAGCTGCAGAGCCGCCACCAGGTTACACCCGTTGTCACACACGACCATGCCCGGTTGGAGGCTCAGCGGCGCAAGCCAACGGTCCGTCTGCTCTGTCAGACCCTGCAGCAGTTCGTGGGCCGTGTGCCTCCTATCTCCTAAGCTGAGTAGTTTCAGCACGGCCTGCTGACGCTTGCCCACCGCTGTGCTGCCACGCCGCGCGACACCGACTGCTGGCGACGTCCTGCTGCTGCTGACACATCTAGATTGCGAGACAGAGGTTGAGGAGGAGGAGGGTGCTTTAGTGGAAGAAGCATACACCGCCGCAGATACCACCACCGAGCTGGGGCCCGCAATTCTGGGGGTGGGTAGGACGTGAGCGGTCCCAGGCTCTGACTCTGTCCCAGCCTCCACTAAATTCACCCAATGTGCCGTCAGGGACATGTAGTGGCCCTGCCCGCCTGTGCTTGTCCACGTGTCCGTAGTTAAGTGGACCTTGCCACTAACCGCATTGGTGAGGGCGTGTACAATGTTGCGGGAGACGTGGTCGTGCAGGGCTGGGACGGCACATCGGGAAAAGTAGTGGCGACTGGGAACTGAGTAGCGCGGGGCCGCCGCCGCCATCATAGCTTTGAAGGACTCCGTTTCCACAACCCTATACGGCAGCATCTCAAGGCTGATAAATTTGGCTATGTGGACGGTTAACGATTGAGCGTGCGGGTGCGTGGTGGCGTACTTGCGCTTGCGCTCCAACACTTGCGCTAGCGACGGCTGGACTGTGCGGTGCGAGACATTGGTGGATGGGGCCGAGGACAGCGGAGGTGAGGCTGTGGGTGCAGGCCATGAGACGGTTGTGCCTGTGTCCTGAGAGGGAGGTTGGATCTCAGTGGCAGGTTGGGGCACAGGGGGAGAGGCAGCGGTGCAAACCGGAGGCGGTGAACGGCCTTCGTCCCACCTTGTGGGGTGCTTGGCCATCATATGTCTGCGCATGCTGGCGGTGGTCAGGCTGTTGGTGGTGGCTCCCCGGCTGATCTTGGCGCGACAAAGGTTGCACACCACTGTTCGTCAGTCGTCAGGCGTCTCTGTGAAAAACTGCCAGACCTTAGAGCACCTCGGCCTCTGCAGGGTGGCATGGCGCGAGGGTGTGCTTTGGGAAACACTTGGTGGATTATTCGGTCTGGCCCTGCCTCTACCCCTGGCCACCGCACTGCCTCTTGCAACCTGCCCTGCTGATGCCCTTGCCTCCCCCTCTGAAGACCTGTCCTGAGTAGGCGTTGCACACCAGGTGGGGTCAGTCACCTCATCGTCCTGCTGCTCTTCCTCCGAATCCTCTGTGCGCTGCTCCCTTGAACTTACTGCCCTTACTACTACCTCACTGCAAGACAACTGTGTCTCATCGTCATCGTCCTCCTCACCCACAGAAAGTTCTTGAGACAGTTGGCGGAAGTCCCCAGCCTCTTCCCCCGGACCCCGGGAACTTTCGAATGGTTGGGCATCAGTGACGATAAACTCCTCTGGTGGGAGAGGAACCGCTGCTGCCCAATCTAAGCAGGGGCCCGAGAACAGTTCCTGGGAGTGTTCCCGCTCCTGAGCAGGTGTCATTGTAGTGGAGTGAGGAGGCTGGGAGGAAGGAGGAGCAGCAGACAGAGGATTCGGATTTGCAGCACTGGACGGCGCAGAACTGTGGGTGGATGATAGCTTGCTCGAAGCACTTTCTGCCATCCAGGACAGGACCTGCTCACACTGCTCATTTTCTAATAATGGTCTCCCGCGTGGACCCATTAATTGGGCGATGAATGTGGGGACGCCAGAAACGTGCCTCTCTCCTAATCGCGCAGCAGTCGGCTGCGACACACATGGATCAGGAGCTCGGCCCATGCCCACACCCTCACTTGGCCCTCCGCGTCCTCGGCCACGTC
Source organism: Eleutherodactylus coqui (assembly GCF_035609145.1). Classification (NCBI taxonomy): domain Eukaryota; kingdom Metazoa; phylum Chordata; class Amphibia; order Anura; family Eleutherodactylidae; genus Eleutherodactylus; species Eleutherodactylus coqui. The sequence continues at coordinate 248,148,942 of NC_089839.1, read as the reverse complement.
CACGTCCATGTCCTCTAGGCTTACCCCTACCCCTCAGCATGCTGTATTACCAGTGATTTGATTTCCCAGGCAGGAAATAAATTGGCGCAAGCCTGCAGGCCAAATATAATGTTTTCGCTTTTTTGCAAAGGGAAGACCCCACTGCGTGTATTCAATGAAAAACAAGAAGTTTAATATCTGTGGTGTGGCCCTCAAAAAGTGTCACACAACTATAGTGTAGCAGAGTTATTAACTCTAGCAGAGCAGGTATTTGCCAGTCAGGAAAGACAATGGCGCTAGGCTGCAGTAAAGCGTAGCTGGTTGCGTCTGATTTTTGTACGTTGTACACGCAGCACACACGTACACGCAGACCTTAGGACTGACACAGGCAGGCCAAATATAATTTCTTTTCCTTTTTAGCTTAGGGAAGCACCCACTGCGTATATTCAATGAACAAGAAGTTTAAAGGAGATGTCCCGAGGCAGCAAGTGGGTCTATACACTTCTGTATGGCCATAATAATGCACTTTGTAATGTACATTGTGCATTAATTATGAGCCATACAGAAGTTATAAAAAGTTTTATACTTACCTGCTCCGTTGCTGGCGTCCTCGTCTCCATGGAGCCGACTAATTTTTGGCCTCCGATGGCCAAATTAGCCGCGCTTGCGCAGTCCGGGTCTTCAGCTTTCTTCTATGGAGCCGCTCGTGCCAGAGAGGGGCTCCGTGTAGCTCCGCCCCGTCACGTGCCGATTCCAGCCAATCAGGAGGCTGGAATCGGCAGTGGACCGCACAGAAGAGCTGCGGTCCACGAAGGTAGAAGATCCCGGCGGCCATCTTCAGCGGTAAGTATTGAAGTCACCGGACCGCCGGGATTCAGGTAAGCGCTGTGCGGGTGGTTTTTTTAACCCCTGCATCGGGGTTGTCTCGCGCCGAACGGGGGGGGGGGTTAAAAAAAAAAAAACCCGTTTCGGCGCGGGACATCTCCTTTAATATCTGTGGTGTGGCCCTCAAAAAGTGTCACACAACTATAGTGTAGCAGAGTTATTAACTCTAGCAGAGCAGGTATTTGCCAGTCAGGAAAGACAATGGCGCTAGGCTGCAGTAAAGCGTAGCTGGTTGCGTCTGATTTTTGTACGTTGTACACGCAGCACACACGTACACGCAGACCTTAGGACTGACACAGGCTGGCCAAATATAATTTTTTTCCTTTTTAGCAAAGGGAAGACCCCACTGCGTGTATTCAATGAATAATGTATGTCTTCTGGCCCTGCCTACACAATTCTATCCCTGTAGTATTAATGCCGGGTGCAATGCTCTGCACAGCCGGTTTTGAGAAGAAAAAAAATGCAACACTGCTAACAGCAGCCTGGACAGTACTGCACACGGATAGAAGTGGCCCTAGAAAGGACCGTTGGGGTTCTTGAAGCCTACACTAACTCCTAAAACTCTCCCTGCCTAACCCCTACTTCTGTCCCTATTGCTGGGCGCAATGCTCTGCAGATCCAATTTTGGACAAAAAAAATAAAAAATACTGTGCTAACACAGTACTGCACACTAGTAGATGTGGCCCTGAGAAGGGCCGTTGGGGTTCTTGAAGCCTACACTGACTCCTAACGCTCTCCCTACAGCAGCACCAGCAGCAGCACTTTCCCTCAGCTAAGTCACAAGGCATGTGTGGCGAGCCGCGGGAGGGGCCGATTTTTATACTCGGGTGACATCTGATCGCCCCAGCCACTCACAGCAGGGGGGTGGTATAGGGCTTGAACGTCACAGGGGGAAGTTGTAATGCCTTCCCTGTCTTTCAATTGGCCAGAAAAGCGCGCTAACGTCTCAGAGAGGAAACTGAAAGTAACCGGAACACCGCGTGGTGCTCGTTACGAGTAACGAGCATCCCGAACACCCTAATATTCACACGAATATCAAGCTCGGATGAGTACGTTCGCTCATCTCTAATTATGATGTTTGAATATTGCTACTCACACCGTATTTTCTCCAAAATAAGACCAACCCCTAAAATAAGCCCTACCCTGATTTTGAAGATGGGGGGGCCTTGAAATATAAGCTCTACTCTGAAAATAGGCCCTAGCTACACTACATGAAAAATATATCTCAAGCAGGCACAGTCCAGGTCCCTCCTGCTGATCTCCGCAGTTCCAGCAGGCTTCCTTGCAGTTCCCAGCTGCCAATAGAAGATCGCTTGCTGGTAATGGGGTTTGTAAACCCCGCCTCCAGCAAACAATTGCTCTGACTGGTTCTGGAGCACCGCGGCTCAGCCAATCAATGCGGTGCTCGATGAACCAATCACAGCCATCGCAGTTTCTGCTGTAAATTAAACATGAATCTGAAAAATTTCTAAATCGCTGCATTTAAAGCCCCATAACTTTTTTATTTTTCTATGTACGGAGCTCTGTGGGGGGTTATTTTTTGTGAAACTAGCTGTAGCTTTTATTGGTACCTTTTTGGTGTACATACGGCTTTTTTGTGTCCTCACTTTTCCAGCACTTTGTTTACCCTTCCCCAACTTACAGAAACTTTGCTGCTACCCCAATTATGTGCCTGTTGCCGCCCTATCTGACCTACTGTATCTGCTGCGCGGCACCCACAAATACTGTGCCTCACAAATAACTATACTTGTTATAACTATAATCTGCCCAAAAATATAGAGCCACACAGACAGCACCTCAGAAAACAATAGTGCCAGTTAGACAATGACCCTAAAATAAGGATAAATATATAGTGCCGATTGAGCCATAGACAGGAATAGTTAACCACTGAAACAATAACAGTGCTTCTCTTAGTGCCCACAAAGTAATATTTCCTCTTTTGTGCTCTCACGCAATAATAACACCCCTTTTGTGCCCCCATAAAGTAATAATGCCCACTGTAGTGACCCTTACAAAGTAATAGTGTCCTCTAAATTTTAAGTACTCCCCTTAGTCGTAATAGCATCCCTAAGTGTCCCCTCAATGGTGATAGCGCCTCCAAGTGTTCCCTAAGTAGTAATACTGTCCCTTTAATAGTAATATTACCCCTAAATGTCCTTCTAATGGTAATAGTGCTCC